>NC_056750.1:738835738-739100738 GCF_019279795.1 Protopterus annectens | reverse complement strand
GTAAGGAAACTAGCACAGTCAAAACCTTAACTCAAACTTCTACAATTGCTAAATCATGAATATGTGAGGAATATAAAGTAATAATTACTGGGTGATGAGACTGTGTAATCCTACTAATGAGGCCCACTGATTAAGTAAGCATTAAACAGCAGTACAGAACTGCCACGTTGTGGAAGATTTAGGACAGTTTAAAGAGTTTTAATTACTCTAATTTGTTATATAGAAAGGTCCACAGGGCAGAGTACATTTTCAGATGAAGCTCAGGAAAAAAAGGCTCCAAATAATGTCATATGGATACAGGAAATTAGAGAAGAGACTGGTATTAGAAAATATGTGTACAGTAATTCATTTTATGAAAAATAGCATTGCATTTATTGTGTTGAAGCCAAAAAATTGTGACCGTTAAAACAGTTAGATTAGTCTCAAATTCTTCCAAGTTGTCATATTGATTTCCACTGATAATACATTAAGACAATTCTGAATAGGCCGTTAAAGCAGGCTGCTAGGAAAGTAATAATAAAAAAAAAATAAATAATAAAAAATTATTGGCCTCTACTGCAGTTTCAAACATTAGAATTTGTGAAAAAGGATACATTTCCATACATGTTTGGGTTATTTAGCTTTTACCTTATCAAGGATGACTGAAGAATATGTTTAGGGGTATACAAGGTGTAAGAGGTCAAGTGAAAGGCAAACGTGATTGTGGATCAGGGCAGATATTAAACAGGGATAAGACTGCAGTATCAGTGCAGTGACTGGGGGGCCCTTACTAAAGGATAGAGGAGACATGAGGTTCATTGATGACAGAGTCAGCAATACTTAGGCCCCTAGATTCATCCCGTGTTTAGGAAGCTAATCTCCCATTATCATGATTTGATAGACATGTTGTGGTAAAGGAAGGTGGTGCACAGAAAAGTGCGAGTGCATCTAAATTGTGCATGCGTTCATATGGCGTTACATGGTGCACAGCAGTGTCACAGAATGAAAGGGAGTATGCTGTGACAGGGCGTGGCAGAGAAGACAACTGCTGCTGCCCAGTGTGAATGACCTTAAACACTGCAGGGAATTCTCCCTCACACCTCTTAACTTACTTTCTATTGCTGAATATTTTCTCACTCCACTATCATGCTACACAAAGACTCCTAAAACATTTTGACTCATTTGATATGACATCTGAGAAGAGGCATCTGGCATGATGTGGTATAGAGATTATCTGTTATTTGGGTGGAACATGTGTGGTCATGGTAACAAGATGAAGTACACCCCATGGAATGGATGAGCAGGTAGCAAAGCAGCAACATGAAATGAAGCTGCTGTCTTCATGTGCTGATAAGGCAGCTATGGGTACATATTTCTGGTGCCATAATTTGCAGGGGTGAGACAATCCCATGCCACTCATCTCATTCCCGAATTGTGAACTATCATCATGGATTATTTTAGTGTGTACTTCTGAATGCGTTGCTGCAGCTTCATATGGAGTAAGGCCACATACGGGCATTTACCCATTGATTAACTGTGTTTGTGAACTACTGCAAGCTTTCATACTGGTGTTTACTGCATACTTTCCTTAAACCAGGTGGCACTACATTTGTGAATCATCCTAAGAATATCTAAGTGCTCATAGGCTTGCTGGCCTGTAGAAAGTCTTAAGCATGATTCATGGACTAAATCACAGGTACTCAGACTTCAAACCACATTCTACAGTACATAGAATCACATTTCACTAACAGCAAGATGTGAAGCATCCTTCAGTCTGTGGTGGTATGGCGGGGTTATAGGCTAGTAGCTCTAATGTACGACTGTTATGCGAGAAGACACTGTTTTGTTGCCCACATCGCCCATTCCTAGCTATGTGATGCGTACATGTAGGCCTGTTATATTTGCACTGTTGCTACTGGATTGGCATAATATATTTCCAGCTGATTCTACCTTTAAAAGGCCATCCAACAGCATTCTGAGGAAGCCTATCCCTGACAGTGTACATAAGGACAATGTTAGAAGAGATGCAGCTCTAAAACCTGATTCTTGATATGTCTTCGCCTTAATTTGCCTGTGAGCTTATACATCTAATAGACATTGAGCACCGACTATTTAACTACAAGACTGTAGGGAAAGAGATAGCATTTTTGTGCTACAGACTAAACTGACTTATGTGGACTGTCGCTGACGTGGGCCACAGTCTTCTAGCCTTGAAATTTAACCAGGCTGAGATAGTTAGCAGGTCAAGTGGCCTGTAATAAATGCTTCTACAAAGCATATTGCACAGAGATGTCCACATTGCTAACAAAACCATGATGGAACAGTAACTTGTTGGTTTCATACTGGAGCAAACAGGGAGGTGTTTGCAGTCACAAAGAACAGTATTCTCACAAGAACTGACATACTTTATGGTATATACTGCCCACATGGATAATGTTGCTGTCCTCTTATTAGTTTATATGCACAGCCTTGAATGTATACTGTGGTATATCCAAGACACCAGCTATACAGCAGTAAGTAAATGGGCAATGGCGATTTTTGACACTTGTACATGATACAGTAGTTTTTGCTTAAACTTGCTGCGTACATGTCAGTTAGAATGCAGACTTTATACTGCTTGAATGAGAAAAAGGTGCATCCATGAATCTAGTTGATTTTATAGGTGGTGTATTTGTAGATTTCGGCAAGGCATTAACCCAGTCAATAACATTCTCTTCAGTGCTTTCTTGTCTGTAAATATTAGTTATGAAGTAAAGGCTGGTTTAGAAACTTTATGTACTAAATGGTCTGTCACAGCTTCTTTCAGCATTGCTAAATCTCTAGGGTCTAACACTAAACACAAGAAGAAGACTATAAAATATTCAACACACAACATGAGGAAATATTTCCTAGTGATCATTTCCTAAAATCAGAAGTCTGAGTTAAACCCTTCATAATGTCAACTTGTATTGTGTTTTACACCAACTTGAAAGTTGTGTTCAGAGCTTTTTTTAATAAAATATAGAATCACCCTTCATTTAACTGTAGTATATTGAACTGAGTGAGCTGACGGACCACACTCAGGAGATTTTCTGTTTTTTCTCCTCTAGTGCAAATATGGACTTGGTATATATAGCATAGTGGGGTATTGGGGTAGAGGGAGGATTGCTTCCTTGCAAAAAATGTTCTTTTTTTACCTTTTTCTTGAGTTGCACTTTTTGGTATAATTTTGGTTACTCAAATTATATTAAGTAAGTTAAATGTAGGGAGATTGTACACTGCTGTTTACCTTATTCAAATTCTTTCGGTGCAGTGTATCAGTTTTCTTTAAGATCCTTATGCTCAGGTTCTTAAAACTTGTTGTGCCAGTTCAAGAGCCATCTGCAGCAGACATTTTTAACAGATTCTTCCAGTGATAGAACACCAAGGTAAGTTAAGTTTTTGGGAAGTCTACTAAATAGGTCAATAACTTGCAACACTTCTTTGACTGTCTTTTCAGGGTTATTAACCAGAAAGAGTATATAATCTTCATATGTTAATGTATCCAACTCCCACACTAAATTAGATCTCCTAGAATCACTTGTTTACAATCATTATTCTATAAAAATGGTCCCGGGTCAAGATTGAAAAGATAAGGAGGTAAAGGGGACACTTTTTCAGGGTGCAAATGGTTAGACAGCAGTGCATTATAGCTAATCCTAACTGATGGGTTTAGGCTATATATCTGCTGTGGAAGAAGTCCTATCTGATTCTTCCAAAAATCTTTTTTTCTGCAGTTATGGAAAAACCCTAATTACTGACTGCAAATAAGATGCATCTTACTACCTGCTGCATAGGTTCTGTAGTGTAGTGGTTATCATATTTGCATAATGTGCCAAAGGTCTTGGGTTCAATTCTCACTAGTATCGTTATGTTACCCTGGCAGTTAGCGCAGAGGATTAAAGCTCTGACTTGTTAATGAGCTACTTCCTGCGGCAAGTGTACAGGGTTTGAATTTTTCCACCTACATTTACATACCATGTGACATTCAGCCAGTCAGCCTTGGAGCACTGTTTGGGTAACTGACTTGCTCAATATGACACACACTGCTTTGGAGCAATTGGAAGTTGGGTCAGACTCCTTAATAGCCACCAGAAGAACATCTCTAGTAACGGAGTCTTTTGTTTTGCCAACCATTCCTTATTGCATAGCCAATCTAGTTCAAGAACTGTTCGGGCAGTATCACCATCACACCATGAAGGATTGGGCATTGGCATAAATGGTGAAGGTGTTTACATCGCAGTCAAGAGGTACAAAGTGTGCTGCTCACCAAGCAGAAATCAGATGGGCTTAAAATGGTCCACCTGAACAGCTAGCTAAGTAACTACCCATAAAGAGAAGAATACCATCCCTCTTCATTCAAAAAGGGAAAGTGACACTGTTCTGCCTAGAAAATAAGACCTGAATAAGTGATATAAGACAATATGGCCAACATCTAATAGATATATTTCAGGTTTACACAAAAAAGAAAATGTCTTCCAGGATCACTGTAGTGGCCTTCTAACAAACAATTACATGGATTCCCAGCACTATAAAAACTAATGAGCCACTCCCTCACTTCACCATCGCCATGGAAAACACATGAGGTGGATACGCCCATCCTTGAATCTAAAGCATCCATCACACATGCAGCTTTCTCTGTTGATATCAGCATTGCCAAGAACTTTGTACTTTAGGAAACTAAAATAGATGGGCCTGATTATCCTTATCACTCCAACACCAGTTCGACAGAGAGTTTTGTGTTGTTCCTCATTGATGTCATAGCATATTTCTTACAGCTGGGTCAATGACTGCCAAGATAAAACGTTGACCCATAATATTTCCTATTATAGTTCATGAGTTCTTCTAGAATCCACTTCCACCACTACTCATTTGGCAAATACCTCTCAACTGTACAGATTTTTGCAGAATGCCCAGATTTTCACCTGAAAATTTTGGTCTGCTCCTCATAAAATGTATGTTTTTTCTGGAAAATTACTTGGATGAGTTGAGGAATGAAATTAATAAATAATGACATACACTTGAGTTTCAGACTTCATATCCTTTAGAAAATGCATTTTAACACAAACCATGTTATTCTATCTACTTTCTAAGTTTGTAAGAGCACTGTTTAAAATCTGCCCCTATTTTTGGGCCTTTGTCGCCCCATAATGTAAGTCTTTGTCCAGATTTCTTGAGCTAAGTGGTTGAGAGGTACGTTGGCAATGGCAAACTGAATATCCTGTCCTGAAGTCTCATGCAACATTTCACCACCCAGTTGGATGTGGGATAAAAAAATCTTCCTTTCCTTTTGGCTTCCCTGAAACACTTTGCATCTGTTGCAGCCTGTGTGCTGCTTCAAAGTGTAATTGTATTTTATTTATGCATTCATTTGTTAACGAGAGTAGAGCACTGATCGGAGTAGACCAATTTCAGTGTTTTTTTGGGAAAAAAGGGTATAAGATAGTGTAAATGTTTGCAGTTGTAGAAAAAATAGGTACTTAGGTGTCCTTTGATCCTAAAGAATCATGGATTTGTGCCCCTGGTGGAGTGACTCAAGCAGCATATTCTGTGGCTGTGCAGTCCAATCTGGGAATGGCAGTCCTTTCAGCAATTCTAAGCAGCAGTAGGCAAATGTTTGCCTTGTATCATGGGCATGGATCTTCCTGGAGGGCTCTTTTACCTTCCACTGACCTTGCCAAGGTACTTACAGGGAGAGCTTCCATCATTTCCAGGCATACTTGTATGAAGCGAGAAATTGCCAGTTGTTCATGCTGATGGAGAGAGAGCACTGAGGCTTGCTTATACATGTGATTGTAGTGTAGTTTAGTTTATTTTAGCCTCTTTCCAACCCTCCAGAAAGTAGGTCTTTCAGTATTTGGCCATCTGTCTTGGGTGAGGCATGACTCAACCAGCACATACATCTTTTTCAAGACATTGAACATGGAGTTAGTGCCTGTTCTCTCAAGAACTGCTCTGGTGGGGATCTAGTCGTGCCATGAGATACCAAATATGCATCTAACATGGCACATATGGAATATGTTGAGCCACTGCTCCTGTTATGAGTGCTTATTCCATGTTTCACTGGAATACAGTAATTTGCTCAAAACAGAGGCTGTGTATACCAGCATCTTGGTGTGCACAATTAAATTAGTATTAGACCATACTTTGTCAGCCTGGAAAATATTATGGTGGCTTTTCCAATGCACTTGTTGATCTCACTATCAAGAGACAAGTTGCCCAAGATCATAGAACCTAGTACATGAACTCAAAGTCACTTACCTGACAGTTTGCCTAGATAGAGCCATCTAAAATAGGTAAACACGTAATAAAGGAAGAAAGAGACATGTAATATTTACAGTAGAAGTAAGAATAAGTAAATAAGTAAACTGTTTCAGATATCGTTAAACCAAACAGCGATCACGTAAAAGAGAATTTTCCCAGTGGAGCAATGAAGGTTGTCAGCTTTTGGCGATTTTTCTATAGGATTATTTGCTAGAACCCACTGGAAAATCTAGCTTTGAAACCATTTAAATATTGAGTTGTATAGGTGAAATACAATATGGTGTAGGTAGAAGGAACCTTTCACATGCACCTGCATCATTAAAGTTTGTTTTACACAAGCTCATACTAGCACTGAAATTTCCTCTTACTCACTAGGGCCATTGAGACATACCAAAATTTATATTGTGTCAGGAATTTACATTATTTTTAGTTCTGTCTTTAGTTAAAATTACTACCACTCAGTAATGCCATACAATACTTCAATACTACTTTCTTAAAAATCATTGATAGTATGGCCCCTGTACAAACAAAGAAATTAAAAAAAACAAACACACAAAAAAAACATGGTTAAAAACTAACTGCATTGACCTCGTGAAGCAAAGCTAGACAGCATGGAACAAATGGAAACAAAACAGAACCCAACAAAATCTCCAAGCCTTTAGAACACTATACAACAGAGTAAAAAAAGTAGTCAATAAATGTAAAGAATCCTAGTACCCTAACCTCCAGCTTCAACACAAATACAGCCCTCAAAAAAATTGTCCTATGTAACTTGCTGTCCTCAACTTAGGCTCAAACAAAGACCACTCCCCTTCATCCGATGTCCCAAACCCTATTTGCAGAGGAATTTAACAAACTTTTCATAAATCCATAGCAGACTTACTCACCACTAAAAACTCTGGTCACCCCCAACTAAACCTGCACACTAACATCAGATCAATCCCATGACTATACAATTAACCAACAAAATAACTCCAACACTACTTTCACTTTTCAGCCCATACTGACATCTAAAATAAAGAGATTACTCAAGGTGAAACCTTGCTCCATACCAGCTTTCAGTCTCCCATCCCAGTTCCTGACACTCACTGCTAAATCAGTTATGTATCCAGGCAGAATCCAAATAAACAGGTAACTCTCTGAAGCGACAGTCCCTGCAATATAGAAACTGTCCCACGCAACACCCATTCATAAAGGAGGACACTCTGTGGATATATCCAATTTCCACCCAGTATCAACACTACCTCCTCTATCCAAAATCTTGGAAAGATGCAATCACAAACAATTAATGAAATATGTAGTAAAAAAACAAGCTGCTTCCTCAAACTCAGCATGGTTTCAGACCAAATCATAGCACATCTACTGCACTATTATCCTTCAAAAACACTGCTAACAAGACCAGAGACAAAGGACACCTAATATCAGCAGTGTGCGTGGAACTCTCAAAAGCTTTTGACACAATTTCACATACTTACCAACATTTATTGTACAGCCTACATTCTGCCTCTCAGTAGTCATCTTGGGATTAGTGCTTCTGTTTTCTCTTGGTGAAAGAAGGAGTGCAGTCACATTATTTCCTGGAGACTGCTGATCACCAGAAAGCTTAATAACAGCTTGGAATCTGTGCTTATATTCTGATCCTACTGAGAGTAGGAGCAGAGTGCACTGATTCCTGACTCTTTCTGGTTGGAGAGTGTGTGTCTGTGCTTAACGTACCTGATTGGTCTGGTTACTATGTGAGGCATCTTCCAGAAAAAGGCTACAAGCCTGCAGACACTTGCATCATCTGGGACAAGACTGTCGATCAGCAAACAGGCAGTGGCCTGCTTCTCTTTTTAGGATTGGTGCTAAGAATTTGTTTCTGGTGAGAGAAGAAGCAAAGGAGTATTGTATCCCAACAGAGTGAAGCTGTGCTGAGACCAGCATTAGTGGTAGCCAGGCAGTAGCCATTCATGTGACTCCCCTCTTTTCATCATTCTTGACAAGCTAATTCTTTATTTTTCAATAAGTACTGTTTGATTTCTTCCTAACTTCAGAATATCTGCTTAAATACTTCATCCTTACATTTTCAGGGTCTGTGTATTAGTTTCCCCTCCAGTGTTTGGCAGTGCTCTGTACAAACTCAGACACCATGAGCGACATTTTTTCCTGTAAAAGGAATATATAAGGAAACAGCTCCAGTACTTATTAATACTGACCATCCCTCCTGGCATGTCTTAAGGTCAGTTCTCTGTGCTTTCTCCTATTAACCTGTTGAACTTGGGCATTCTGAGGTTGAATAAGGAGAAGGTAACAGCTGTCTTATCAGGTGCCAGAATCTGACACATAACAAGCACTCAGGTCACTCCACAGCAAGTACAAGTATGACTCTGTCATTGTCCAGGTGGGTGTGAATGACTTGAGATGAACCTCCCTGGACTACATTAAAAGAGACATGGAGGAGCTCTCGGATTATGTGACTCAGGCAGGTATGACCCTATGAGCAGTATCCTATCATTGCCCAGAATGATACCGCAGTACAAGCAGAAAATGATTAACTTCAACAATTGGGTAAGTTTCTGGTGTCATTTTAAGGGGATCCAGTATCTGTCTGCTTGGGATGACTTGACTGACAGACTGTGACCCTTGGGTTTCCAGATACTGGCTAAGGCTCTTGCCACCCCTGTACTGCCTTTTTTAGGTGATGTTTCAGAGACCAAATTACCACTGTAACAGCTATAAATAAATGGAATCTGAGAGTCATGCTGCTCGACGCTAGAAGTCTAAATCTCTAGATGCACTTGCTCGAAGCACTCCTCAAAATGGAAAACATTGACATTTGTGCTGTAATGGAGACCTGCTTTAAAGCAGCAGAAAGCACCCCTGCACTACCAGGCTATAAGTCATTTCACACCTTTCGGCCCCAGAACATCCACTGAAGCTCCAAAGGCAGTGGTGTCTCCATATTCATAAAGGATATGCACAGCTCCAAACTAGTAGCCCAGGATAACGCATTTGAGATACTTCAGGTACAACTAACATTGGGTAAGACGGCGATTGGTTGTGGCCTGCTGTAGGTCCCCAACTATGTCCCAAGAGACTCACTCCACATTCTTCAGCACCCTGGAAACTATTAGGGTCCAACCCAACACTCTCATACTAGGTTACTTCAACTACCCCCTCCATCAACTGGGAAAACTATTCATGTACCAATACACTGGCCCAACGCTTCCTGGAATTCATCAGTTCTAATGCCCTGGACCAGCTCATTCTTACCCCCACTAGAGGAAGCAATATAAATAACCTGGTTATTGCTAACATGGGCAACTGTTGCTCTACACCAGTAGTCAGTTATTCCCTGGTTAGATCTGACCATATACTAATCACCATGAAAATCCACATCTCACCCACACCCCCGGAAAGGTAATCACCATGAAAAACTTCTCCAAAGCTGACTTTGGGCTCCTATAAAAAGAGGTGGCTAACTTCATGGCACCCATGTCACTGGAAAATAGATGCATGACTGCCGAATCATACACCAATGCACTGTACGAACGCGTACATAAATGCATGGAACCAACCATACCCAACAGAACCAAGATGCTCTCCTCCAAAAAATGGAAGCCAATCTGGTGGTCACCTGCCATTATAAACTCTACAACAGAAGAAAGGAACTATTGCAGAAAAAGGTGAAGTCCCAGGACTGGAAAAACTCCCTTATTAGCCTCAACAAAAAGTTGAGATCCCTCATCCAAACCTCTAAACCCAGCTATGAAGGAAGATTTGTGGCAGAAACTAAAAATAGCCACAAAGCCTTCTATAGTTGTATCAAGAATCTCCACGGAAATACCCAAGTTTGCTCTGAGTTACTGCACAATGGTACCTCCTATACTGAGCCAGGAAATATTGCCAGCATACTGGCCGACAGATTCAGTACCAACTTTAAACCCCGCCACCCCCAAAGGACCAATCAGAATACCGGAAGAATGCCAGGCACCCAACATTACTGCATCACAGGTTAAAGCTGCATTGTCCAAGGCCAAGAATATCCCTGGTTGTGTTCTACATGAACTACAAAGTGATCTGGCACCACATCTGTGTCCCCTGTTCAATCACAGCCTCAATTCAGGCTTTCTCCCTACCAAATGACGCACTGCTGCATTCATCCCTCTCCATAAAGGGGGAGCAACTACAGACCCTGAGAATTATCGCCCCGTTAGCCTGATGAGTCTGATATGCAAGGCTATGGAGCGCATCATCATGGACCTAATTAACAAGGATATAGGGAATCCCCAAACTCTAGATTCCATACAATTTGGTTTTGTGAAAGGTAGATCATGCCTGATCAACCCAGTCCAGGCCACCATGGAGGGACTCTGGCTGGCCAAGTTCGCAGACAACTGCAAGCTGGGAGCCATTATTAACTTCCCAAGTGATGTAGACATCCTACAGAAAGGCCTCACTGAGTCCAATGACTGGTGTTGAAACCATGGTCTTAAGCTTAATGCCAAAAAATGCGTCATCCCTTTGGGAAAAACTCAGCTCCCACTAATTGCCACATCGATGGAAGCCCACTGAACACTGAAGGTGTTATAAGAGATCTGTGGACACAAGTTGACAGCAACCTCTCCTTCGACCACCACTTTGAAGCTGTGGTCAGAAAGTCCTTCTGTGTGGCACATCTCATTACCAAGGGTTTTACTTGCAGGAAGAAAGAGCTCATCATTTGTCTCTACTCTTCTCTCATTAGGCCAATCATCGAGTATAATGCTCCATTTGGCCTGTATCTCACTAGACACATGCAACAACTGGAAAGGCCACAAAAGTACCTCACAAAGAGGAATGTAGGGCTTAAACACATGTCCGACATGGACAGACTCAGAAAACCTCCAGCTATTCTCTGTCTCTATCATCTACTAAGTGGCAATGTCTGCTTGACTTACAGTGCCATGTCCGACCCAGCTCTGTTAGAAATGCTGCATTTAAAGAAATCCAAATCTCTCTGCACCACACGCTCCAGAGATCTCAGCCTCATTACCACAATCAATAGAACATGCTGGAGGGACAGGTTCATAACCCAGAGACTGCCCATGCTCTGGAATAGATTTCCCATACATGTCAAGCAGAGCACCTCACTGGCCCTCTTCAAGAGAAATCTTGATGAGTGGATGGGAAATAGAAAGTTTACCCTGGGGATCAGTGCAGTGGCTCTACTTGATAGAGACACTGGGAAGTAACATTGGGCGGCATGATGCCAGGGCACTTCTATGGGCTAGGCTTGTAAAGGCTCCAGGGCTATTAGCCTAGTACACACATATGATCCTATAAGACTATCCAACCTAGGTTGCTCCTTCACCATACTCCAGTAGTTCCAAAGTTACCTTCATGATCAGAAACAAGCAGTTAAATGGTAAAATCAATTCTCCTCCTTCCTACTAAAGCTACAGGAGTTCCCCAAGGCTCTGTCTTAGGACCCCTAGTATTTAACATATTCACCAATAACTGATACACCTCCTTTTCCCAAGGAACATTAATACAGTATGCAGATGACATACTTAATCTGTACCTCCTGTACCATCCTGAACTGCTAATCAAAACCCAACAATCTTTCACAGCAGTTGAATCGGGGCTCACAGAAGCCCAACTATTTCTAAATCCCAAATAAAACAAACTTATAATCTTTCACCCAAAAAATACCATCCTCAGCCCAGGCCAATTTAATATTCACGTAGCTGACAATACCACCTTCGGCGTCATACATGAAACTAAACTACTTGGTGTTATAATTGACAGCGAGCTCAACTTTGACCTTTATATCCAAGAAAACATTAAAAAATAAATAAATAAAATAAATAAACTAGGAATACTCTACAGAAACAGACAAATCCATACCTCTACAACCAAGACCATCCTAGCTAAAACCATCCTTTTCCCATCCCTATTTTACAGCTCCTGTATTCTAACCAGTCTGCAGACCTTCACCAAAACTAAACTACAACAATGCTACAACAAAGTGACAACGCTCACAACAAACTCCAACTACCGTACATATTACTGTACATTGCTAAAAGAACTAAACTGGCTGGAATGAACACACCACCTGTCATATGCACACCCAATTATAGAACACAACTTATTCTGCAGGTCCACTGCCTGACAAGCCCTAATAAAACATTGCAAGTCAAAACAGACCACTCAGATCCAAAAATAAAAATATCCTGAATCTACAAATCTTCTAGAAACATAGGAAAAGCTCTTCTCTCGTACTCTGTTGCCAAAGTTTGGAACACCCTCCCACATAACGTTAGGCTAACTCCTAACCTATCTCTCTTTAAAGCCTGCTTAAAACAACATCTAAATAAATCATGATTATGCATACGTCTAACTCTAGACTAATATACTTCCTGCCTCCTACACTTCCTTCTTGTTCATTAACATTCCTTGTCAAAACTAAACTACCAAAAATCATAGTAAAATACTGGAAACGGTGCACCATTCTATCCGTATCCTTCTATTTAATAACCAAGGAACTAATCTTAACAGCACAAGTAGTTTCCTAATTCTAACATGTATTATGGAATTGTGTAAAAAAAAAAAAAAAAAAAAAAAAAAAACGTTCTTACCACTGATGCACAGGCACTACATCACCATAAACTCCTATCAAACATATTATTGTGTAGAGTGCTATCAGAGATATAGTTAAAGTGTATGTAAATAAGTGTGAAATTTTTTGCTTTTAAGTTTTGTAATTTACCTATGCATTTGGAAAATTGTGGAGTTTTTCTCCCTGGGCCTCCACTGAAAGCAAGTCATGTGACCCAGTCGGAATATTATCCCAGTTAATTGTAAAAAAATAAATAAATAAATAATAATAAATACATTTAAACAGTGTAGAAAATGGCACCTTCCTGTGTGTGGTCATGGCATATGGAGCAGTATTTGATTTTAATTCAGTTTTTAGTAGTTCACAATTAAGCAAACCAGCTTAACCAAACACAACCAGATTGGCATCATTAATCCTGGAAATTAAGCCCTTTTTACATGCCACAGCTCTGCTGAATAGATTTATCTGTGTACCATCTGACACATCAATCCAGAACTCAAGCTTGTGTCCCTTTCACTCAGACGTGGTTAGAAATTTACCAATTTACCAATGCACTTGGGTTGGCGGGTAGGTCTACAAAAATCAATCTCTGCTTCATGCAGTTACAAAGTCTTTAGTATCAACCACACTAGTGACTGCACCCAAGAAGAATGTTTTTAAACATTATTTTCAGAAGTTGCATATTTCCTCACGTTTATATTGCAGTCAAATGGATCAGTATGTCATATATGTTACGCCGTCTGTCATATGCAACACTCTGCTCTGACTCAGCATAGTGTTCGCACATCATGCATTTGCCAAACTTGTACACTATCTGCTTGTTGTGCATTCTTTTAGTTTGCTCAGAATTTGTTTTTAAACTTGCCATTACCTTAACATATTACCTTGGGCACATCCTTCGCCACATTTAAAATAATTTTTTGTTTCTTGAGTAATTCAGCATCTCGTATGATCTGTATTATTTATGTATTTATTTATTTTTTTAAGTTAAGCATGCTGCCTGTAGTAACTTCCGAGATACTTCATCAGCCCACCAATCAAGTTCTAGATCCAATTTTTCATCTTTCATGCCATTCACCCACCCCCCCACCCCCCATTTTCAACCATTTGATGCATTCATGTTACAAAAACTTAATTTCATTTACCTATCACTTGGGTACTTGTGGAAACGTGCCCTTACATTTAATGTGTTTCCTTTTAGCTCAAAATGTTCTATGAGTTTGCTAAATATTATAGCAATAACTCATGGCTGAGTATGGGTAATGCTGGACTTACCCAAGGTTGCTGTGGTTTGTTCACGACAGCAAAGCTATGGGTTATTGCTATTATAGAGACATTGCTTACTTTTCTTAAATACTGTATAACAGCACTACGGTGCTATTCTGCATTGTTTCCACATTTTGTCACGTTGATGTACTGCACTTCTGCATGGGACTTGTGTGCCCATACTTACACTGTATATCTGAGCTTTTTTTTTTTTAATTAAAAAAACTATAACCTCCTGACAGTTTAGAGATATGAGAGAGACCAGGAAATACTAGGAAAATCAGGCATGTTTCTTTAGTTTTGCAGAACATACCTGATTTTCCTTGTATTTTCATCGCTGTTGGACTTACCTCATGTCCTCTTATTTCAAGAAATGTGTACAAAGTCAGGAATAAAGGAGGGGACCAGTTGTTTATTTGGCTCTTTTAAACTTGGAAAAGTATGAGAATAATTGTGCATTGTCTGAAGGAAAGTCTGAAACTGAAATGTGTGTCATTGTTTAGTGTCTTCATTACTCAGTGAGTTGTCAGAAAACCACAAATCAGACCTTATTTCTTTCAGACTAAAGCCTGTTTACCATATACCAATAGAAAAAAAAAAGTCGGGACTCTCAATTGTACTTTAGTGACCGGACTTTTTTCTATTAGTATGTGCTCGACTTACCGTGGGCACGCTGGTTGGGCTGTCCAATCAGAATACTCATTTTTTGAATATTGATGGCCAGTCATTGTATAATAACCCATATATCACACTTTGCCCATGTAAGAATCCGAAAGAATTAGGTTTATATGGCTAACTAGTTTATTATTATTATTATTTAAACATTTTCTGTCAAAGATAAAACAACCAGTTACTTTTAAAATGAAATGGATCTGAATTTAACAGATCCACTTTAGGTGATATGGGACTATTTGGAAATGAACTGAATTTTCACTTTGCAGTTGACATTTGATCAAGGACATCCTGGTTCTGACACCATGTCAAGATGCACTGTAATGGCCACTCGGCAATAACAAATGGCACTGCCAGAAATGCCTCAAACTCAATGCAAAAAAAAATGTATTATCGCCCTTTTCGGTAAGAGCGATGTTACTGCAAATGACCACATCAATGGGACTACCCTAAGTACGTGCTCAGTGGTGAGAGATCTGGAAACTCACGTTGACAGCAACCTTGCTTATGATCACCATATTTCCACAGTGGTAAGAAGGACATTATATGTCGCTCATCTCATAAGTAAGGGCATTGCCTCGAGGAAAGAAGTTATCACCTCCCTGTACTCTTCACTCATTAGGCCAATAATTGAGTACAAGACCCCTTTTGGTAAATACCTTTCAAAGGACTTGCAGCATTTGGAGAGATTCAAGGTGTTTGGCAGCTGTCATATGTGGATCAGCTGAAATCATTGTAACTTTATTCTGTTACATACAGACTACTCAGAAGTGATCTCTGCCTTGCATATGAGGTGGTCTCTGACCCTGCTTTATTGGAAATGCTGCACGTCTGCAAGACAAATAGCACACGGGTTACTCGCTTTAAGGACCTAAACCAGGTATGTGACATCAACAGAACCTGCTGGAGGGACAGATTTGGCTCCCAGAGGTTACTACCTCTTTGGAATACACTCCCACTTCACGTCAAACAGAGCAGCTTATTGGCCCTCTTCAAAAGCAATCTGGACAATTGGATGGGTAACCGTAAATTTACTCCAGGGGTTCCACCTTTGTCCCTCTTAGTAGAATTTAGAAAATGCCTATTTGATCTGAAATGCACTGAAATTGTCATTAAGTCTTTCAACTCTCTCATCCATTTTAGGGGTCGCTGGCATAAGACATATAATATACTTTTTCTTAATGTTGTACAAACTATCAATAGATATTTAGCTTGTTGCTACTCTGATAACCAGATATATACTATAAGTGCTTGAAAATAATTTCCTTAGTCGGTCCTCAACTTTTAACTTAGAGACTGCCTTACTGGTGGCCGAGATGGATAAAGCCCTGACTATGACCAAGGCAACCTGAGTTCAGTTAATGGCATTGTCTTAGGAAATGGGCATGCCAACCCTTGAAGAGAGATGTAAGCATGCTTGAAGGTAGTAGCCAAACTGAGAATTGTGGGTATTTAAAGAGTTGGGGCTACTACAGGACCCATGGTAATGTTGTCCTCATAGCTTTAAGTCTTTGCTGGCCAAGCCTTTTAGGGCTTCAGCATACAGAGTGGTTTAGACCCATGAGAAATCCCCATCTTTATGTTCAGTATATATAATGCTGCTGACTCTCTCCACTTCCCCATCCTTTTCTTTTTTCACCCTCCAGTGATTGTAATCCCCTGGGGGGGGGGCACCTTTATAAAGGTCATTCTGCCATTTCTCTTTCCTCCCTTCCTTGGTGGCTGCAGTCTGGTGGTGTACTGGTCATAATGGGGGGTAAGGATGCTGCAACTGGAGGTTTGCTGTAGGAGCACTGAGGGTGGGTAGACTTAAAAACAATTTACTTTAGAGGTTATTTTCTGCTAAAGATCTTCACATAGACCCTAAAAGGCTTGGAAGATAAACCAGAACTCTCCGCCGTTTAAACACAAAGATGTTTTAAGTAATGCACATATGAATTAACCTACATTTCATGTGTTTTAAGTAGGTTAACTTTAATATCACTGAAAATAAGAAGTATTACAGAACTGAAATTATCAAGACATTCAGCCATAACAATCAGCATTTTAAAGAAGGGGCCAGTAAAAGTAAAATTGAGATGAATATTTTTAAGTGGTATGAGAAAGTTTTATTTTTATTCTACAGGGTATTTGCCGGATAAGATTTTGACTTCAGTATCCACACTTGAGTACAGGTTACATTGATGGAAGTGATGCATAGAAGTGTAAAACCTGTGTCTAGATATGTGTATGTCTTAGATTAACATTGCAAAGACTTTTCCTAACAAGGGGAGTTACCTGATATATTGTGTTTATCATTAAATTATACACATGCCTTATGCATGCCATTAGTTGTGCTCTTTTGAAATAAATACAGTTGTAGTACCTTGTCATTCAAAATATATGTTTATCTGATGATGATCCTTTTTTTCATCAGTGCTAAGCATGTCAATAGCTACTCATATCAAGTTGGAGATAGTCGGAGCATATGAACATTTCTGTGTAAGCAAGCAATTTCTTGAACATATTTTTTATCAATCCTTTGTAGTATCATAAGATTGTCATACTATTTGACTGTAACTCATAAGATGATATAATGGCGATGAAGACTTTTATGTTCTACTGACTTTATCTGTCGATAACATTCAAGCTGTATTCTAAATTAAGGCAAACAATGATTTGACTGAAAGACTGCTTAGAGATGTTGTCAGTACTAAAGTTATCGACAACAAAATCTTACCATCATTAAACTTGAATATATTTACAACTAATGTAAATCCATTTTTGTTTCACTGACTTGCACTTGATTTGTACAGCAAGCAACCTCCATACAAAACTATTGGTCCCGATCTCCTTCCGCAGTAAAACACATCACACCAACATGGCACATGACCTTTATTGAATAACATACTTCAACATAAAATTAATTGATCAGTCATAAAATCTACTAATAACTGTGTGAAACATAACTTGCACATAAATTTAATAGTAGCAATTGCCAATGTCTCCCGCTCAGCTGTGTCAAACCACAAAATAAAGAGCATTACCCAACTGTTCGCTTACTCTAACTTTACCTGAAGCAGTGTACCACTGCTCTCTTCCATTCCCAAACCACCACCTTGTAAAATTCAACATATAACACCAGAGGGGGAACAGAAGCAGGATACATCCCTCTCTCTTCTCTGCAACGCACATCATCTGACACACAACAAAAAGGGGAGAAGGGCAGGTGGCAAGATCATACCTAAATCTAATCACCCCACCACACAACTCTTAGATAAAATCAGATGTACTCCTTCTTACTCTTGTATCACTTCCTCTCCAGCACCCCTCCTCTTGTCCTTAAACCCTTCCTTACCTAAATACCCATCACAAACCTTCTGCGATTCACCATTAAATATACTACTCTCTCCCTGTGTCTTCATCTCACGCCTTTCTTCCCTCACAAAAATGCCTAAAGCATCTCTGGACAAATTAGTTTGTTCCAAACTCCATAAATGACATAGTGACAAAGCCACATATCATTCCCTTAATATTGTCTATCTTTTTATGTAAAATCATGGGTCATATGGGTTTCAGTCAAACCATTTTGGCAAATTTATTTGGTAGAAACAATATCTTTCCAACACCCTGCTGAATATTGCATCCTGAGTTAAAGTGAATCTTAGTAAATACAAAAAGGAGCAGTAATTATTTAATCACTGTAAGTTTCTCTAAATATCTTTGAAAACAAACCCTGTGCCATTTTGCAAGAAATCACATACAAAAAAAGAAAACAAAAATAAAAAAAAAAGAAAACACACAGAAGAAACTCAAAGCCAGTAAATGTTTTATCAAAATGATGAAAAGTTCTTATGATATGATTCCCGTGGATTTATTAGATGAGATCCAGCTATTCAAAACTGAAAAAATAATTCCCCCACCACAAAAATAACACTATGCCCAATAGATTCAAAGATTCAAAGAAACTTTGTCATTTAGGAAACACTACCTGAACGAAATTTCAAGTGTCAGCTCTTTTACAGGAAAAAACAAACACAAAAGAACAGACATAATAGGTATTAAAGAATAAACAATAACTATAGTTTGTTTGTCTTTTCGGCTTTTCCTGGTTAGGGTTTGCCACAGTGGAACTCTGGTCCACTAATGATTGGCAGTAGATTTTTATGGTGCCAAGTTGCCAGCCCGATGTCCAACCTTCAGGGAAGGCACGCCCATTCACGCATGTCTTTCAGAGGCCACTCGACCACGGGGAGGACATGCAGACTCCACACAGAAGGCACTCCAGCCAAGAATCGAACAGGCGAACCTCTTGCTGTGAGGCAACAACGCTACCGCTGTACCACCGCGGCTTCAACAATAACTATAGTACAAAAGTAAAATATCTAGGTAGCTGACTCACATGCTTGAACACTATTTATATACACTGGACAATTCTGACTACTAGACGATTAACACATGAAAAGAAAATTACACTATACCAGAGGTGTGTCTGGGTGATATTGCACATAAGGAAGTGATTGGAATTGCACTTGAATGAGAATGTTAATTATAGTATGCAATAAATAGAATTGCCGTATGAAAAAAGGAAGTGAATGAGTGTAACAATATATTATAGTTTGGATATATTATATTGTGTATATATTATATATAATATCATATATTATAGTGCTGATATATCCAGATTTATGTCTGCATTAACGAGTCCTATTGCTGACAAGTTTATGGGAAAGTAAACTATACGCAAGAAACTGCATCAGAAGATGCACTGAGGAGTTATATAATATTCATACAAATGACAAGAGGGCAGTGAGTGTATGCACTTTTGGTTAATAAAACAGTTTCCTACTAAGAAAATAGAGAACAATCAGCTGAGCCAAAAAGCTGTAAAAGGGAAGTGCATATACTTAATGAAAAACTGATATATTAATAGGGGTTTAAAGTTTCCTTACTTAAACCTGGTAGAATATGTACCAATCAGAGGTTTTGTGCAAAGTTAGATTAAAGAAGTCATAACTACTTCTTCTTCTTCTTTCGGCTTTTCCCGGTTAGGAGTCACCACTATGGATCACCGTCCGCTCATGACTGGTAGTGGAGTTTTACGGTGTCGAGTTGCCAGCCCGGCGTCCAACCTTCCACAGAAGGCACACACACACACACACACACACACACACACACACACACACACACACACACACACACACACACACACACACACACACACACACACACACACTCACACCTAGGGCCAATTTAGTGTGTCTAATCCACCTATAGCATGTCTTTGGGATGTGGGAGGAAACCGGAGCACCTGGTGGAAACCCATGCGACCACAGGGAGGACATGCAGACTCCGCACAGAAGGCACCCCAGCCGAGGATCGAACCGGAGAGCCCCTTGCTGTGAGACGGCAAAGCTATCCGCTGCACCACCGTGTCCGCCCTGTTAAAGAAGTCATAACATGAAATTAAAAAGCAATGCAAAATAAAAAAAGCTAATAGTGTTAGAAAGCAAGATATGAACATAAAAGATGTGCAGAGACAACTATATCTATTACTGTTTATCCAGGACTTAAGCTACATAACAAATGTGTTTCATTCTTCTAAATGAAGTTCTTATACCAAACTCAAAAGCTTTTTTTGCATCATCAAAATCAGAAACATCATGTTCGTGATAAGTAAATAATTTTATGCTCTTCCAGTTAATCGTCTTAGTTGTTGTATCCCTTGATCTATTTATCTGAACGAACATCACTTCTTTAACTTTCACAGGGTATAAAAATAGAAAAAACTCAATTTCCAATATGAGAATTATTCTGCAGATATGAACACTCCACATTTTTGCAGCACATTAAAGATCCAGCAGTCAGAAATATTTTGTATTAAAAGTGTAAAAACATTTCAGGAAATGTGCTGGACTGAAAATTACTTACATCAGTGTATTTGAAAATCCCTTAACATATTTTTAGTTATGTTTTGTAAGTGTTCCAACTTTTTCCATTTTTGCTCATTATACATAAATGAATGTCAGTTTCCATGAAATTAGATACGTTGATGCAGTGTCAAGATGAAACAAAGCTGATAACTTCTGATCATTGAATTGCTTTAAACCCACATCAGTAGGTGAGTTAAAAATTCATTTTCAGCCTTTCAGCAGACATAGAAAAAGATAACAGCTCATGATTATATTTCTGACAGTAAGACTGAAAAGCCTGCAGAATACCAGTCGTATCTGTGCAGTGGGTGATGTTATCTCAGGTGCATGTTTTTTTTTGGGGGGGTAGGGTGGGGGTGAGGGTCTTTCATAGACCATTGCACCTTCCAGCTGGACGGTAAGAAATGTCCACTTTCAGGTGAGAGACATAATACTTGACCTTTTAGATAAAGTATATCGTAACCGCAGTGGCAGTTTTTGGTAATCCATTTCTCCGTAATTCTTATTTTGATACTTCTGGAATGGAGATTTAAAGTTTAGCAGATTACAGCAGGCAAGATTAAACATAATTAAAAGGATTCCTAAGAAATTCAAGGCTGCTGAGTCTTG
The DNA here is from genome assembly GCF_019279795.1 of Protopterus annectens. Classification (NCBI taxonomy): domain Eukaryota; kingdom Metazoa; phylum Chordata; order Ceratodontiformes; family Protopteridae; genus Protopterus; species Protopterus annectens. The sequence goes on along the minus strand of NC_056750.1, from coordinate 739,079,435 downwards.
TAGTCATTATGCTTTGCCAGTTTTCTTCTGCAAACTATACCTTCCTTCTCAAGTAAGCCTGCGTCAGTCAAGTCTGGGTGAATTTATTAATACCCATTAAAGTATCCAGGTTATGTTTAAATGAAGGTAGTGTATCCTATAGAATGTTGTGCCAAGGTAAGAGAATATTGATGCAACAGAGTGGTTTCAACTACAAATAGTGGTGGAATAAGAAAGCAAAATGGTTTTCTTATAGAAGCCAGAAAGTCTATTTCCCTCCTCCACTCAAAAAGAAAAGGCTGTAGCCAAATAAAGGTCTTCAAGGCTATACAATATTTATTTATGATTACCCTTTCGTATATGATGCACTGTGAACATTTATGACAATAGTCAGGACCCCCTCCCTGCATTCAAGGTAGTATGCAGTGCGATTGATAGGTGCTGATGTTGTGGGGGTGCAGCATTATACTACATTAAAGGGAAGTGCTGAAGCAAAGCACTTTGCTTTGGATGGAGCTTCCTTTTTGGATTTCATGATTACCAACTGTTTGTAGCTGCATCTGCTGCATGTTGTTGGGGTCTATATTAAATCAGCGAATGCTCAAAATAGCGAACACTGATTTATCGACCCCTTTAAGAGCGAAAACGGACGATCCTGAAGACACGGCCATTTTTGGAACTTACCCATTTCCTCCACTGTGGTGTGATCTCAGAGTTAGTATATTTAAGTAGGGGGTGTGTGGGGGCACAGACCCCCACAATGTGGGGTTTTGGGGGTGAAGCCCCTCACTTTATTTTGTGTTTTTTAACTTTTTTTTTTGTGGAACAGCGATTTTTTTTTTTTTCCCTGGGAAAAAAATCACTCTTCCACGTCTTCGAGATTGTCAGGTTTTGCTCTTTTAGGGTCGATAAATCAGCGTTTACTGATTTAATAGACCCTGTTGTTGTAATTTTATTCATGACCTTACTCCATCATTCTATTTCACACTGATTTACCTGTAAGGGAGAGTATTCTCTGGAGGTAAGGGTGACCCTGAGAAATTAATCTGTCTCTCCATCTGGCATTATTAATCAGCTGAAGCACATGTCTTGTTCTTGTGTTTGTTAGACTGATTTAGGAAGGCACATGAGATCCTGGAATACTAAGCTCTCACTGATCACAAAGCAAGGCAAGGCGTAGGCCTCATCTGAGGGGCTTATAAATCACAGAAAACAGGAACAGTGCTTCTAGTCTTTTCTGTTAGCTTATGGATTTTAATCATATGGTCCTCTCCATTGGAAACCTGGAGGACCTTTCTAACTGTTCGATATGTCTGGTGAGGAACATCCCAAAGAGAACATTGTGCTCTGTAACTGGTCAGATAAGTGCTTAACACAAGGGGACAATGACTTCTTTAGATCTTGGTGATACTTTTTGATTATGAGCTGTGCCATGTAGAAGGATTTTCTGGCAAGCGTTAAGAAATGGCAGTCAAAGGAGACAATTACAAATAAAGGTTCCAGGTCTTTAACTACATTTTCATTTTGAATTGCTGTATTGTTGGTGCTATATATTGGGGGTGTGGTTTGTCTGCCAAATGTAAGAATGTTGCATTTATTAGCATTTAATTTAAACCTCAATAGGCCAAGTACATAATGGCCAAGTTTCTGCTGGAAGTTTCTTTGGTCAGTGGGGGATTTATCAGTGTTTACCAGCTTCCACAAACCTGGTCAGCAATGTTTTCCTTTTCATTTGTAGATCAGAAAATTAATAAACATTAATGGTACAAGCACTGAAACATGTACAGCATAACTGGTCACCTTGTTGTCATCTAAGGCTACCCCACTATACATATCATATTGGTTCTGTTTTTTTATCCAGTTTGCTATCCATCTTACCACATATCGGTCTATGTATAATGCCTTGAGTTTATTAATTATGCTAGAATGGTGGATAGTGTCATATGCATTGGCCAACTTAGGATAAGCTGTCTTCAGTGTGACTGCTGTTAACATGTTTCCTTCTCAAAAAAAGTTAACCAGGCTCATTATGGAGGATCTACGTTTTATAAAAGCAAATAGCTGTAGCTCTACCAAGATGACACTTTTAAAGTTGATGTTAATCAAGTTGCTTATAATGTATGTGTTTATTGTCCTAATAAATGAGACTCTGAGGCTGATTGTCATATAGTTTCCATCATCAGTTATAGGGCCACATTTATGGAGTGTTATCACCATTGCTGTATACCATACTTCCAGGACTGGTCCTATATCTTTGCTCAGGTAAGATTATGAATAGGTTCCACCACAAAGTCTTTGCTACAATTTTATTAAACAATTAATGGAGGAAGGGTTCTTAATGTTGGACAGCACTTTCAGTACATGTCCATTAGTGATGATGGGATTGAGATCTACAGTGGCAGTGGGGCTTTAGACAGTCATCTCTGAAAGTAAATTTGAACCATTTTTTCTAGGATATTGGCAGTCTCTATATGGTCTGAGTAGGTTTTGTCATTGATTCCCTGTGTAAATTCTTGCAGTCCTAATGCAAAGTGCTAGCACACTGAAAAATGACTAAAAATGCAGGAGAGGAGTGAATACCTAGCACTGCTCCTCTCTTTTAAACTTATTGTTTGAACAGCGCAAACCCTTCCATGCCCCCCAACTTACATATTTTATGTCCAAGATGGCCATACCTAAGCGAAAAGGTAATAATCCAAAAAATCTCCATCTTGGACTTTATATATGCAAATTCATTTTTTCGGCTACTCAGTCTCCATATTTTGGGACCAGACATTTCAAATGGTTACTTTTGTCATTTATTATGAGATCTGTACAGTGTTCACGATTGTTTCTTAGTTTTCTAACATAATCAAAGAAGGATAGGATTTGTAGTTCCTTGGTGTCAGATGCCAATCTGGGCTGCCTTAATAGATGGAATATTATTTCTAAATTAGTCAAATTTCTAATATTTTCCTTGATATGGGAGTCTTTAGATAACCTGCATGATCTAATTGTAGTTATCTTTTATTGTAGATTTTGTCACTGGACCAACAAGATGGTTTGCTTTTTTTTTTTTTTTTTTTCACATTTCCCATTATATTTGGGTCTGGATGGAATTGACTGTCAGAAAAATATGTATTAATGTGTGTATGCTTAATGCTAATTACAAACGAAATAAGTTAATACGTTTTTCATTCTACTTTATATGCACTGCTTTATATACAGTTGAGTTTCATATCAGACTGAAAAGATGCTTTTTGAAACTGCAGTGTGCTTTTGAAACTTGCAAGATGCCCTCTGACCTAGTAATAGCTAGCACAGCAATATTCATGTTTATGCCTTTTGGAAATGTACTCGAGAAGCAGGTGATTATCTGCTAGGTCAGGAAGAAATGAATGAACAATGCTATATTCTGTAAATGTAATGATTTTAAACAATCAGCTCTGTTCAAAGTATGAGAACATACACAGCTGCAGAAGTTAGAGATAACATAGACAAAGGACTGTTAGAGAAATGAACTGCAATCTATACTTGCTTTGTGCTCGAATTAGCCATAGTACCTTGAATGGTAACATTGCATATATCTAACCGGTGGTAGCCAAGGCCACGTTGTTTTTCTTAGGAAGTTTCTCATAAAAATTGATGGTACCAGCAAAATATTGTAAAAACAATTACTACAAAATGATGATGACAAAACTTGTGATTCACTACGTCAGCTTGGTAGGCAATGTCTTATTAGAAAAGGTATAAGAATACCTGCAAACTCTGTATTAGCACGTTTTTGTCTCCTTGCTGCAAGATTAAAGTGCCTTAACCTGAACCTACCATGTTTTGATCATTTTTAAAGTATATTTTTCCTTTGACATTGACAATTCTATGCAATTGTTTATGGGTATACAACTCCTTGGTGAAATCTGTTTGCTGATGTATTGTCTGGAGTGCTGATGCTGTAAAGGAATTTTGACTTCTTTATAGCATATTGGGGAGATGTGTGGTTTTGAAGTCTCTTAATTCTGATATATTGGTTTTGGGCTGTTTAGATTGAAGGGAAATGTTACTCATCGTGGTCTGACTTACTTGGAGAGGAAATTAGAGAGCTATGCTCAATAAAGCTATATTTGTAAGTACTGGGCCATGAATAGTTTGTCATCTAATTGGGCTGTTAATAATCTGGTCCACTGAGTTTTTTAATTATTAGGTGTAAAAACTTCCACTCGTGCCATATGTGTGATGCACATATGCCTGTCAGTTGACAAGTAGATATTCTTCCAGAATGATGGGCTTTTTATGTATGGGAAGATAATCCATGATGTTTGTGAGCCTGACATGGAATATGAAGGTCTATGTAGGGAGCTGATTTTGTTTAGTGTGCTTTGGGGTTTGATAAATAGACTGTGGGTCTCTCGCAATCTGTCTAGAGGTGATATGATCTCTGACAGTGCCACATTGCCTTTGGCTCTGTATTTGTGGTAGGCACTAAATCTAGGTATGGAAGAAGTACTTTGAGTATTTAAATCAAACTTCAGTGATCATAGGATCACAGGAGGTTGCTAGGCTATCAAACTAGAGGTCATTTGAAGTCTATACATTTCATCGCAATGTATTACCATAGATATTCTAGTCAATACCCAAGATTGTATTTATTAATGAGTGCCCATATCCAGGAGTGTTGTGGTTGCTATCCCCAGTAAGAATTTACAGTGCCCCATCCAGTTGTCCAGGTTCCTTTTGAACACTGTTGTAGAGGTGCTACGCTTCACATGAATTGGCAGCCTATTTCAAAGACACTGCAGTCACTGGGGGGCAAATCTGCCCCTCCAGCATGTCCTATGCAAGTTATATGCTATATTTAGGTCCCTAGAATGGGTAACTCTAGTCCTGTTTGATTTACAGAAAATTTGTTAGGTTTCAGTTGGAGATTGCTTTGTAAGCCAGACATAAGTCACCACTAAGAAGTCTAGATGATACTGAGTATAGTGATAGGGAATTTAGTCAGTTTGTGTAAGGCCACATGCAGGAGTCCCTTTATGATCTTAGTAATGTCTGATGTCTCTGCAGTTGTTGTAGGTGTTTTTTATGGTACATGTCAAAAGGGGCATTATACTCAATTATGGTCCTGATAAGTGACAAGTATATAGGGGTTATAACCTTCGTTGCTCTAGAAGCAATGCCTTTGCTAATCAAGTATGCTACTTAGAAAGTCTTCCTTACTACAGTAGACACTTGGTGGTCAAAATGAAGGTTGCAGTCTACTTGTGATCCCAGATCTTTGGATGTACATAGGGTATTATTAATTTCATAGTGTGACGAGACATTTTTTACCAAAGGGAATGATGATGCATTTCTTTGCATTTAGTTTGAGGTTCTGCCTGAGACAAGAGTCGATAGACTACGTAAGACCGTCCTGAAGTATACTGACATCATTTGGGAATTCAATAATTGCATGCAGTTGGCAGTAGTCTGCAAACTTGGTCAGCTACAGCCACTTAGTACATCTGAGAAGGCTATTCCAAACAGTAGGGGGTCCAGCACTGACATCTGGTGAGAGGTCTGTTGGCAAATGTGCAGTCACCCACTTTGATAGCATGTGACTGGTTTGTGAGCCAGTTGGCAAGCCATGTTACAACAAAGGGGTTTACATTCAGTTTGCTAAGTGTATTGTTAATGTCTGAGTGTGGGATTGTGTCAAAGGCCTTTGCCAATTCGAGATATGCTGTGTGCACAGATTTGACCTCCATCTGTGGGTCTGGTCACATTTTTGAAGAAATCCATGAGGTTTAACAGGCAGGATCTGCCCTTGATGAAGTTGAATTGGGTAGGATCCAGGGTTTGGAAGCCACCTATGTCTTTATTTGTGGTCCATGATGATCCATGTTCCATGGATTTACAGACGAGGCTGATCAGACTCATGGGGTTATAATTCTCTGGGTCTGTTCCTAAGCCACCTTTGTGGAGAGGAATGAGTGTTACTGTTCTCCATTCTGCAGTAACAAAGCCAGCGCTCAGGCTGTGATTTAATAGGGTACGTAATGGTGAAGCCAATTTATGTACATTATGCATGGATGTCTTCTGAAATAAAGAATGCTTCAAGGTCAGGTAGTTTGTGTCGAACCACCTAAAAGAATTCCTCTTTGGATGTTAAGATTGCCACATTGGAGTGTTCATTAACTGAACTTTCCCTAAAAAAAGGCACTACAGGTGAAGTAAAGGCATCAGCCAGTATGGAGTAGCATTTGACTGAGAAGTACAAATCACTTTTCCAAACAAGTCTTCCTGTAAAGCCTTGTGAAGTCCTTCCTTATCACTGTTGCAGAATACTATTGGGTTATCCTAATGAGGATAGCGTAATGTATGGCCAGTATGCCAAACCTTTACAATTTTCAGCCATCATACGTCCGATGTATGTCCTACATGCAAGGTGTAAGGTACATATGTGGTCTATAGATGCATAATACAAAGAACTTCTCGGCAGCCAGCATGAACATAACTTCTTTATTTGGTCTGTAAGCCGGTCACTGAACTGGTTCATCTACTGAGACTTCTAAAGATAAGTGCTCCATTGGGGTTCCTTCCTTTCTTTTTTATGGGATTTCTAAGGCCATTTATTTTTGTCACTTTTGCCACATCAAGCAGATTTCCTCTTCTGTTTGTGCTCATTCTACTACAGCAGTAGCTTTTTCTGGTGTTTTGGAAAAAAGAGTCCAGATTCTAGATCCATCATGGAAGCTGCTAATTTATCTTCTTTTCACACATTTATCAAAAATGTTAAGTTTTATGGCATTTCCAGGGTCAGGGCAGGATTTGACAGGACTATCCTTTATGGGTTTGTGGGGGGCTCTTTGCTTTCCTCTCCCTAGACTTCCCTATAGCCGTTGTCCTCTACTATGGCTAAAGAAAACCATGACACTGATAAGGAAGGACATAGTACAGTTGCATGAGATTTTACCATAACAGTAGATGTCCTACCTCTCACTGTTGCAGTATTTTGTCCTTCCCTCCTGCCATACTTTTGGCTGAGGAGTCCTTCCATCCTTATCTCCTTCTGATTCCCTTCTGTCATATGAATGTTACTGCTTTCTTTGGTGTTGCTCTGGTTCTCCAGGGGAACTTCAGGATTAGCCATCTGTATGTTGCATATTTACTTTATGCATTGCACGTAGTACATCTGAAGTAAAAGGCTTTGGTATATTGGCAAGATATTTGGCTATCCTTGGCAGGATATCTCAAGAGCAAAGAATCTTGCAACAATAAAAAGCAGGACATCTACTTTGAAGGTAAGATCTTACACAATTGTACTTTTCATGCCGACACATCCTGGATTCCCCTAAACTGTCACCAAATATTTAGTCAATTTTTGAAGCCAATCATTTTTTTCTTTGTATCTAGGCATCACTTTTAGAGAATGGTGGATTCTGCTCAGTATCATGGTCTTGCCTGCATTTGTCACATATGTAGAGAGCCTAGACATGTCACTCTGCATCTTGCTCAGAGTTTTCCACCACAGTTCATTAACATTCACATGCATATCTACTATGCTGTACTTATATTTGTCTTGTGGAAGAGTCAGTAGTGATTCTTGAAATATCTGATATCCTGGCTTTTGAAAGACAATTCACTGGGGAGCAAGTCTTAGGTTCATAGGTAGGTACTAGGCTATCTGCCCAAAGGCATTTATAAGCCTAGCCAGAATGTGTTGGCTTTTGCCACCCCCTTAGATTAGTTCCCTGTGCCTCTGTCCAGCAGAGCCATTGAAGTGATCCCTGGGGTAAACTTTCTGTTTCCCATCCACTCGTCAAGGTTTCTCTTGAAGAGTGTTAGTGAGGAACTCTGCCTAATGTAGATTGGAATCTTGTTCCAGAGCATGGGAAGTCTCTGGGACAGGAATCTATCCCTCCAGCACGTCCTATTTATTGTTGTGGTGAGGTTTAGATCCCTAGAGTGTGTGGCTTGAGGGGATATGGTTTTCTTTAGGTGGAGCATGTCCATCAATTCTGGGTTGGACATGGCCTTGTATGTCAGGCAGAGATCAACTCTGAGTAGGCGGTATGCAACTGAGTACAGTCGAGATGCATAGGGCATCTGTTTGAGGCCAGTGATCCTCTTGGTGAGGTATTTCTGTGTTATTTCCAGCTGTTGCAGGTGTCTTGTAAGGTACATCTCAAATGGGGAGTTATACTCTATGATGGGTCTGATGGGTGATGTGTAGAGGGGCACAATGACCTCTTTTGATCAGGATGCAAACCCTTTTATGATTAGGTGGGCCACATAGAAGGATTTTCTAACCACTTTGCCAATGTGATTATCAAAGCAGAGATTACTATCTACTTGGGTCCCCAGATCCCTTATTACATCTTCCATATTTAGAGGGCTACCACCTATGTGGTAGTTTGTGGATACTTTGTTTTTTCCAAAGGGAATGACTATGCACTTTTTGGCATTTAGCTTGAGGCCATGGTTTTGACACAAGGCATCTGTCTCAGTGAGATCCTTTTGGAGGATGTCTGTGTCAGCTGGAGAGTCAGTTATAGCCCCTAGTTTGCAGTTGTCTGTGAACTTGGTCAGCCATAGTCCTCCTGTGCTTGCCTGTACCTCTGAGAAGTCTATGCCGGACAGGAGGGTTCCTAGGACTGAGCCCTGGGGAATGCCACTTGTAACCGGTTTAGAGTCAGACCTAGCTCCTGCAACTCTTACCATGTGCGTTCTGTCCATGAGCCAGTTGGCAACCCATCTTGTGACGTAGGGGTTTATGTTCAGGCTGGTGAGCTTGTCTATAATACCAGAATGGGGAATGGTGTTGAAGGCCTTTGCGAGGTCTAGGTAGGCTGTGTGTACCACCTTTTCCTCCTCTATAGCCTTGGAAACTGTCTCAAAAATGTCCACCAGGTTTAGGAGGCATGATCTGCCCTTAACAAAGCTGAACTGGGTAGGGTCCAGTGTTTGGAGGTTCCCAATGTCTCTGTTAATGAGTTCCATGATGATGCACTCTATAGCCTTGCAGACCTTTACAGTTTATTCCATACTAAGAGATTGCGTCCGTAAGGAAGTTAAGGCCTCTCAGCTATTTCAGTGCTATTTGTATATTGATGTGCTGCTGCACACACACACACACACACACACACACACACACACACACACACACACACACACACACACACACATACACACGCACACACACACACACACACACACACGCACACACGCACACACACACACACACACACACACACACACACACACACACACACACACACGCACTCACACACACACTCACACACACACACACACACACACACACACACACACACACACGCACACACATTATATATATATATCTATATATATATATATGTGTGTGTTGCATTGTGAGATTCATATTATCAGATTTGTAGGTGTGCTACGGTGCAATCTCTCCACTTGTCCTCTTGGGCATTTCTGTTTGGGGAGTCTAAGTGTTTGTTGAAATACCCATTTTTTCATTAGTGTCACATTATAAGCAATCTTTTAACAGTCTGTTTTTGTTTGGAAGGATGAGGTGTCTCTTTTTGGCAATTTTAATATGATCTTATTTCCAGCAAAGGGTTTATACATTTCACTATAAACTGTAAAGGAAGTTTATACACTTTGCTTTATACTGTTTCTTAGATATTTTTCTTAGTTTAGTGGCATATTCTATTCAGAGTGACATCACCATGAAAGACGTTTTGTTAATAATTATCTAAATTATTCCAGTCAGCATCCCAGTTAAATTAAGTTAAATACAGCTACAGGACCATATTTTCATCCAAAATGTTTAAAGGAGTTTAATTTTCTCATTAAATTGTATATTTGAATATAATTGGTATGTTAGTCAGGAAAAGCTGGCTCTATTTGCAGATGATATATTAAACATAAAACCAGAAAGGGACATTACAGTGTTGTGGAATATTTTATGACAGTTTCAGATCTTCTCGGGATACAAAATTAATGAAGCTAATAAAAAGGCATTGGCAGTAAATTATGGACCAACACATGAATTGGTCCAACAATATCCATATTTATGGGGTCATGATAAAAAGAAGTATTTAGGAGTATGGATTAGAAATGAGTCTGGTAGCAGCTAAAATATGTGGGAAGAGACAAAACAGAAGATAATACAAAAATTGAGAACCTGGAAACTTTATTTATATGGATATGGATAACAAGATACAAGCAATTAAGATGTTTTTAGTCCCTTTAGTGTTATACACAAGTAAGGCATATTTTTATCAACCAGAGGAGAAGCTGTGGATAGCAATTAAAGAGTTGAAGCATTTTTTTCTGGGAAGGGAAGACAACAAGGGTAAATTGGGATAAGCTGATTCTTCCAACAGAACAAAGCAAACTAGGATTACCTAATTTTAGTGGGTATTTTAGAGCAACACAGTTAAGTCTCAAACATAGCACAAGCAGAAAGCTGTAATTCAAACTGAAGAGAAATGTTGATGATACAGAGAGGAAGCTCAAGAAATAAGGAGAGATTGGCATTTTGGATGCAGACTCTTGAGTGCAACAAAAAACATACACGGTATTATATTCATAAAATAGGGATTATTCTAAGAACAAAACCAGCACAAGAATGGAGAAATGAGATTCTGCCAATAGGGATGACTGTGGTTAGGGATATAGATAATAGGCAAAAGGGGGCTGGAATTTATTGGAGAAAAATGGCAAAGGGACCAAGGTATTGAGAGCAAATAATTAGAAAGGGATGGCAATAGAATGGGAAGATGTCAAGAATTTGTTTGGACTACAGGTTAGAGACTTCCTTCCCTATCAAGGATTGATAGTGTGTAGGAAAAGAGAAAGAAATAGGGGGCTCTTAAATGAAAGACCAGTAGTAGTTGAGTTTTATCAGAATGTAGAATAGAAGCTACCATTAACAAAAATGAATAATTAGTAGAGCATATAAAATATTGCATGATGACTATAAGAATCAATTAGAGAAACTTAGAAAGGCCTGGGAAGAGAGATTGGATAAGCAATTCACAAAGAGACAATGGGGAATATATGTGTGTCTCCCAAATATGCAACAAAGTCTAGAAGACACAGGATCTTTGCCTGGAAGTGTTTACATAGGTATTTTATACCACAAGTAGAATTCTTCCTCAAGTGGATAGCAAATGGTGGTGGTGTGACTGGCAGGAAAGAGGTGGCTGGAACATATTGTTTGGGAATGCAGTGAGCTGGCAGACTTAAGGGATTCCTTGCAGACTGCTGGATGAACAGATAGATTGACTGGGGAGAACTTTTTTGAGCTATTTTACAGAATTGGAATTGCATAGATTTAGTAAAGCCTTGCTGAGTCTAATAATGGTGGCTGCCAAAAAACTAATTACTAGAAAATGGAAATTAAATTCTAGACAGTTGTGAATGGAGTAACCAAGAGAAAACAACTGGAACTGGGATCTAGAAAGGAGCAAACTTAGGAAAAATGGGAATTGTGGGAACAGTGAATGCAGAGAAGGAACGAGGTTCAAGAGGCAGGATTTAAATGAGCCATATAATGCTTAATTGACAATGACTGGATAGATTGTAAATGATGTATAATGTTTGCAACTACAGTTGATTCAGCAGTGCTTGTTTTTCATTTTTATGCATGTAAGATTGCCTATGTCATGCGTCATAATTTAGTAAAGATCTTTATTGGTGAAAAAAAAAACTAGAAATTAGTGTTGGACAACAAAGGCCTGATAGAAGCCCTGAATAATTCCTCAACTAGGTCTTTAAATGATAAAACAATTTGAAAATTCATGGTCATAGGTATTTACTAGGCTAATGGCCACATGGTCCTTTATAAGCCTAGCCAGCCTTCGCTAATCTCTGACAGGTTCTGTTACCTTTGATAAGTGTAACCAGTGGTTTGGGAGATTAAACATTTACCATCAGTGGCCTGGGAGATGAACCATTTACAGGTTGCCTGTGTCAATTAGAGATACAGAGGGTAAATCAGGGATGAGTTTCCTGTTCCCCATCCAATTGTCCAAGTTATACTTGAATTGTGGTATGGAGGAACTCTGCTTCATATGGATGGGGAGCCTGTCCCAGAGATGGGGATAATTCATAGGTTCATAGGTTCGTACTAGGCTAATGGCTCTGGAGCCTTTATAAGCCTAGCCCAAAAAAAATTGCCCAGGCACCATACCACCTGATGTTAGTTCACAGTGCCCTATCCAGTAGGGCAACTGGAGTGATCCCTGGGGTGAAATTTCTGTTACCCATCCATTCGTCAAGATTTCTCTTGAAGAGGGCCAGCGAGGTGCTCTGATTGACATGAATGAGAAGCTTATTCCAGAGTGTTGGCAGTCTTTGGGATATGAACCTGTCCCTCCAGCATGTTCTGTTAATTGTGGTAATGAGGCTGTGATCTCTGGAGAGTGTGGCACAGGGGTATTGGGATTTGTTTAGGTGTAGCTTAGAAAGTGTAGGGCTGGGTCAGACATGGCTTTGTAAGTCGAGCAGAGATCACATCTAAGTAGATAAGAGACTGAAAACAGCTGAAGTTTCTTGAGTATGTCTGTGCATGACATGTGTTTATGGCCTAGGATCCTTTTTTTGAGGTACTTTTGTGGCTTCTCCAGCTGTTGTAGGTGTCTGGTCAGGTACATGCCAAATGGGGCATTATATTCGATGATTGGTCTAATGAGGGTTGAGTAGAGAGGGATGATGACCTCTTTCTTCCTGGATGTGAAACTTTTGGTTATAAGATGTGCCAAGTAGAAGGACTTTCTGACCACAGTCACAATGTGGTGGTTGAAGGTGAGGTGGCTTTCGACCTGGGTGCCCAGTTCTCTTATGGGCCCTTCAGTGTTCAGTGGGTTCCCATCAATATAGTAATTCGTGGGAACTGAGTATTTTCCAAAGGGGATGATGACGCATTTTTGGTGTTAAGCTTCAGGCCATGGTTCCAACACCAGTCATTGCTCTCAGAGAGGCCCTTTTGTAGGATGTCTGCATCACTTGGGGAATTGATAATGACCCTTTCTTGCAGTCATTAGCAAACTTGATCAGTCAGAGTCCTTCTGTGTTGGCCTGGACTTCTGAGAAGTAGATGCCAAACAGGAGAGGGCCCAGGACTGAGCCCTGTGGGACTCCACTCATGACTGGTCAACAGTCTGACTTGGAATCTGCCACTTTCACTCTGTGGGTCCTGTCTGTGAGCCAATTTCCAACCCACCTAGTGATGTAAGGATTGATGCCTAGTTTGGTGACTTTATCAATGTTACCTGAATGGGAAATGGTATCAAAGGCCTTGGCCAGATAGAGGTAGGCTGTATGCACTGCCTTACCCTCATCCACAGCCTTGGTGACTGCCTCGAAGAAGTCAACCAGGATCTCCCTTGACAAAGCCAAACTGTGTGGGGTCAAGAGTTTGGAGATTACCTATATCAGGTCCATGATGGTGCGCTCCATAGCTTTGCATACCAGGCTCATCAGGCTAATGGGGCAATAGTTCCCAGGATCTGTAGTTTCTCCCCCTTTATGGAGTAGGATGACTGTAGCAGTGCACCATTTGTTAGGGACATAGCCTGAGGTAAGGCTGTGATTGAACAGGGCACATAGATGTGTTTCCAATTCATATATCTGTTGGCTCAGTATATGAGGTGCCATTGTTCAGTAACTCAGAGCAAATCTGAGTATTGCCTTGTAGGTTTTTGATATAGCTATAGGGAGGCTTTGTGGTTGTTTTTGGTGTCATCTACAATTCTGCCTTCATAGCTGGCTTTAGAGGATTTGATAAGGGATCTTGGCTTTTTGTTGAGACTGATAAGGGAGGTTTTCCAATCTTGTGACTTTGTTTTTTTCAGCAACAGATTCTTCCTTCTGTTGTAGAGTTTATTGATGGCTGGGGAGCACCAGATTGGCTTCCTTTTTTTGGAGGAGAGCGTCTTAGTTCTAGTTGGTAAGGCAAGGTACATGCATTTGTGTACTTGCTCGTGTATTGGTGTATAATTCGCCAGTCATGCAGCTGTTTTCCATTGACATGAGTGCCAGAAGTTATCCACCTCTGTTTTTAGGAGCCCAATATGGGGGAGAGTAGTTGGTTGTTCGAGATATTAGGAGTTGGGAGTGTATATATCTTTATAACATTTTAGTCATAGGAGAGAGAATTGCAGTGGAGCAATTGTTGCTGAGATCTCTGGCTGATCCAATGCAATTTTTTTTCCATATCATTGGTACATAGCTTTCTGTGATAAATATTGAGTACTGAGATGGGTTATGCCAAGACATAGGCTTCTGACTTATAGTACTTGGGTGGTAGGTTGTCAGCAGCTGATGTAGTGTTTTTCAGTTTTTGAAGGTAATTTTTGATTGAGGTAGGTATCTGGTGGAAAGAAGAGTGGTATTGTAAGTATTGTTGGCAGGGCTAGGGAGGTGGGACTGTGGATTACATTCTAGTAGAGAAAGGACAGATTAAATGAAGTGTGTGTTGAACTGGGTTGCTATGAGGACCGTGTCATTGTCTGTGGTAGGAGATAGTGCGGTGGTTTGACTGAGATGTAGTAAGGTTTTTATGGTTGGCCAGAATGGCTTGGGGTTGTGATGATGTTTGCTTTGAAGCGAGTAAAAGAATGCACTTTTACCTATTTTGACCTGCTGTTTACATTGATTTCCAAGTTGTCTAAAAATTTGACTTTGTATTGTGTTCTGTCATTATTCCATGTCTTCCAGGCTTTGTCTCTGTTTAGCTTGAGCTGTTTAGTTTCTTTTTAGAGCCATGGAGCAGAGTTACTTTGGGTTCTTTTTGTTATGGGAGGCAATTCATTTAGCAAGTTAAGGAATGCTGTATTGAAACAGGTAACAACATCTTCTAGTGTTAGGTGTTGGAATATTCCAGTTGTACTGGGAAAGGAAGTTTTATATTTGTGTCTCTCTTAAAAGATGAGAGTCTATGTAATTGTTTTAAAACTGTATGTTTGGGGGTGTGATTAGTCTGTCTTTTAATATGTGAGGGGAGTGGTCAATGATGTCTGGGAGGCAGCCAAAGGTGTTTATTTGAGGCGGATGTGGTAAGGATGCAGTCTGTTAGTTAGCGCCTGTTGCTGTGTTTGTCTATTTCTAGTGTGTCAGGTGATTACTTTAGTGAAATTGAACAGGTTAATAGAGAGGACATGGGAGTCAGTGATTACCAGTAAATAGTCTACATTTACATCCTCAAGTATAACATTTTCTTTATATTATTGCAAAACCATTTACAGGAGGTCTTTAAGATTGAGAACGTTGTCTTGGGACTATACTAGGCGGCAATGGAAATGGGTTTGTGCTTCCTCAGCTGTAAGACGGTAATGGCTATTTCTTTTTGGCCAGATGGGGTGATTTAGTGGTTATCTGGTGGTGATTAGAGTGTTTTAAAACAAGTATTGCAGGAAGGGGGGGGTAAGCACGCTGGCAACACTGAAACCTAGCCAGTCACAGCTGGGCTGGGATATGCTGACAAACCCAATTATGGATTTTCTGGTTATGATGAAGTAGTGAGGGAGATTGGGAAGATCTGTGATACCGTACTTTATATAGACTACATGTGACGTGAAACAGGATAAAGAACACAAAAGCAGGAATGGTACAAGTTTGAAGCTGGGGCAAGAAACTAGAATAGTTGCGCAGAGGAAGTGAGATGTTTCATCTTCTTATAGGCCTTGTGTTTTGACCAGATAGCTAGCTTTGCACTGATCTTCATGTCTTGTCACAGGCCAAAGTAATCCATTCCAGAATGAGTATCCTATATAGTGTACTCAGTTGCTCTCCTTCCAGTCTCCTTATTCATCCTTGACTGCCACTCCAATATAGCATGGTCTTCTCATAGCTGTTCATAAGTAGATTCCAGGAAAATATTCTTGATGACCCTACAGGAATCTGGACAGAAGACAATGTTCCAAAACTTTTTCTCTGCTTAAATGATGATCACTGCCTTATCAAGGAGAGCTACAAAGACTACCTAAGGATGAAATTTATGAAAAAACATCCAGTTGTTGAGATTATCATGAAAAATGCTAATGTACTACATTTTTATTAATAAAAAAGCTGTCAAACTTTATACCTTAAGGAGGGAACAGCCAACACTGTTCATTCACAAGAAACCAAAATAGTAGTAATAACATTCCTTTTTGCCTTTCAAAGTCCAAGTCAGGTTTAATGAAGAATTAAACACTTAGAAGTACTGTCAATAGCTCTTCCATTTTCCTGGTATTTATTCTTTGCAATAACTCAGAGCTGATTACTTTAACAATTTGTCTGTATTGGTATCTTCCGTTGGAGATTTCCATTGTCTGAAATTAACAACCATTACGATAAACCACAGAAACAGAAGACACTTCTTTGTTCCATTTAGGCCTTTGCTTCTGATGTTATGCCCATAACCCAAAATATACAGTTACTAAATTCATGGATTCTTTTCTGAAATAAAGTTTAACTTGCACTAGGCTGTGCTTCACCAAGAATTTAGCAGTACCATTTTCCCATCCTCCTAGGTTGTACACCTTTCTATGTTTCCTTACTGAAGGTAATTTGTACCTCTTAAACGCAAGGTTGATTTCAGAGAATATCTAGATTGGTCATGGTTTAGTCCTAGCTTGAACATATTATACTAAATCTGCAGCTTGGGTTACCTCAGAAAATGTGGGATTCCCAGCTCACCATATTGTTTGGAGGCCATCAGTTTCCTTTTCCATAAACAGGGTTATGATTCCTATCATGTAAAACATTTCCTGTGAATTTATGGAGTATAGCGTTGTAGGGCAGCCACGGTGGTGCAGTGGTTAGCGTTGCCGCCTCACAGCAAGAGGTTCTCCGGTTCTATTCTCGGCTGGGGTGCCTTCTGTGCAGAGTCTGCATGTCCTCCCTGTGGTCACGTGGGTTTCCTCCGGGTGCTCCGGTTTCCTCCCACATCCCAAAGACATGCAGTAGGTGGATTGGACACTCTAAATTGGCCCAAGGTGTGAGTGTGTGCATGTGTGTGCCTTCTGTGGAAGGTTGGGCGCCGGGCTGGCAACTTGCCACTGTAAAAACTCCACTGCCAATCATGAGTGGACAGGTGATCCGCTGTGGCGACCCTTAACCAAGAAAAGCCAAAAGAAGAAGAAGAAGAGTTGTGACACATCCAAAAAGAAACATATATGGTCCCAGTAAACTGTGTGAAGAGCTTTGGTGGAGAAAATGAATCAGACAGACATTACAATTGTACAGAAGCTAGTCAGATGCATGTTTAAGTGAGTGTGATCAGCCCTGGTACGACCATTTGGTACAGATCCCTTTTGTGATTCAACCACTACCAAATGATCATCTTGCTTAAACTCACTGCCGACAATTTAGTAAGAATCTTGATTTCAGTCAGCCTTAAAATAGGTTGGTACCTCTGAGAACCAATGAAGTATTTGCCACTACGATCATCACTCTGAAGAGAGGTAGAGGACTCCCACTGTTTAAAAGGTCTTAAAAAGCTCCAACACACTTCACCATCCCTGTCAACTGTCCAGATTTCTTGCTGAATGTGCAGATTTTGCCTCATATGTTTGGTTCTGTTCCTCATAAAATTTGTATTTTTTTTTTTTTTTTGGTAAATCACTGAGGATTGAAGTTACTAAATAAGGACATGTATTTGAGTTTTAAATTCCATTTCCTTCAAAATATGCTAACACAAATCCTGTTCTTCTAGCAACTTTCTAAGTTTATAAGAGTGGCATTTAAAATATGTTGCTATTTTTGTTCCTCTGTGCCCTACATTATTTTTGGCTTTCTCCAGATTTCTAGATCAAAGATCTTGAGTGGTATGACTTCCATAGTTAGGCTACAGAGCCTAGGGGCTTTCCCTGATTTTTAAAGCAGCTATTTGTTACAAGGTTTGATTAACCCAGCACTCATTTCTGTTATGTGTGACTTAGAGCAAGTCAGTTAACCAGACATTGTTCCCACGTTGTCTCTGAAAAGGGGCTGTGTGTCCGGTGGGCCTACCAGGTTAAGAAATGTGTATTGTAATTATTACTATTACTGCTACTATATTTAACCTTCTGTAATAGGTAGATTTTATCTAACTGCTTTAATCAGGAAGTACTCAGCCAGGTGACTGACCCCTAGAAATTATTACCAGTTTCCTTACTGAGGGAGTGGTCATTGCTAGTATAGTTTGTGGGGGGAAAAAGTCCTGCATGATCCTGTTAATTCCCTGATCAGTATCTGTCATTATCCCCCAATAATCCTTAAGATTTAAGATTGCTTGGGCTAGCTTACAATCCAGGAGCCTGCCCCAATAATTTGAGCACTGCTATTTTACCCAGAAGTGGAATTTAATTATATCCCAACTTATGCTGTATGGCATAGCGAAATATTCATGGCTTCCAGCCTACATGTTTTATTTCACTAGTGCTTATCTCTATATTGTTCTCCTTTACAGATTAAGTCCTGGATACGTATAATCCTGTAGCACCTTCTCCAAGGCCTTTTTCAGTTCAGTTCAGATACTTGGTGTAAGCCATAAAATTTCATTTGATGGAATCCTGACCATCCTGGATGCTCCTCCACTGAGCAAGCTCATTCCGCCAGTACAGCACAACTCACTTCCTCATCCTAAGTGTGCTACAGTTCATTAATAATTGTGGACTCGACCTATTCTTAAGCAGTGGTGCTGCTGGCAATCTGCTCTTCTTATGGCCCGAAGCCTGCATGCAGTGGACTGGCAGTGCATTAAAAGAGATCACAGCCTCCTTA
Source organism: Protopterus annectens (assembly GCF_019279795.1). NCBI lineage: Eukaryota > Metazoa > Chordata > Ceratodontiformes > Protopteridae > Protopterus > Protopterus annectens. The sequence goes on along the minus strand of NC_056750.1, from coordinate 739,060,757 downwards.
ACCCCATCCATCAGATGGTGACTTGCTAAAAAACATGTGTAGCCTGCTTACTGATCCCTTCTGTGTTATGTAATATATGAAGGCTGACTAGCTGCTGGTGTGCAGATCTGTATGTGCTGACTGGATGATATTCCTTTATCCAAGGCAGACTCATGTCCTTGTGTTTAACTCATCTGGTTCTTGAGATCTTATCCTTCCTATAATCCATCCGAACATTAAAGTATCCCCTGATACCTGCCATCACATTGTGCCCTCCATTGTTACAGAGGATGCTATAAAATGTAGAGAAAGCTAGCACATCCCCTGATTGGACCCATAAAAATCGCCGGCTAACAGATATCCTATCACCATTTGAAGTTTGACCATTGGCCATCTCCCTCCCTTGTCTACCTTAGTGTCAGACATTTTAGGCCCTAGACTTTGACTTAATAAAGTAATGATACCCCATCTGGGAGCATTCCACTAATCACTAATGTGCCATCCTTTCCAGTATACAAACTTTCCTCTTACTGTAGATACCAGATAGTTTAGTTTTGTGCAGGCATATCACACTTGGCTTTCATATTATCATGTCTTTTAGCAGATATGCCATTTTAATTTTTGCATGCAGACCTTTGACATTTCAAGACATTAGCTTTTTCTGTTGTCCACCTAGTACTTCCTTCAACTGTTCCTTTGAAAGGTACAAATGTAGATGATGGAAGGAATTTTGCTAAGGAAGCTCAGAAATCATTGTAACCTGTATAAACACACAGCACATACGCCTCAAGTCATTTACCCATCATACTTCTCACAACATAAGAAGAGGCACTTTACTAGGTCATCCTTTCCCTAGCTCAGTCTCAAAGTCAAAGTAAACTTTGTCATTTAGAACTACACATGTGTAGCCTAAATGAAAGTTCATGCATCAGATGAATTCTTCAGATTACAAAGTAACGTGGAACAACACATGCAAGTAGAGCAATAAACATAACTAACAAATACAGTACTAATCCCATTACATGCAAGAAAGAGCAGAGACATTTACTAACACTCGTATACGAAAAGAATACCCTCCTCGGAGTTAAATTAACTTCCCTATTTAAAGTAATATAAAACACACTACAGACTGAAATGCCTAAGTTATTTGTCTAATATTGTACTTGAATGAGGTAATTAATAATGACTATGGATATAATAAATAAATATTGCACTAGGAATATATGCAAGTATATACTGCACAAATAAATAAAAATTGACTTATTTGTCCAGACCCCTGGGACTAGTGCCTGAGTTCAGAAGTCTAATCACTGTTGGGTAGAAACTGTTACTGAATCTTGTAGTCCTGCAGTGGATGTTGCAATATCTCCTGCCTGATGCCAGATGCTTAAACAGTCCATGTGCAGGGTACATGTTGTCCTTTATCATCTTGGTGGCCTTTTGGATGCTTCTTGCAGAATAAAGATGTATCGATTGAAAACTGGAACCTGTTATCTTCTCTGCAACCCTCACCACTGTTTGTAGCACCTTCCTTTCTGTAACTGTGCAGCTTTCAAACCACAGTGTGACGTTGCAGGTGAGGATGCTCTCTATTGCACCTCTATAGAAGGTGTATCTGCAATTATACAGTACCCTGAAAAGGAGAGAAAGGAAGGAGTGTGGCCCATACAATTACTCAAGAATCCTGACCATTATCACGTCACTCTATATTTAGTCTTGAAAGCATAGCTGTGATACAATTAATGAGGTTTGTGTGACTAATGGAGCAAGACTCCTTTTCCTTTTGCAGGTTTGATATCCATGCCCCTTTATCGCGTACGTTTACTATATTTCTTAAACAACTCCATGGCAGAAGAGCGGATTGGTGTTTTTGTATATCATTGGGAAATGGGGAGCTTTGATATATTTTTTTTATTTATTTAACATTTGTTTACCAGCAAAGTTTGACTGGAACAGAGCCATTTTCAGTGAAGGCCCAGGTAGAAACACTCCAGATGCATGTCTTTGGAATAGTTAAAAGTATAGCTTGGAAAGTTATCGACCAAAAAAAGAGCTACCTGCTTTACTACAACCTCATTTATCTTTACTCAGCCTAACCTTACTAATAACACACTGCCAATCATAAATGAAGACTTAAAAAAAAAAAAAAAAAAGACACGTTTGACTGAAGAAAACAATTGCTCATAAAACTGTTTTCCCTAAACAGTATAAAAAGGTATGCTATAGCTGTGGATCACTGATCATGGTGGTTAGTTTTACTCCTTTCAGTTCAGTGACTGTTCTACTCTTAAGGAGGCAACAACCTTCACCACAGGGGCCCTGTCCTATTCTTATCTGAGCATCTCACCACAGGGGCCCTGTCCTATTCTTATCTGAGCATCTCACCACAGGGGCCCTGTCCTATTCTTATCTGAGCATCTCACCACAGGGGCCCTGTCCTATTCTTATCTGAGCATCTCACCACAGGGGCCCTGTCCTATTCTTATCTGAGCATCTCACCACAGGGGCCCTGTCCTATTCTTATCTGAGCATCTCACCACAGGGGCCCTGTCCTATTCTTATCTGAGCATCTCACCACAGGGGCCCTGTCCTATTCTTATCTGAGCATCTCACCACAGGGGCCCTGTCCTATTCTTATCTGAGCATCTCCATTTCCATTAGAGCAAAACCAGGGCCAATAAACTCCACAGATTCTTTTTATCTGTCTTCACATAAGTTAGCCAGAGGTAGGTACTTGCTTTGTTGTGGGATTGTATAACACAATGGCATGTTATGCGTTGGTGTAGGATCTCTTAGCTGTCCATAAGGGTCTTACCTCATTGCTACAGTCCTCATTTTCTTCTTCACTGTAAATGTAAAGCCCTACTCAGCAGACTGCTTCAGCTAATGTTTCACCTCCAGCTTCAGACTAAGTTATGGCTGCTGCAGTCTTGAACCGTTATCCAGATGGTTTTCAGCTTCCAGTTGGTAACTAAATATGAGTCTGTGGGTCCCTCATTTGACCTGTAGCTGAACTGGGAAGCACAATTAACGTTTCTGTATATCTCACTTCTTTGAAACTTTTCACTGTGGGCACAAGGTCTTAAATGTGTTTCAAAGGGCTGAACTATAGTCAGAGACGAGTTTAACTGCTACTCTCTCACCACTCTCTGTTCCATGTCTTGATAGTTAAGAAAGTTCACCATGCGATGCCAAGAGTGGTTAGTAACAGTGTTAGTGTTTTTATGTTGCTCCCTCTCCACTTCTGGTGGAGTCCGATGTCCACAGTATAGAGAGCTCCGGTCTAATGAAGTTTATTGGTTGTCTACTTTGATTCCCACTCTGGCAGTCCTATTAAGTTATTTTTGTGTGGTTGAGTCAGTAAACCATCTACTTGTAACTCAAACCTTCTTGGTAAGTCCTATAATTCCTGTAACTGTTGGATATGTTGGTTTCAGACCATCTATTACTCTACTAGGTCCTGTTGTTGCTGCCCCAGTTTAAGATGTAGGATAGTTACTTTGTCCATAGTTTCTTTACCAGAGGACTTCAACAGCTGCAGATATATTTCATCATCTTAAGTTATAATACTTAGGAAGGCTAGAAAACTATGCAGCTTGTCCATATCCATCCCAAGCTTACATATGCCAACCAATGTTCCCCCTTTCGGTTTGACCACTATGTCACCTAGTGTGTTCACCATACAGTGCCTTCCCAAAAATTCATTAGCAGAGCATTATTGTTCTTCCAAGGGCACTATCTTTTACCTGGGGTTAAAGTATTAAACTAATCCATGTTTGGTGGGCTATTACAGTGGTTAATTAAAAAATAACTAATAAAGGCCTAGGTCAGCTCAGTGATTAGAAATGTCCCATCTGTTCATATGCACATCCCTGAGCACACCCAAACTGTGATAGAGTGCTTTCACTGGTATTGAACCAAGTGTGTCTGATGATGCGTATGTCAATGTCTTCCATGATAAGGAGTGGAATTTTTTGTTTAACTCTCAGTGTTGACCAGCAATACTTGAATGCTACTTGGAATTTGTTTGGTTATGATGGAATCTTTTGAAGGCCGACATTGCCTGAAAAAGGTATTATGGGGTAGACAAGGATTCAGACAATACAGAAAAGCCTTGGGGGGCATCCCTGACAAAACAGTTGGGACTCACTACCATTCTGATATATATTGTGCCCGGTTTAATATCATGTTCACAAAGTGCATTCAGTCATACATGGCAACATCAAAAGGCACTTTTCAAAGTGGCTAATCATCAAATGGGTACTCAGCAAACCGCATCATTGAACATCGAATGGCACATTTAATCCAATGGCCACATTTCCATAACAGTGAATGTGGAACTGTCAGCATTAACATGGTTCACCAAGAGGGCAAAAAGACATTATTTTTGGCATTCTGGTTCAGCAACATGACCTTTCAACCGAAGGCAGCCTCAGACACATTCCTAGAGTTGCATCATATTTTTCTCTTCATAAAGTCCATGGAGGTACATCCCAAGTTGTTTTACTCCCCTGTGTGCTCTGACTGTGTTATATAGATGCTTGTGGGACAAAAGAGTTAAATGCTTTCTCGGTATATTGAATCCTATTGCAACTGACTGTGACCCTTTGAGGTGCTGAGGATATTTAAGTTTCAGTTAACATACTTTTGTGGTTTAGGTAGGTTACTTTTATGAGCCTCAGTATATGTAGGTCTGTGTGTTTGATCTGTGTGTGTGCTTTCTTTACTGTTGCGTAGTGTTGTGTGGTACTGAGGTTCTGGCAAGTTGATGATTTGCTTTGGCTGTCTTAGAGAGCTATGCTTCCAAAAACATTCTACAACTGTTGCTCACTCAGAGTGTGTGTACTAGTTTAAGTCATACGCAGGTGTCAGTAGACATGAGGCAATTGCTTTATTGTATCAGGATGCTATTTAAGCCAGGCTGGCTATAGAGATGACTGGAAAGTGCAGATCCATTGGTTCTACTTGCTTATTAATGTGGGCTGAAGGTGGCATTGTGTTGGAGATTTACTGTTGATTTACTGGAGATACTATTTGTCTAAGCAATCTAGATCTACACATAAAGAGCAGTGTGCAACCTAACACAAACCTTAACCTCTTTGCAAAACTACTACCTGTTAATACTGCAGTATGAATTGGGAAAGTAGGTTATATAGAAAAGTACGTCTGTAAATGCCTGTGACTGTACAGGGCAGTCAGTTGTGCCTTTACAAAGGGCAGTGTAGCACAGAATTGCCTTATTTATAACAGAAAAGCAAAAACAAAAAAAAAAATTCAGCACATCAACCATTTGAATTTTGCCTGGGCAGCTAGAAACACACTTGCCCAGTATTAGCATGGAAACCACCTTCTGCCACCAGAAGGAACCAGTAAACTAATTATTACAAAAACTCTCTAATTTAGCAGTGCAAACAGTATCAGCACACTCAATATTATGCAGTTAAAGGTGACACAGCCTGGTGTTCCTGGCATACATTAGAGTAATCTAATCTGATTTAAGGTCACTAAATGGAGCACTTTAGCTTTTTGTAGATTCTCATAGCAAATAAAAATGGGAAAATTCTTAAGGCACTTACCTCTGTCATTGACTGGCTTGGAACTTCTTTAGAGGAAACACAAGTCCTGAACTAGCCTTTTTAATACTGACAATAAGACCACACAAATGGAAAAAATGCAGTGCAACTGTCCATGAAAATTACTACTATACTCTTAAAGACCTTAGCTAAAGCAGATACAGACTGTTTAAATGAACAGAAACAGGTGAAGAAATGAAAAATCTTAACCTAGCTTTGTTGCTATATGTATCATATTGTTAAAAGTCTTGGTTATGGATATTAAAGGAGTACACACATGTCAGATCAGACACATAAGCCTACCCATGCTGAGGCATAAAATGGTAAGTTTATATCACAAAGAAGACATCATTAGTAAGTGAAATAGAGGTAGAAGTGTGGGCAGTTTATCTTGGTAGCTGAGATAGGTAGATCTGGTCATTTACTTGGTCATGAATCAGCGAGATTCCTCAATATGGACAAGATGATTAAATTGAACTTTCGGGCACAGGAGAGTTATATGCCGATAAATACATCATACATCAAAAACTAAGCATATGAGATTTGGGATACATAAATTAAAGGTGAATATTTAATAGAGCACACAGTTATTGAAACAAAAGATTAATTTATATGGGTAGATCCGGCTATGAGTTATTCTAATCACACTAACCAATTGTTTAATGATAGTTATAGAACTATAGGTTTTATAAAAAGAGTTAGTCTAAGAAAACAGAAATGTTGAAGTCATTGTTAATTACATTAGATCCAAACTTGAGTTTGGAATAATATAGAAACTTTATACGAAAACAAGCATGAATAAAGGTAAAGTGTCCAGAGGAAATATACAAAGAACATCCATGGATATGATAATTTAACTTATTATGAAAGACTAAAATATCTATATTTGTACAGTGTCTCATTTAGATATTTATGAGATCTTATTCAGGTATACAGGGAATTTAGAGACAACCATCTCTGGGAATGTTTGGGTTATCAAAAAGTTTGAGGATTATCAGGCAGCCTATGTAGAAGATTCTTTAGGAATAAGAAGTGCACTGATTGGTTATCTGAGAGAGCAGCTGATGCAGGGAATGGACTGCCAAACTACACTAAAGCAAGCACTAGTTCAGATAATTTTTAGAACAGCTTGGACACTTATTATGGGGACATCTGTTCTGGTATATTGGCAGGCTAGAAGGTCATTAATGCCTGTGCCTGAAATATTTGTATGTCTGCATGTATGTAGGATGCATAAATATGCATATACTGAAATGGGCATTCTGTTAAACAATTGTCCTGAAAGGGATGAGTGGGTTGGGGGGACTATGACTGTCTTGAGATGGAAGAAAAGTCTTTGAAGTATGTTACCTGAGAAAAGCATAATTATGTCAGTATGGCAGAGGCATCATGGTGACATAAACTGGATTTCCTCAAAGGGGCACTATTTTATCTGCCAGTTGTCTAAGCTAATTATATTGTGTTTGAGGCAACACTGTTAGAAATGGCAGAATCATGCTTGCAGAAGAGTTTCCCACCATGCACAGCAAATCTCCACCGGGTCTGTCTGCATCTTTCCCAGGCCAAAGAAGCTAAGGTCAATCACCCACACATGAGCAACCACTGGGCTTAAAAGTAAGCTTAATGGGATGTAAAAACATAAGGACCCTCTTCACATCATTAATATGGAACCAGAGACACAGCATAGTTTCCCCTTGTTGTTGTTCCGACTATTAAGCGTGAGGTCAGTATGCCTAACTACTAGACCCTAATACCTGGGACATAACTATGTAGTAGTACAGCCTTTGTGGGCCATTAAGGATATACCTTCACAGAGCTGGTAATTCTTTGTGGTGCTATGAGTAACAGAAGAATCTAAAATTACAAAATGTCATCTTTATTTTTTTATATTTTCTACTACTACTACTACTACTACTACTACTACACACACACACACACACACACACACACACACACACACACACTAAACTAAACACTGTTATAGTCATTGCTGGCTAAAAGCGTCTTCTCCTAGCTAACCACAACACCCTCACTGGTTTAGACCATGGATACCATTATACTGCTGCAATCTTCCTCACGTTAGCTGAACCTCTGTCCTGGTCAAAGACCTCATTTACTGTCACTCCCTTCCTGTCCTGGAGCTTGGACTTTCCCATTCTGCTCTGGATAGATTCTAATCCCTCATGAGTATCTCCCCTTCCTCCTACCCAGCTTTATGCTCATCTGCAATCTTGCATCTTTTTATCATTTTGGTGTACAGTATAGTATATCATTCCTCCAAATATCCTCTTCTACTTCTAACTTCCTTTAAAAAAATGCCTAAACATGCACTTTATCTTGCATGTATGCAGCACATTGAGAACCTGACCATAACCATTAAAGATGGAGGTTAGAAAAAGAGCAGGGAAGTTCATAATTGTAATATCATTATTTAAGATTACATAATTTTGTTAAAATGGTACTGAATCTACTTTTGGGTGTAGGCAATTCTTGCTTTACTTATAATTGGATGATTTTTGTCACTTATTTTACCTCACAATCAAACACAGCCATGGGAAAACCAAGCATTGCCATGCCCTCCCATTGATTAAACTAATGGTTGCTTTTCAGCAGATATTTCTTCTGTTCTGTGACTCTTATTTTTTCATAGAGGCACAATTTGCCATTTCAGAGATAAAAGAACAATGCATTCTGGTCCTTCAGAGGGGGAATGTTATAATGCTAGAGATCATCTTTTATGACGCTGTAGTTTATTTCACCAATTTAAGTAGATATTCAACCTCGTATCACTAACAAATGAAAAGACATCACTTTTCTATGAAAGATGAGCTAATTTCTTTTTAAAACTAAGTTACTAGAAAAGTTGATATCCCATCTAAGACTGTGATAAGTACATAATAGTAGCAGGTCTGCTCACGTACTTCAGTATATAGGACTTCAGTTTTAATGCAGTGTATCCTGGATTTAGAGGCAGCTGTTTAGGTTAGGAATTAAAAGTAAGTGAGGTTTATCAAGTCTGTATCAAACAGCTTCAGGAAGTTGCAGAATGTAATATGTTTGCATACTCTTCCTTTGTATGACAATGCATTAACTAGCTTCAGCAGTATCTTTCTATAAATATTGACTGATATTCTGTAGAAAACGATCCAAAAAAAAAAAACATAAAAATTTACATACAGTCTTCATGTATTTAAGTGCAACTTTTTGTGCGTTGTTTGTATATTTGTCTGGTAACATAGGGAACAGAGACAATTAAAGTATAGTGTATAAAAGCTCATAGCTGCACATCCACAGGTGGTACACATGGAAAACACAATCCCAGACCAAACAGTGTTTGGCAAAGACTGATCCGAGTATCTCTTATACTCAATTATTGCCTATTTCCTATGAGTACTAACCAGTTACACACATCTGTCATGCCCAGTAGATGCATGGCTGTAATGTAAACGTCAGTGAAAGTTTAATTTTATTCATAAGGTATAAGTACAGTAGTACATGGCAGCGAGTTGGTAGATTTTCAGGTCATTTACTCCACCCTAGTCTCAATGTTTTATTTCTCATGTTTATTGTTTAGCATCACACCTGGCCAGGCAAGACTAAACACTGTGAAGCTGCTCCTGTTTTGTTAAGTTGTCATGTTCTCATTTGTGGAAAGTTATTAACTATACTACTATAGATAAGCTAATCCCAGTATAGAAATGGAATAATGCAAAGGATTTCCCTTCAACAGAAGATGTGCTCTACCTTATCGTGATGTTGATAAAGTAGGTAATCATCAAATCTACAGCAAAATACCAAAAGAGGCCATCTGTGAAAGACAAATACTTGCTTTTTTAAAGGAATTGTGTTAGTCCATATTTAGAAAAGAAGGCAAGTTGCCATGGTAGAAGATGAACCCTCTTAACAAGAATACTCATAAAATTAAAATACTTCAGCTCCTCACTCCAGTATAGCCATGTGTGGTACAATACAGGATGAATAGTAAAGCTGAAGAAGTGGACACTATGTAAGGCAGTATGGACCTGCCCTTTTGGACATTGTAGAAAGAAGGCACACAAGGTACTGGTATGCATCATCAGTGACATGAATGCATTGGGTTCCTGCTCAGGTATAACGCAGGCCTGCAAAGATCAACTTGAACACATGCATGGCAGTGCTAGGAAGTGGATCAGATCACTAGGCTCCTGGTGCATGCAGTACTTGGGTCACAACACTAACTCAAGATGAGGGCTTATTATTTGCCCTTTATGGGTATTCACATGTTAATTACACACCTGAAATAGGTATGTCAGTGGAATTTTAGCTGCTAGCAGGTTGGTTGACAATGTGTGCGACAAAGAAATATATCAGGTTTATGAGTTTATTATTTATTTATTTATTTATTTGCAGTTCATTTTCCAGGATAGTCCACTGGGCTACAAGGAGCCCATTTTCAATGGAGTCCTGGGGAGAAAAGCTCCAGAGAAATACAAATACATAGTACAGAAAGAGCGCAAATCCATAATATACATTTCAGTTAAATGTTAAATGCATATTTTGTATAGTATAAACCCGTATTGCACAATTCAAATAGATGTTACATAATACAGAAATTAACAGAGATTTTCATTAGGAAAATTACATCAGGTTAATTCAGTAAATAGTAGTTTATGAGGTAATTTTTTTAGACATTGGTCGAATATGTCCCAAGGATTGTAAAACTTTAGGAGGTAGTGACAGACAACAAAGTTTGGAAAGTTAGGAAGAAAGTGTGATAGAATTAGGTTGGATGAGAGCAAGAGCATTTCCATTCTGAAGTAAGGTGCGAGTGCAGTGAGGTTTTAAACAAGGAGAGACTGCTGGTGGTGTGGATAGGAGAAGGGAGAGAGTTTCAGAGGCGTGCAAGAGAGAAGGACATGAATTGATTCCCAGCAGGATGTGTTGGTTTATGCAGTTTAATTAGGTTTTGGGAATTGGATCGTAGGAGTCTATCTGGTTTATGCATTTCAAAGGTATTTGCTAGGGAGGGGCAGAGAGATGGGTTATGAATGAGTTTGTGTGCTTGGATGAGCTGGGTATATGTGAGAAAGTTTGGTAATTCTAGCCAACTTAGTTGGTGAAGGGAATTACAGTGGTGAGAAGAGGCTCTATGACCTGCCACAAATTTGGATATTTTGTTATAACAAGATGAGAGTTTTGTTTTGAGGGAAGATTGTAGGCTGGTTTAGAATAGATGAGGTATGTATTAGCTAATATCAGCACAAAACCAAAGTAACAAACTTAAAATGAACACAGAAGATGGCAAACGAAGTAGCCAAGTACAAAAAGTTGATTTAATAAAATAAAATAAAATGAACCACAAAGATTTCAAAAGCGCTTTTCATCCAGTACTATGACTGGACTTTTTCAGATACCAACACATAACTGATGATAATGTTAAATACTTATTCCACTTAGTAACATGACTATTGCATCAGTGCATTACAGTTAGTTAATTAACTAAATAATTACCCCAGAAAAACCTAGCAAGTCCTAGAACTAAATTAAAACTAAAACAAACTTGAATATTAACAATACATAGGTAGAATGTTAAAAGTACATATGTAGTACTACTTACACATACTCGCACGGAATGTTACATATTAAATGTTAAACATTAAATAACTTTTACTTAAACCTTCAAAGTTTTGTAAATAATAAAAAATAAAAATGAAATAGGAATGAAATAAAATGAAAATGTTGTTTTTAACGTAGTAAACTTCTCAGTTTCAAAAAGGTAAAATAGTGCAAGTTTCATTAATTCCTGGAAATTGATTAGCGTTCAAACGCAGTTGCCATAGTAATTCAAGGTATTCTAAAAATAATGAAGCAGGTCCCCCTTGAATTTTTTCACTCATTTGATCAATGACTCTAAACTTAAGTTTGTGGTCGGGGCAATGTTGAATGTGTCTCGCTAGTGCGTTCTCTGTTTTAACTTTCCAAATAGCATACAAATTCTCAAAAATCCTTTCTTTGAGTTTTCTATCCATTTTACCAATATAGAAAACTGGACAGAGAACACACTGAGCCAGATACACTGCCATCCTATTGTTACAATTGTAGCGACCAATAGAAGTGAACTTCTGGTTGTTGATGTGAAAAAATTGTCCCACTGCAATAGGTTTCATAGGTTCATAGGTTTATACTAGGCTATCTGCCCGAGGGCATTTACAAGCCTAGCCCATAGTTTTGTGGCTTACGCCACCCCTTTAATATGGGGAACTATACCCATTATTTTGCTGTGCCTCTGTCGAGCAGTGACACTGAGGTAATCCCTGGGGTATATCTGCGATCTCCCATCCATCGGTCAAGATTTCTCTTGAACAAGGCCAGCGAGGTGCTCTGCCTCACATATACCGGGATTTTATTCCACAGCATAGGGAGTCTTTGGGTGATGAATCTATCCCTCCAGCACGTCCTATTAATAGCCGTTTCGAGGTTTAAGTCTCCCGCCCTTGTGGCTCTGACAGATCTAGATTTTTTGAGGTGAAGCATATTCATCAAATCTGGGTTTGACATGGCCTTGTATGTTAGGCAAAGGTCACCTCTGAGCAAGCAGTAAGCGACTGAATAGAGCTGGAGTTCTTTCAGTCGGGCAGCATAGGACAGATGTTTGAGACCCTTTATCCTTTTGGTGAGGAACTTTTGTGGCCTTTCCAGCTGCTGCAAGTGTCGGGTCAGGTACATTCCAAATGGGGCATTGTACTCAATCATTGGTCTGATGAGTGATGAGTATAGGGAGACTATGACCTCCCTTGATCTAGATGAGAATCCCTTCATGATAAGGTGGGCAATGTAGAAGGTCTTCCTAACTACTTTAGCTACATGGGTGTCGAATGACAGACTACTATCAACCTGGGTCCCCAGGTCCCTGATAACTTCTTCTGTGCTCAGTGGATTGCCACCTATTTGGTAGCTAGGGGTAACCTTGTTTTTCCCGAAGGGTATGACTATGCATTTTTTGGCATTTAACTTTAGGCCATGGCTCTGGCACCAGTTATCCATTTCTGTGAAACCCTTCTGAAGGATATCTGTGTCAGATGTGTTTTCTACTATGGCGCCCAGTTTGCAGTCATCTGCAAACTTTGTCAGCCATAACCCTCCTGTGTTTGCTTGTACTGAAAAGTAGATGCCAAACAAGAGTGGGCCCAGGACTGAGCCCTGTGGTACACCACTTGTGACAGGCTTTGAGTCTGACATGGCGCCAGCAACTCTGACCCTGTGGGTTCTGTCACTCAGACAGTTTGCAACCCATCTTGTGATGTATGGGTTAACATTTAAGCTGATGAGTTTTTCAATGATACCCGAGTGGGGTATTGTATCGAAGGCCTTCGCCAGATCGAGGTAGGCTGTATGGACTGCCTTTCCCTCATCAATGGCTTTGGTGACTGTTTCAAAAAGTCAACCAAGTTTAGAAGGCATGATCTGCCTTTGACAAAGCCAAACTGGGATGGATCCAAAGTCTGCAAATTCCCTATGTCTTTATTTATGAGGTCCATTATGATCCTCTCCATGGTTTTGCAGATAAGGCTTGTCAAGCTAATGGGCCGGTAATTTCCAGGGTCGGTGGAGGCACCGCCTTTGTGAAGTGGGACCACAGTTGCAGTGCGCCACGCCCTGGGTACGTATCCAGAGGTAAGACTATGATTAAACAGCTGTCCTAGCTGTGGGTTTAATTCCTCGTTGAGTTCGTGGAGCACACAGCCGGGGACACCATCAGGTCCCATGGATGCTGTGTTTTTTGCTTTGGAGAGAGCAGTTCTCACTTGGGCGCTGGAGATGTTTGGGGGGCTGCACTCGCCTGGTATAGATATCTCTCCTTTTGGGGAGGGAAAGTTTGCACTGAACCTGTCAGCCAGTATGTTGGCAATGTCTGTAGGATCAGTAATCTTAACATCATTTTGAACTAGTTCTGAGCATATCTGGGAGTTTCCTCCCAGGTTTCTAACATAGCTAAAGAAGGCCTTATGATTGTCTTTTGAGTCTTTAGCTATTTTTCTCTCAAAATTTGCTTTGGATGATTTTATGAGAGCTCTTAGTTTTTTACTTATAGTGATCAAGGGTGTCTTACCTTTTAAGGATTATGCTCTATCTTGTAGTAGCTTCCTCCTTTTGTTGTAGAGTTTGTTTATGGCTGGGGTCCACCAGACTGGACGCTTGCCTTTGGTACAAAGAGTCTTTGTTTTGCTTGGGATTGCCTTATCCATGCAGTCCTGCAGGTGCTGGTAGAAAGCATCTGTAAGTGATTCAGCGGCTTGAGTACTGTTTTCCGCCAGCTCGGGGGCCTTAAAGGAGACCACACTAGTCTTTAGAAGTGTGAAGTCGGCTTTCGAGAAGTTCTTTACTGTGGTCTTTTTTATTTCAGGTGGGGGTGGGATGAGGACCTCCAGCGAGATTAGTTTGTGATCTGATCTCACCAGTGAGGGGTATACTTCCGGTGTTGAACATTGTGCTCCCATGTTCATGATGATGAGATCAAGTATGTTTTCTCCTCTTGTGGGGATGGTGACTAGTTGTTCCATGGCATTTGAGTTTATGAATTCCAGGAACTTTTGGGCTAGGGTGTTTGGGCTTGAGTAGTGTTCCCAGTCTATATTAGGGTAATTGAAGTCACCTAGTATGATGGTGTTTGGTGATACATTTATCCCCTCTAGTGTTTTCAGGAAGGCCATGTGAGGTTCCTGAGTTTGTGAGGGTGGCCTGTAACATGCTACAATTTGCAGAGCAGTCTTGCCTATGGTTAATTGCACCTGGATGGTCTCCGATGCATCGTGCGTTGTCACCAGTCTTGAGGTGTGGGTGTCCTTGATGAATATGGATACCCCCCCGCCTTTCTTGGTATTGTCCGGATGTTGGGGCCGGAACGCATGATAAGAGGTAAAACCTGATAGTGCTGGGGTGCTCTCAGGAGCCTTGAACCAGGTTTCTGTCACTGCACAGACATCGATGTTCTCCATACTGAGAAGGGCCTCGAGTGCGTGCATTTTGAGATTTAGACTTTTGGCATTGAGCAGCATTACCCTTAGTTTTTTCCTTTTTGTGTTATAGGGTGGTAGGTTTAGAATTTGAGCCTTGACTAAAAAAGGCACTATGGGGTGGCAAGAGCCTTTGCCAATATCCGGAATCCCAGGGTGACAGGTGCACGCCGTCCCTTGGCAGCGTGGCTTGTCCAGCATGTCATCCCAGGCAGACAGACATTGGATCCCCTTTGAATGACACCAGAGTTTAAGCCAATTGTTAAAGCTGATCATCTTATCTCTGTATTGTGGCATCATTCTTGGTGAAGGTAGGATACTGCTCAAGGTCAGGGTCATACCTGCTTGGGCTACATAATCAGAGAGCTCCTCAATGTCTCTTTTCATGTAGTCCAAGGAGGTACGTCTCAGGTCGTTTACACCAGCGTGGACAATGACTGAGTCGTATTTGTACCTGCTGTTGAGAGACCTGAGTGCTTGCGTTATGTGGCGGATTCTAGCGCCCGACAGGCAGATTACTGTGACCTTCTCCTTACTCAGTCTGGTGAGCGGGACGTCAGTGTGTCTGACTATGGAGTCACCAATGACTAGTGTGTCTGGCATTGTGTTTGGCCTTAAGGGCTGTGACTGTTTGACACTCTGACTGTGAGGTCTATGTGTTGCAGGTGTTGTGTTCTGAGGTGGTGGTTGTTTGGGTGTCTGCTTTGGTGGCCTCTGCTGTTTTGGTAGATTTTTGATCAGAGCCGAGTATGTCTTTGTGTGTTTATGTGTATGATTTGAGGTTGTGATGGTACTATGTGAGACTGGGTCTATAGTGTGTGTGGTAACCTTCTCCTCCTGACTGGTCTTGCCAGTCCTATGTTGAGAGAGCTCAGCCTCCAGTTTGGCCGTATAGTTGCATCTCTCGCATGTATTTGTGTTTTGTGGGAGGAGGAGAGGGTTGTCTGTGTACATGAGGCAATTGTAACATTGCCTCAATATTCCCAGGTTCACCAGCTGAGTAGGAGAGGACACTAGCAACTGATCCCTCGACATGCTAGAAGGACTAGACAAAAAACTTTAAAAGAGATTCCAGCTGACGTGGGTGACCGAGAAATGGGCGTTTGCCTTTTTGGGGTGCTATCTATAAGAGTGCCATATCAAGGTAATAAGTACTGTAGGAGCAAGTGCTAGGTTTAACAGATAGAGAAAAGTCTACTTGGAGTCAAGTAGAGATGATCTTTTAGGTATTAGAGAAAGTGCTAGTAACAGGGATGCTTAAAGGTAAGATTGAAAAGAATGCACTCTGCAGTGTGCACTAGAGAAGTTAGATATGAAAGTAGGTAACTTGAGTTTTACCTGTTTAAAAAGTTAAGGTTTAGTGGAGAGTTACTATTTTTAAAACAGCAAGATGGACTGAAAGGGGTGGTTACTTTTGTATTTTGGTACTATGAAATACTGTAGGATGGCCAATAAATTTAAATAATTGAAGGGTGGGATTTCAAAAGTGATGGTTTTGTGATTACTCACATAAGCCAGTGAAAGTAGAGAGAAATGAGATATATGGTCAGATTAACATAAGAGGCGGGCAACTAGAAAGACAGTGGTATTTAACAAGACAACTTAAATGGGTGGAAGGGAGGGAAAAAATTCTGCCTGACTCAGAACAGAGAGAGCTGTGGTCTCTTTTGAAGTTTTAATATGCTGTTAAAACAGAATGCAAGCAAAACACAAGGTAAAGAAAACAAACTACAGTATTCAAAATATAGAAAGGCAATACAGAAATACAAAAAATAACAGCAAACTAACCTTTCCTTCACAATGGTAGTACTGCTGCAAGCAGTAGTTACAATTTTCACATTGATACATACCTGGTGTTCTACTGTAAGTTACCAAAGGTGTCTCTATGAGTTTCTTTAAATTCTTACCCCTTCTGTATGTGATAACTGGTTTGTTACCTAATTTATTCATTAATTCAAACTCACTTCTGAACCAAACCCAATTCTTATTAATAATCCCCTTGATGCTAGCTGAATTTACACTAAACGTCAATATAAAGTTCACCCTATATTTTTGAACCTTATTTACAACTGAATTTATGTTATTATCACCTGTAGGTGAATTTGTTCCGGGTATCCTTTCTGTATCCTCACAATTAAGTCCATTTGAACTAAGTATTGGTTTGTAAAAACCTACTTCACGTTTGTGTGAAACCTCTGTAACCAACTCGTCAATGAACTTGTCAGGGTACCCTCTCTTAATAAACATGTGTTTAAGGTTGTTAACTTCAGCTAAAAAATCCTCATCAGTAGTTACCATTCTGGCAGCTCTTACGAGTTGCCCCTTTACTACTGATTTTTTTGTGCCCGGTGAATGAGCACTTGTATAATGCAAAAAGGTGTTACAATATGTTCACGGTAAATCAATGCAGTGTAAGCATTAAGTGTGGCATCTTTTGTTAACATAACATCCAATGTTTTGTTTTGAGGGAAGGTTGTAGGCTGGTTTAGGATAGATGTACCATATAAAAGGGATGGGATGAGGTATGTATTAGCTAATGTAATCTTGGTGGTGGAAGAAATAAAGCGACTGTGGCGGTAAAGCAGACCTAATTTTTTATGGGTTTTTGTGATATTTGCTTGTAGATGTTTATTAATTTTAGTTGATTGTCAATGATAATTCCTAGTAATTTTATGTCAGAGACTAGTTCTAGGGGGGGTATTATTGCTGGCAATTATGAAGGATTGTTTGTCTAGGGAAGAGGTTTTGGATGCATTGAATAACATAAGTTTTGTTTTGGTTGTATTAAGGGCTAGATGGTTGTCGAGCATCCACTGTTCAGTGGAAGAGAAGGCGGCTTGTGTTAGATTGTTAAGAGTTGTGATGGAATGGGAGGAACAGATTATAGTAGAATCATCATCATATTGGATGAGATTGGAGACAGGAATGGCTTTGAAAAAATAATTTATGAATATGTTGAATAGTAGGGGGCCTAGAATGGAACCTTGGGGGATGCCTGTGCATGTATTAAGAAAGGGTGAGGTAGCTTTTTTCCATTTAACTGCTTGTTGCCGGTTTGTGAGATAGCTTGAGAACCACTGGGTAGAGGAAGAGGATAGGTTAAGTTTAGACAGTTTGGTAAGAAGGAGGTTGTGGTAAATAGTGTCAAATGCCTTAGAAAGGTCAAGGAAAAAAGTGGATACAAAGTGGCCAGAGTCGCGGGCTTTGTTGATTGTTTCTAGGAAGGAGAGGAGGGCAGTGGAGGTTGTATGACCTGGTAAGAAGCTGATTATTGATGAGGTAGGGTAAGAGTTGTTGGTGTACACACTTTTCAAGTAGCTTAGAAATAGGGGATAGGATCGTGATAGGGCGAAAATTTGGGATGTCATTATTACTGCCACCTTTATGGAGAGGAATAATAAAGGCCTTCTTCCAGAGCTGGGGAACTGGCTTTCTGAGAGAGACCAATTAATTAGTATGCTGTTACGGAGAGCAATGGCTTCTGTGGCTATTTTTAGGAAGTAGGAGGGAATTTCATCAGGGGCATTGGAACCAGGTTTTAATTTTAGAAGTTTTTTTTATGGTGGATATAGAGATGGGATTGATAGAGAAAGGTGGAGGCTGGGGGCAAGGGATGCTAGGGGAGGAAGGGATGGGAGCACACTGAGGAGGGGTTGTAGAGGTGTTGGTGAAGGATGATGTTAGCTTGCTTATGGACTCTGTGAAGAAAGAGTTAAATTGGGTGGCCAAGTCCATGTCAGAGGCATCTGGGTTGGGGCAAGGGTTTTCTTTTTTTCCCGGGTTGTGGAAAGATGAGATTCCTTTCCAAAATAGTTTGAGATTGGTGGTGTGGTTGGTTTGGAGAGTGAAGAAATAGGCTTTGCGGTCTAAGGTAATACATTTTTGGACTTTATTCCGAAGTGTTTTATATTTGTTTAGGGCAATAGTTATTTTTATTTTTATGGTAACGTGTCCAGGCGTTGTCATGGAGTCGCATAATAGCGAAGGTGTTTTTGGTTAACCAGGGTACAGGGTTACTTTTTATACATTTTGTTTTTAGAGGGTCAAAGGAGTTGAGCAGGTTTGTGAAAGTAGAGTTAAAGTAGGACAGAGCATTATCTAGGGCAAGAGTTTTTAATGGGTTCCAGTTTGTGCTTTTTAGTGCATTTGAGAAGGTTTCAGCATTGAAGTTCTTTCGGCAACGAGTGGAAATACAGGTGTGAGTTAGTTGTATAGAAGAGGGGAGATGGGCAAAAGTGGGGAAATGGTCAGCTAGGGGGTCTGGGAGAATATCACTATCAGAGATATAGTGAGGATGGGATACTAGAATCCAGTCTATTGTAGTTCCAGTGATGGAGTTCTTGGAAGGCCTGGTAGTGGAATTGATTAGATGTGTAAAGTTATATAAGTTAATATTGAGTGAGTTAGTGGGAGATTGGATTGTGGCCCAGTTTATGTTCATGTCCCCCAGGATTATGGTTTCATGAGTAATGTTGATAGAGACCCAGGAGAGAATATCTAGAAGGGATGAGATATTCTCACCAGGGGGAATATAAAGGGAGAGAACAAATATGAGTTTATGCTTGTTTAGGTGAAGTAGGGCTGGTATTATTTCTGCCTTGCCAAATTTGGGAAAGGATTTGGTATAGAGGATGACTAAGAGGGATGCCGAGTGAAGGAGTGCTACATCACCTCCCTATTTTTGCGTTCTGTAATTCCTTAACATGTGGTAGTTGGGAGAAGTTATTTCAGAGTCTTGTATGTGGGACTTAAGCCAGGTTTCTGAGATGGAGAGAATATCGGGCTGCTTATGTAGAAGCCAGGCATGAAGGTTTGGAATTTTGCTACATAGGCTCTGAGCATTTAGAGCTGAAAAATGGAGGGGTTTTCATGTTGCTTGATGCTTGGATGCAGTGTGGTAGAGGCTCCTGGGTTTGGGTGGATATCCCCAGAGAGAAGGTTATAGATAAGATGATGGATGAGGTATTTTGTTTGTTTGGGGTGTAGTATACAGGTAGAGAGTTTTGTGTACATTAGACTAGTGTAGTTGGGAACAGTGTTTTTATGTTTGTTTATATATATACATATATATATATATATATATATATATATATATATATATAAAGGGTAAACCACCCTGCACCCCTCACACACTCCTACTTAAATACACTAACTCTGAGATTGCGCTACATTGGGGAAAAGGGACATCTCCCTTTCTGTGCTCCTGCAGACACTGTGGAATGGGAGATTTCCCTGTTCCTCACTATGACACAGTCTCGAAGTTTGTATATTTAAGTAGCAGGGGTGCAGATGGCTTGCCCCCCTGCAGAATCCCTCACTTAAAGTATTCACACAATTTATTTAACCCCCCCTTCAGATGTTCAAGTTTCTGAAAACTCGATCATATGGTCTCGACCATATGACTTTCGAGATTTCAGAAACTCCATCTTCTGAAGTGAACCCATATACTCACATAAATATATATATATATATATATATATATGTGTGTGTGTGCTCGCACACACACGCACACATGATTGAAGGTTTAGTATGTTTGATCAATTGAGCCGTTTCTCAAAAATGACTTTGGTTATGTTAGATTTGATGATATAATCAAATTGACTTCACTGAATTTAAGGCAAATCTGATTGAGAATTAAAATTGAAACCTCTCGTGTATTCCTCATTATGAGGAAAGTGTCTCATTTTTAGTCTATCAATACTTCAGTATTTTTTTTAACTGATATCCATGGCAAATATCACTAAATTATAATAATTCATCAAAGGAACTTTCGCAGTGTATTTCATCTAATCAATTCTGATCTGGAATTTTACAACGGCTAATCCTTAACCAACGTGAAGGGGATTGGCAAACTTGATCAGAATGCAGAAAATTGTGGTGGTAACTAAAACTTGATGCATCCAGCCACCCCATGGCTCTATGACCACATTTCACTCATGTAAGCCTTAAAAATGTGGGCTCCAAATTTATAAATTGTGTGGTTGTAACCCTCCAGTACATTCTATTTTTTTTTTTTTTTTTTTTTTTTTTTTTTAACAAATTAAATTTATGAAGCTGATTTTATTTCTTTCTTTATTTTACATATTTATTCATCATTTACTTAAGTATATATGTACACTTTTTGTGTTTATACATGTTTTTTAAGATGCTGTGTATAAAGAAATATTGCCTGAATTGTTAATTTATATAGTCAAACAGAAAAGCCTGTCCCTTTAAGTTTTTATAGTTGTCACATTACTATTTTTAAGCTGTTTAAATGATATAAAGATTTTTGAGGCTCTTATGAAGTCCTTAAGATATAAAAGGATGAAATTGCTTAACCTTTGTATTTCTATTCATTTATTTATGTTTTACACTCTCTGTCCATATCAGTTGGTCTGTTTATCGCTATTGGATTTAAGGTTTGCACACTACATGAGCTCTTCTGCATTGGTTACTAGTTTATTTGGAGCTGCACATTCACAGAAGTCTTTTTTTCTGGATTCATTAACAGTATTATTAGGCATGCAAATATTTCACTTGTTTTCTAGTTATACAAGTTATTTGAGCCTAGAAAATAAACTTAAAATGTAAATAGAGCAAAGAAATACAATAAAAAATGAAAAACTGAGCACCAACTTAATGAAATTCCATTTGGCGATCTTTTGTTACTTTTTATGTGGGCCTTTGAGGTCACAGAGAGCTTTTCGCTAATCCTCCCCAATCTCTTGTAATATTTTTCCATGTACTAAAAGCATAATGTAAGTCACTGTGAGTAATTAGAGCATACTTAGTGCTTGGCTTTGGAAATGAACTTGCATTACTTAAGTCACCTGCAGAAATGAAGAACTTATCACGAAAAAGTTCCCCCATGAAATTGCAACTGTGAATGTGAGTAATCAGTTATGGCAGGTGTGGTCACCACAGATACCAGTGCAGTCAGGAGTTTCAGTTCAAGCAGGTGTAATAATTTGAATATGCAGTAAAACAGATTCTGATAGAGGGTGCTCTCTCAGCATCTTGTAGAAGACCTGTTTTTGTTATTATCATCATATGCTGCAGAAAAATAGCATACATACATTACACTCCAAATACTACTAATTGCAATCTCTGTAGCAAGGAGTTATTAGAGGAGGAGCAGTCTGTATTATCATTACTTTTGTTTCAAGGGCTTCACACCATTTTTGAAAAAATATAAAGTCAGAGAAGCCAAGAAGTAAAATAAACTTTATCCTGCATATGCTAATCTCTGTCTATGTCTGTTTACAGTGTGAATGTCAACAAGAAAATTAACCAGACGCTGCTGATGAGGTGGCTGTGAAAAGATGTATGCTACAAATGAAACTGTGCAGTTACACAAAAATAAGGCAAAATGTATTGCAGGTAAGAGTGTGTTGCATAAACAGGCTCAGACTGAGATTCTTAACTAGTTATTCGGTCATAAAGTATAAAAACACACAAGAACTAGACAAAATTTGCTGAATCATTTGATTAAAGCTTTTTATTTAAATTTGGGATAATAATTCATTGTTCTTCATGACTATCTCTTTTCTGAAACAAGATGTTTCCATTTGTCATATGAATAAATTCTGATAATTAATTAACGCGTAAATCAAAAAGTGGTATTCATAAACATTGTTTGCAGCTGAGCTGCATGCCTTGCTCAGATAGGTAGAATTTCGTTGCTCTGCTACAATGCAGTTCATAGGCATACGTGATAAGCACACTACTGAATTTCTGTTAAAGCCCTCCTGTGACATCTTTGAAGTGTTTGCCACTTGGTTCTCAATTGTTGCTCTGGACATCATAAAGTATAGTCTAGTTTTATATCACTGGCTTACATAGCTAGAGCCCGCTCAATTAAAAATATTGTACTCTGTATTTACTCAGTTAAGAATATTGTAACCCCTACTGAAATTAATTGGTTCAGTACCTTAATCGAAATTGTGTAAAGTGAACACCTTTGCAGTATCCCTATTAGAAAGAACAAACGTTGATGTGCATTTACATAGAATATTCTTTATCACATGCGAGTTTCTACTCATCTGAGCAGCAAGGATTGAAGAATTCTCTTTTCCTTTGTATATTATATTAGATTGCCCTAGAAGGCCTTGAGTCATGTACAAGGATTCTGAATACTGTAAAATTTCTTTTAGGAGTATATAGGGGGCACAATTTTAGTGTATTTAGCCTTCAAATGTGAAAAAAGCTGAATTAAAGAATAATTTTATATATAACATAAAGAAATATTGAATAGAAATTAGCAGAAAATAACTGTATTAGTATATTATTGTGTAACCATTATACAAGAAATAATGAGTGATAAATAGAAAAAATAAGCAGGCATTGTGTGCGACTAATCTGGGATATGAAATATAAACAGACCAGTCATCTTACCTTGAAAACTGCAGGGAGAGCTTTCAGTATGATGGTTCTTTCTGTGGGCAGAGATGAAGCTATAAGATTATAAACACACCAGCCATTTTACCTTGAAAACTGCAGGGAGAGCTTTCAGTATGATGGTTCTTTATATGGGCAGAGTTGAAGCTATAAGATTATAAACAGACCAGTCATCTTACCTTAAAAACTGCAGGGAGAGCTTTCGGTATGATGGTTCTTTATGTGGGCAGAGATGAAGCTATAAGATTATAAACACACCAGCCATCTTACCTTGAAAACTGCAGGGAGAGCTGTCAATATGATGGTTCTTTATGTGGACAGAGATGAAGCTATAAGATTGGTGGCTCTGCTCATCTTTGTTCTAATGTGATGTTAATTTGGACTTTTTTGGTTGCCACCCTCTGGAAGAAGTGAATGAAAAAGAGGGACAAAAGTCTGGATGTTTTATGTTAAGTTATCTAAAAACTTAATTCATACCACTACGTTTTTTTATGTTTTGTACAATTTTTTAAGTTGATCTGCTGTGGCGACCCCTAACGGGAGCAGCCGAAAGAAGAAGTACAATTTTTTAAGCATAATGTAATGCCTGTCTTGTATTTTGTGCATAATGTGCAGCCTTACCATACACTTAATTTTTGTGTTAGTATTTTCTGATGTTTTCTTGTACCTAACAAATAAGGCTATATAAGCAAATTCCCAAAGCATTATTGTCATTAAGTTCAATTAATCTATGTATACCCATCTATTTTCTTTCTTGTAATATCCAGTTTACGCAGCAATACTGAAATGCATGAATTAAATATATACACATTAATGTAAGATGTTCCCATGTGCTTCAGTGATCTTTCAAGACATAATTCTTGTAAGAACTTCTGTCGTATTACTTTAATAAATATTTAATAAAGTATCATAGCATTTCTTTAGAAAGCACATATTCCTAAGCAGAGACTAAGATGGATTTCTTAACTGAACAGCATCTTCAAATGAATTTCACTGTGAGGTTATACTTAGAAAGTACTTTCATATGTTAACTATTTTAATATAAACTAGGCTTATATACATATTTACAACTGTTAGACTGAAAAATGCAAACAGCTTTTAATTCAGTACAGTGTTTACCTAGATGCTGAAAAAGCTTGCTGTTTGGGGGCATTGCTATTTACTGCAAAACCAGATAATGAGGCAGTCAATCACGTTTGTATAATGGCTTCATTCATTACGCTTTCAGGACTGCAAAGATAAAAAGCAACCAGTTTCAGACAACAATATTTAATGAGTCATAGATTAAATCAATTGTTCACTCATAGTCATTATTTATTGTTTGCAGACAACTTTCAGAAAAAAATGCCGCTGCACTAGGAACCCTCTTCAGTTTCTAATTTACCTCACTCATCCCAAAGACCTGTAGGGGTCAGAGTTGGATCAGTTAGCGAATCCTGGCAAAACGCAAACAGAGGAGATTAAATATTTCATGCTTTGTTGCTTTGCTCTTTCTAAAACAACACATTACAACATCTGTGGGAGGTTAGTAATCTAGCTCAAGTCTGGAAAGTATATTAAGAATATTGTCTCATTATTTCTCTTAAACTATAATATAAATAAGGCCCTCATTTTATGTAGACTGATGGATATGCACTTTCTAGTTCAGTAGCTGTATGGATTTAAATTCCATCTTGGCAGGAAATGTGGAAAATGTCTTTGCTGTGTACTTGAAAGCAGTTTCATATTAAAGAGCAGAAATGCTTGAAATCATAAGGTTGGGCAGACCCTTTTAACTGCTATAATAAGGAAATACATGCACATAATACACGTCAGCCCAACTATTTTCACATATTTCTCCTTTTTGTGTGCCTTCTGATTAAAATATGCTGTATATAATTTGAAACATTGTTGTAATGTTTGTTGTATAAATATGATTTAGCTGCATAGTTTGAGTGTATAAGGAAATGCTACTTGCTGAATTGTAGTATAATTTGTAAGAAACAAGTATTTAAAATACTTGGAAATTGCTTATACAGAGATTCCAAAGTGTGTGGAGTGAAATGTAGTATATACACAGAATAATGTGTATACCTCATAGTGACGTAGATAAGCATAGATCTTGTATGTTAATAATTATTGTATAAGCATCTGTGCATCTATGTTGTGGCCTGTACGCTAATTACTTTTTGTTCCTGCTGTGAGAAAAAAAAGACACTTTAAATGTGTAAGCAGAAATTAGTTAGAAGGATTAAATGTCTGTCTGTGGTTCCTTGCTAACAGCAGTGGAAGTCTATTTTTTTCTACCCTATACTCTGTTCTGCCACATGCCTGGTGTGCATCTAGCCCTCTGGTCAGTTACTACATTCAGTCAATAAATTGTGCTTTAGACACGTACAGCATACAGCAGAAACCCCTTCCCTTACACTAGAGATGAGAGAAAAATAAGGAGCCAAGCCCCTGCCACCTTCCCCTGGCTGAAGCTGCAGTGCTTATGTCTGTCAATCACCCCACAGATTGCAAGGTTCCCAGTTAGACCTCCTTCAGTCTGAAACATGGAGTCAGTCAAATGGCCTCACTATTCATAAAATCATTCAAAGTATGAAATAACATTCTTTGGAAACAGAAATAAATTTGGTGATTGTGAACAGCTTAAGTAGTAAATTTTCACTTAAAAGATAAAAATGAAGTTGTTTTGATTTTTATTACAATTTTTTTTTCTTTTTTGATAAGGTGGCCTTTTTTCAGGTAAGACACGCAGCTATATATATACTTTTTCATTGGCCATTGCACTAGGGAAACATCCCTACACTTTTCACTAAAGGGAGGCGACATTGTTTCTGTACGTGAGTGGTGGTGACAGCACTTGCACTAAATGTTTACAGTAATGTTAACACTGAAGGAAGGATAGACAGTAGAATAAGGACAAGAGTATTAAAAATAAGTAATGCAGACCTGCTATGATTAAATGTCTCTTGTTAAACTGACAGAGGGTTACTTGAACCCTAAATATGTAAACCCTTGGAAGGTCAACAGTGGCACTCCAAGCTGGCAAAACATGAAATATTTTTTTGTTTGGAGAGGGAAAGGCCCCCTGCAGTGCCAGATATGATGGCAAGTCAATTACAACTGCAAACTAATTGTGTGTGTGTGTGTGTGTGTGTGTGTGTGTGTGTGTGTGTGTGTGTGTGTGTGTGTGTGTGTGTGTGTGTGTTACGGGAGTTTGAATTAGCGCTTTTTGTGGTCTGTTGATCTGCTGTAGGTAAGTGTGTGTGAGAGTGTATTGGTGAAGGGAAATGCTGAGTGTAAGTGTGTGTTGTGACTGTGGTGTGTGTGTGTGAGAGGGACTGTACTGTGTAGGTGTGTGTTTGCCTTGTGTGTCAGTGCGATCTCGGAGTTATAATATTAAAGTAGTGTGGGGCAGTTGTGTGTGTGCTTTTGTGTGTTTTGTAAACTTATGTATTTTTCAGTGTTGTGAGGGTTTCGTTGTTTTCGTCTCGTTCTTCTACGTTTCATTCATCTGGTCTTTTGTTGTTACGAAGTAGACCCATATATATATATATATATATATATATATATATATATAAATATATACATATATGTGTGTATGTATATATATATATATATATATATATATATATATATATGGTCTTTTTCTCTCTTGCTAATATGCATTTTATCTATCTATATCTACATAACTACATATATATATATATATATATATTTATATATGTATAAGGGTTGGTCAGACTGAGTTTCTGGAAATTCAGACTTCATATGTTCAAGACCAAATATTTTACTTTCAAAAAATTGAAGCATTTTTATTGGGCTTGTGGTTTAGTGTGGATCAGGCAATTTACTCTTTTCTCCCTGTAGTGTGAACTTGAAGCTGGTTTATTTAATTTTCAGGGGATGGTGGGAGCAGGGGTGCTAACCCCCCTGCAAAAATGTAGATTTTGGTTGTCTTGTTTCATTTCAGAAAATTGAACATATGGTCACAACTGTATGAAGTCTGAGTTTTTGCAAAGTTGATAATCTAACATAAACCTATATATATATATATATATATATATATATATATATATATATATATATATATATATATATATATTAGTGCTGTCAGGTCTGAAAATCTAATACTTCTGTAAAATTATGGTATCTGCCTTTGCAGCAGGGAAATGGGAATTTGCTGTTTCAGCCCTGCATTGCACTTTGAGTTGGTATATAAAAGTAACAGGGGTGAGGGGATTGCTAATTTATTTGATTTGTTTTTTTGTTTCTTTATTTTGCTGTTCGGTCTTTTGCAGGTGATCCATTTCTCTCTTTACATATATACGAGTGTATATTTATGTGTGTTTGTGTGTGTGTCTAGATATGTATATATATATATATATATATATATATATATATATATATATATATATATACACATACATATATACACACACACACACACACACACACACACACACACACATGCATAGAATTTTCACTTTGTGATACCTTAAACATCCTGTAATGGAAGCCCAAGGAATATGTACAAATGACCCCTCAAGGACATCGATTATTTCACCTATATGTCTTTTGAATGCCCATGACATTTTTACGTTTTAAGTCTTAATGGTTGATTGCTCAGATTCCTACTCTCTCACTTAAAGAATCTTACTCTTCAACCTAATGAGCAGTAGCATCTTGCCAAAAACCTAGGATAATCACAAAATGTACTCATTTAAACTATACTCAACATTTGTTAAGCCAGTCATCTAATCTTAACTTTTGTTATTTGCCTTTCCAAACACTTGTCACAACTGGAATGATGACAATGCTTTCTCAAAAAAAAATAAAAAATAAAAATAAAAAGTCAAGGTTCTAAATGGTAAAAACTATGCAGACCATCTCTCTCTCTTAGTCTTATCCCCCTTTGCAGTATTACACAGGGATGTTTAGAGCCTCAGCAGACCCTGTCTTATCAGACATGTTGCACATTTTGAAGGGCAAAGGTGATATAAACATCAGCGTATGGCATCTAAATCTCTTTTACAAAATAGAACACGTTGCAGGGATGGTTATGAATCAGAGAGAATGCTACTTGTATGGAACTGTGTTCCACTCTGGTTAGTGTTTCTCTTCCTCTATTCAAATGTAATTTTTTCATATGGATGGATGGATAAATTCACTCCCCTGTCCCTCATGGATAGAGGAAACCTCCAAATCTCCCAATATATCAATAGCCCATCTCTGTGTTAAATATAAGGGCTAAAAACTACATTTGGAATATTAGGCTAATAGGGATTTCCTAATAATAGGGAAATAGGGATGTGGCCAGAGGAGTAAGGAGAAAAAGAGGAGTTAAAGCGAAGAGCGTTATTTAAGAACTTCTATAAGGTTATTCCAGTATTTTTGGAAGTAGTTCATTTTCTTTTTGCTTGTTGTCTTTAGTTTACTTGCTAATACATATTTGGTAGACATAGACTTGAACTCCTTCCAGGATGTTTTGGACCTATCCAACCAGTTTAGTGTAATATAAGTTTTAAGTAGCACACATAGCGTTACAGTAATATGTTTCTGTTCATATTTATAGGGACTGGGAAAAATATTCAAAATCGGCATTTCCCAGGATAGGGTTGACTTCATGTATCCCATTTTTTCAAGTTGTGCTCTTGGGGAGCACCATAGTTTATAGACATTTTTACAGGACCAAAATATGTGAAGTGTATCTGCTACCGAATTAGGGCAGGTTGGGCCCATAGGCAAGGCATTTGGGTTGATTTTACTTAGGAATAAAGGTGTAATGTAGGTGTTTTTGTTTATCATGAGCTGAGTATATATACATTTTTTTAAAAGGGGTTAATTTTATTGTTGCGTCAATTGCCTCAAGTTTTTGTCAATTGTTATTTCATTGTTTTGGCTATCCCAGTACTTAGAGAATAGAATATTATCTTGATGTTTAATTTTTGTTATTAATCTGTATACATTAGAAAGCATTTTAGTCCTTAACAGAAGTTGGGTTATTAGTTTCTGATATATTTGAAATTCTGATGGGGTAACTTTAATCTTGTCTATAACCAGAGATATTAGGTATATTATTTGTTTAATAATTATGTAGTATTTTTTATTGACTGCTAATGAGGCTATGATGGCTTCAAAGGGTAAGACTTTAATGTTGTAGAAGTCCCATACTGTACAGTTCTTGATGACTGGAAAAGTATCAAGATTTAACATGGTGTTTGTTATTCAATTTGAAGTTGGGGTTTAGATGAATTGGTTGAGCCATCACTAATGAGTTTTTCAAATCGAGAGATGTTATCAGCTTTTGGAACCCAATGATATTTTTTATTAATATAGGGTGAATTTTATATTCTTTGAGAGTTTTAGGATTGAGAAAGATGGTTGCTCTAGGATTAATACTGGATGCTCTTATGTGTGCATTGTCGATTTTTGTCCATATGGGGTTCCAGACTATCTGTAGGATGGAAGTTGGTTATACGTAAAATACGGTTGGCATTTATTATATGGTAGTATGTTAGAAAATCTGGAAGGGCCAGGCCTCCCTTTTCTTTGGGAAGTGTTAATTTAGTATAACTAATTCTGACATTTTTAGGGTACCACACAAATTTCCCTAATATAGTATTCATTTTTGAGAAGAAAGTATTTGGAATACTTTGATTAAGGGCAAAGAGATGGAAAAGAATTTTGGGTAGGATATTCATTTTTATAATATCTACCTTTAAGAGGAGGGAGAGGTTTAGATTCTTCCACCTTGTGAGATCTTCCATGACTTTTGACCATGTTTTGTATAAATTGTTATTAATTAGTTTGTGTTGGGGATAGGAGAAGTCAATACCCAAATATTTAAGTGTATAATTAACTTTGATCTTTGTTTCTGGAACAAAAAATTCTTTATGGCTAAGAGGGTTTAAAGGAAAGATTATTGATTTGTTGGGATTCATGGCATAATTTGAGATTTGTGAAAATTTGCCAATAGAGCTTAGAATTTTTTCTAGATCAGTTGAAGGTAGTTCCAAATAAATATTTAGATCATCTGCGAAGGCGATATATTTCACTGGATAATAAGACTGGATGATGGAATGTTTTTGCTTAATTTTAACAAGAGGACTTCAAGATATAGATTAAATAAATAAGGTGAAAGCGGACAACCCTGCCTTGTACCATTTATTATTTGAATTGGACTTGAATTCTTCTTGATTATGTTTAGGGTAGTAGATGTCTTGTTATAGAGGGTTGCAACCATTTTGATGTATTCATCAGGGATAGAGAAGCGTTTCATAATTTTGAAGAGAAAATTTAAGTTTACCCTGTCAAAGGCTTTTTGGGCATCAACCGAAATTGCATATTTGGGAGATTTGTCATACTTTGTCATATTGGTTATGGCTTCAATGGATAGAGTGTTGTCCCATACATGTCTATTGTTCATGAAACCTAATTGGTCATGGGATATGATATGCAGTAATATATTTTTTAATCTATAAGCCAGGATAGATGATAGAATCTTTATGTCAAGGTTAATTAAAGCAATTGGGTGATAGTCATTTGTAGTGAGGTTAGTGTTGTTTGCCTTTTGTATAAGAATAGTCTTGGAGTTATTAATATACAAGTCAGAAATGCCAAATTGGATTATATGATTATAGACCTTAAGTAGAATGGGGGCTAGGACTTGCTTAAAGGCATTGTAGAATTCCAACACATAGCCATCTAGACCTGGGGCTTTGCCTGGTTTCAGTTTATTGATGGCTAAAATTATTTCTTTCACGGTTATAGGCACCTTTAGCAGTTTGTTGTGGGTGTCACTTATTACTGGAAATTGCAATTCATCTAGGAAAGGGTGATCTAGGCTTTCTAAATCGAGTAGTTGGTCTCCGTAGATTTCTTTATACACTTCTTGAAAAACATGTATGATTTCTTTATCTGTGAAGTAGGATTTACCCCTATGGTTAATTTTTTTATTGTGGTAGGTGGGGGCTTAATATTTATTATCCTTGATAGAATTTTAGAATGGGATTGTGCCCAGTAAGCATATCTGTGAATAAGTCTGGATTCCATAAGAGAGTATTGATTTAGGTGTAATTTGTATAGTTGTTTTTGAAGGGTGATCATCTGTTTTTCAATATGTACAGAAAACTTAGTTTGCAACTCTGATTCTAGTCTTCGTAGTTCTGTTTCTAGTGCCAAGGTACTCAATTTGGACTGTTTCTGAATTAGGGATGCCTTTTGGATAAGGATACCTCTTAAGGTGACTTTAGCTGCTGCCCATTGTATATCTAGGGAGATGTCTGACTTTTCAAAAGAACTTGTAGTCTGTGAAAGGAATTCTTGGATTTCTTGGTGAAGGGTTTTGTTGTTCAAGTGGTTAGGATTAAGGGACCAATTTGTGGTGATGCGGTTCTCATGATTAGGTTTATAGATATTTAAGTTAAGATTAATTTTGACATGGTCAGAGATAGTTCTAGGGTCACTGTTATATACTATTTCATAAGATGAAAAAAGTGCTGAGATTAAAAAAACGTCTATCCTGGACCAGGATTTGTGGTACGCTGAGAAGAATGTGTAGTTACTAATAGAGGGGTCATTTCTGAAAAGTTCAAAAGGATCAAATAACTTAAAATCGTCCATTATATCACTTAGAGTGTTAGTAATACCCAAAGGTTGTTTGTTGGCTTTGCAAGTTCTGTCCAGTTCCGGTCTAATGGTCATGTTCCAGTCGCCCCCAAGGATCATTAGGTGGCTGTGGAATTTTTCGATAAGTGAATATATTTCATATAGAAAAGAGGATTGATGGAAGCAAGACCCACAGACGTTTAATATAAGTATTTCTTTGTTAAAGCGTGGGATAGAACATATTAGATAGCACCATCTGTCTTTATGGAAGCACGACCCATAGACGTTTAATATAAGAATTTCCTTGTTAAAGTGTGGGATAGAACATGTTAGATAGCACCATCTGTCTTTATGGAAACACAACCCATAGACGTTTAATATAAGCATTTCTTTGTTAAAGTGTGGGATAGAACATGTTAGATAGCACCATCTGTCTTTATGGAAGCACGACCCATAGACGTTTATTATAAGTATTTCTTTGTTAAAGCGCGGGATAGAACATGTTAGATAAAACCATCTGCCTTTATGGAAGCACAACCCATAGACGTTTAATATAAGCATTTCTTTGTTAAAGTGTGGGATAGAATATGTTAGATAGTACCATCTGCTTTTATGGAAGCACGACCCATAGATGTTTAATATAAGTATTTCTTTGTTAAAGTGTGGGATAGAATATGTTAGATAGTACCATCTGCCTTTATGGAAGCACGACCCATAGACGTTTAATATAAGTATTTCTTTTGTTAAAGCGTGGGATAGAATATGTTAGATAGTACCATCTGCCTTTATGGAAGCACGACCCATAGACGTTTAATATAAGTATTTCTTTGTTAAAGTGTGGGATAGAATATGTTAGATAGTACCATCTGCCTTTATGGAAGCACGACTCATAGACGTTTAATATAAGTATTTCTTTGTTAAAGCGTGGGATAGAACATGTTAGATAGCACCATCTACCTTTTGGATCTCCACCAGTGGCTATGATTGAACCGCCAAATGAGTTTTTAACAACTATTGCTACCCCTTTGCAGACCTTGCAGTTCCCTGCGGCTATTATTTGTTTTATCCACTTCTTTTTAGCGTCATTCACCCATTGCTCCTTTGTCATGTGCGTTTCTTGGATAAGGGTAATTTCAAAAAGAGATTTTTGAATAAGATGTAGTACTAGGCTCCTTTTTTTATTTTGTAACCCTTTAATATTCCATGAATCTATTGATACCATTAGGATTTATTTAATGGGTTGGTAGAGTTTGGACTTTATTGCTAGAGTTAAGTGATTTTACGTATAGAGGGGTATATAGATTATGTAGGAATACATAGCTAGAGTGCCCGCAGAGATGTTTATATATAAGTATTTTTGGGTTTTTTTTATTGTTGGGATAAGTATATAGTAATAATAGGGTATAGTGACAGCCTCCTCTCTCAGACCTCCCCCCGTGCTTAACCACAATCTACTTCTATCTGAAAGAGATAAAAAGATACTATTTACATGAATAACTATTTTACAAAGGATTACCAACATTCCAAAATCCAACTTACTACCCACACTTGAGCTTCTTGCTCTTAAAATTGACATTTGTTATTTAGTTAACTTATAATGTGAGCCAATTCATGTACTTGGGTCAAGCAAAAGAGTTAACGCAAAACACATTGTACATATAGTTGAAGAGATTTTTTTTCCTTTCTTCTTTTTCCCCCTTTAAACAGAATTAAATAACAGTACAAACAATCATACCAAGTGGACTCCTGTATTATTGTCCCCTGTGGGGTGATACAGCATTCTCACCCCACTTTGTCTTAGAGAGCTAGTCCATCCATTACTTCCTGTCTGAAGATTTCAGACAGCTCTCATCAGCTATTCAGCTTGTTGTGTATACATGCAGTTATTGGGCTGACCCTAGATGGTCACTCACTTTCCTCCACATCTGGATCCTATAACCCCTAGTATGCTAACTGCATATAAGTTATTGGGGAGTACCCAGGAGCAGTGTGTCCTACATCACAGAGCTGATATAGGCTACCTCCAAAACCTGCCTATAGCTGGATGAGAAAGTCATTCATTTTTTTTTTTTGATATGGCTAAAAACAAAGCAGTTGTTTAGAGGTCATATGACAACGAGGGAAGATATAGGGTAACTGATATTTCCCTAGATTACACTGGGTATCGAGGCAATAACATAGGGCCTTAGCCTGCATTATTTATGCTGATTTAAAAAAAATCAGCCTGTCTGTACTTAGCTGGAGTAGAGCCCCGTGTGTATACCACATGGTCTGCTCTGTTCCATTTTAAATCTTGTTTAAACAGTGAGAGTTCTACAGTCTACTCCTTGTTACCTATTATTAGCGTCAGGTCAAAAATACAATGCAGTTCTGTGAGTTGGCATAAGGATATGTGCATTTGTGACTAAATATGCCAGCCTGACAGTCCTGTCAAATGCCATTTTGGCAGAAGCAGTGTTAATGTGTTCTGTCCATTCTAACCGGAGCTGCAGAAGCACACTACTATTGCACTTACTTTGCCATGCATTAACATTCTTCTATTGTTCTTTGATCTAACTTTTGTATAGGAAACACTCTGCTTTCCCATCAGAACGAGTAAGTACCTTAGTCCTCCAAACCATATATTAAAACCCATGCATCTGATCGATGATCTTACAAGCACTACTCAGTGGAGATACTCATTCTAATTCAGATCAGACATCCAAAACAAATTAAACTAATCCTAATCATAAGACTTCCAGCCATTACTCCACTCCCCTTACATTCAGTCTATTTCATCACAACAGTGGCCCACACGGTAACCTTAGGATCATTTAATACTGAATTTCCCTCTAGAGCTTCTCATACTAATTGAATCCTGGTGAGGTAAAAACATTTCCAATGAATAAACACTGCCATCAGGCTACAATAATCTTAGATTCAACAGATTCTGTCAAAGAGCAGTTAGCATGACAATTTGTTTTTCAACAACTTTCAACAAAGTCTCTGTTCCAAAACTATTGCCTCTTTCTTCTGTGATAGAAAGCTGACAGTAGCCGATATCATCTACTGTGAAGGCATTTAAAATAAGGGCATTCATCCGTGTTGCTCCGTCCCAAGCCATGCCAAGAAAAGGGGTTCTTAGCATAAGAGCTTGTCTCTGACAGTAAAACATAAACAACAAAAAGTAAAGGCTGTAAAAACTAACTGGTTACCAAACGGACAGATTTGGCTTCTCTCTCTTGGCCGATGCACAGATGCAGCATTGTGAGGATCATAGGGACTCATTTTTCTTCCTTTAAGCCATATGTTTTCAGTTTTTTCCTGCACGGAGTGTTAAGATAGGAGGGCGGAGCCTCGCTATGATGGCTGTGTGCACATAACATATTTTGAGATGGTACCACAGTAGAACAAGTGGTTTCCTGTAGGTAATATTATCAGGTTACACTTGTAGGTCATAGGTCACTGTGACAACAGGATAAATGGTTTCTTGGCCTACTGATTGAACGTTGAGATGGAGAGGTGCTTTTTAGCAAGAAAACTAGAAAGGCAAAAGTTAATGAGATACCTCAGTCAGATCGCTGAGTTCAGAAGTTTATTTTGGGTCTGCTTTTTCATAATTTCATTTGCAGGGCATCAGCAGGAGGCTTGTAGGTATGTGAGATCATTTATTTTTATTAGGGTCAGTTTGTTTATTTAGTTTGATGCTCAGATGGTTGGATATGTAATCTTTCTTGCTTTGTGCTTAGCTGGGGATTGCTGGAATTTCACCAAATGCTTTGTAAAATGTGCATTTCGCTTCTTGAAGGTCTTTGATGAAGTACGTGATGTTTTTGTGCTGAAAGGAGAGAGTAGCTGGATATTTCATCTGGAATTTTATGTTTTTATTTATCAGAAACTTACAGAAAGGCGATAGTGTGTGTCTGGATTGTTATATAGGAAGTGGCAGGTCCTGGGCAATTGTGATTTTTGATCCCCTCCATATAATGGATTTCTTGTTTTTTTGCAGCTTGCAAGAGTGATTGGGCATGTGAGGCATTTAGTAGTCTAATGTAGATTTGCCTGGGTGTATCTGGGACTTGTGCTTTTCTCAGAGCTCTATGTATTTTCTCAATTGTAAATGTATGAGCAAGGTCTTTGTTTTCCAGGAAGAGACCAAATATTTCCTCTGCAATATTGAGAAGTTGTGATTGTTCAAACTTCTCAGGTATACCTCTGATCAGCACATTATTCCACCTTGCTCTAGCCTCCAGATCAATTATTTTTTGCTGCATGACCTTTATAGAGCATTCATTGGCAGAAGTGGTTTTTTGAAGTTCTTGTATTTTAATTTCATTGTCCATAGTTCCTGCTTCGTTCTGGTCCAGCCTTGAAATAATTTGTTACAAATTGTTACCAAACAAAGTTAGCTTTGAGGAAAATGTTTGAATTTCAGACTGAAGTGCGATAAGAAATGCTTTCAGTTCTTCCATTATGAGGGGATGCTCAGTTTTGCTTTTCTGTGACTGGCTGTTTTGTAGCATCAGGCTGAGATCTAGTTGTTTTTTGTCTTTTGGTGGTTGTTTCTTTCTCTGGAGACATAACTAGTGACAGTCTAGTTTTTGAGGATTGGGCATCCATTTGCTCCATCTTGATTGAAGTTTTGTTTTTTGCTTACTTATTTGTGTTTTTGTAGAGCCCTTGTAGTGCTGTCTGGCCTAAGCACATGTGGCTGCAGGCACTGCTACACCACTGCTGGAAAAAAAAAGGTAGGAGAGCTTTTCAGTATCCTAGATCCAAGAGAAAGGAGGAACATTTCTCAACAAGTAAATAGATTTTGGTTAGCTTATTTTTAGGAAATCCTTTCTTTCAATTTTTGATGCAGCAGCAGCAGATGATTTTAGTAGATTAACTGGTAGTAGTAAGAGCACACAGAGGTCAGTGTTTCCTAGTCAGCGGCCATCTTAGAATCCATATATACAGTATTTAACCTTGCTGATCTGGCCTAGGTTACCACAGAATGGGTCAATGATTCCAGCTCATATGCATAGTTTATTAATGAATTAACAAAGAAAAAAAAATATTCATAATAGGTAACTATATGTAAAGTCAGTTTAAAATAAGTTCTGAAGAAGTTCTGTAATAAACAGGACAAAAGTGCTAAACTTATTCTGGCTCCAGTGTCTTTTGTTTGTTTTTCAAGTTGAAGTGAGTTGTTCTGAGTTTTCAGTTTAAAATTAGCTTTATACTGAAACAGTTCGACCTGCAAGCACTTCATGTAAAATAGAATTACTTTGTATCTGTCTGAATAATGCCAGTACTGTTTAGCAACCAATTTGAGTGACATGCATCTTCCATTCAAATCTCTGATCAACTGCATACTACTCATCATCTGAATGTGACATTCCTATATACAGATAAAAACATTACTGCCATGAAAGTGTTCATCTGTATGAATCCTTATGTTCCTTTCTTGGGTACTAGGCTTAAGATTGCTACAATAGGAAGCAACACTGTATTACTCACTAATGTGAGATTTGGGAGGCTGCATGAAACATTGGAACTGCACTGGTGTTACCTGGGATATGATATAAGTAAGTGACAGGATATTGTTGGAGAAGGGAAAAGAGACTTTCTCCCCACCACAAAATATTTTTTTGTGTTTTCCAGCCTCATCTGTGGATAATTGAGTGATTCCAGTTGATTGAGATCAGCCATATGACAGGGGCTTCCGAAGACGATTTCTCATAAAACCTCAAATGTTATTGGATTGAGTCTGGATGAAGCCATAAGGGGTAGTTTGACCCAACAGTCAAGAAGAGGCACTGGGATCCACAGATGGCCAAATACTTGGGGGATGGGATAGTTGTAATACAAAAGGACATTATTTTGTGGTCAGATCTTACCAGGGAGGAGTTAATGAACATGAGGTAGCAGCATCCCCCATCTTCGTGAGTACTAGGTATAGGATATTTGTACCACTAGTTGGGGAGCTAACTAGTTGCTCCAGGATGTTTGCATTGACACTCCAAAAACCACTGAGCAAGTGGATTATGTGTCATATCTCCCCCAGTTTATGGGAGGGGTAGTTGAAGTCACCCATAAGTATAGTGTTAGTCTGAATGTTAAGAGATTCCAGTTGGTTTAGGCTGTTATGGAGTTATGATTTTCCAGACTCATGTTAGGGTATCTGTTGCTAACAAGGATATGATGGGGGTCACACCTATCATTAGCTGGGCATGGAGCAGCTCAAGCAAGTCATTTTGTTGGACCAGTCTAGCACTGTGCTTGTCCATTTTGAACACTCAGATACCTCCTCCCTTTCTTTATCCTGAGTTGAGGGGGATCGAAATGTATGAATGGTATAGTAGCCTTTGATAGCCAGTGTGCTTTCCATGGTTGTAAACAACATTTCCATGACTGCGCATCTGTCTACATTCTCCAGTGTGAGGAATGCCTCCAGGGAGTGAGGTTTTTTATCTAAACTCTTAGCATTGAGCAGTAGTATCTTTAGGTAGTTGCTAGTGATTTTTGTTACTTTGGTGGGTTTAACAAATTGGCACAGCCTAAAAAGGCACTATGGGAATAGATAAAGTTTTTGCCAGTATCCTGAAGCTGAGTGTTGACAAGCACAAGCCACCTGTGGCAAAGCATTATGGTTTGTCAGACTTGTCCCCAGGCTGACAGATATTGGAGTCCCTTGTTGTGATACCAGAAAGTAAGCCAATGCTGAAGTTAATCATTTTTTGTTGGTACTGTGGCATCATTATTGGTGAAGGTAGGATGCTTTTCAAAGCTATATTCATACCCACCTGGCACACAGATTCAGAGACCTCCATCATGTTTCTCTTCTTTTAGTCCAGTAAGGTATGCCTTAGGTCACTTATACCCACATGGACTATAACCATGTCATACTGGTACTTCTGGTTTAAAGACCTACCTGAATGCATGTTCTGGCGGATAACCCCCTGACAGACTGGTCACCGTAATCTTCTCCTTGTTTAGCCAAGTAAAGTGGACATCAATATGCCTAGCCTAGTAAAGTGGACATCAGTATGCCTTACTATAGAATCCACAGTAACTAGACTATTTGGCTGTGTGGTGTTTCACCTTATGGGTTGGAAGCAGGGCTGCTTTGATTTTCAGAGTTACGTTTTATGAGGTTGAGTGTGCAAAGGGTCACCGAGAGATGCTTTTAAGAGGTGTCTGGGACATTTGCGTAGATTACAAGTGAGTACCTCTGCATACGTGAGTCTGTGTTTGTTCCTTAATGTTGGTAGTGAATGTTTTGGATGTAAACAGACAACCTGGGGTGCTTTTTCCTGTGTGTGCATGTGAGAGCTTTTCCTCAAATGACATTGTGCATCTACAGCTCTCATACACAATATTTGTATGGTCCAAAATTAAATGGTTTTCAGTCCACATAAGGCAGTTACTGCACTGCCTCAGGAACTCCATATCCACCAGGCCCAAAAGAGAGATGACAGGGAAGCACCTATCCATTATACCAGATCCTTTAGTATATAGGAAGGAGTATTGGAGGGGCACTTAAAGGTCTAAGTGAGAGTGTTTAGTAGTATAGTATTAAATGACCTGGACTGATACTGCCCTCTGCACACACTGGCAGCTCTTTAAGCAGCTATGAACAGTGGGAGATACGGACAGTGTTTGCTATACAGGATTTTGAACTGGATAGGTCTGCATAATATACAAGAGACTGGTAACCATGTTTGGGCATTGTGCAAATGTGAGGCTTTTATAACACCAGGATGAAAGACTTTACACATTTAAGCCCTTATGCCAGTCAGATAACACACACTAAGCCTTCCACCAGAAGTTCCCATCTCAGATTGGTTGAATCAGTCCTCTGCTCCCACCAGAATGAAGAAGAAAAAAAAAACTAATGTACAACAAACTGTTTTTGGGTTCAAGTGCATTAACAAACGCTTTAGATCAAAAGGCAGAACTCCTGCAGTATTAGGAGTCAGTGGAATTAAGTTCACATACCTTGAGAAAATTTCCCAAATACAGTAAAATGTATGCAAATGATGGAGAACTTCTACAAACACAGAAAAAGTTTGCAAAACTTAGAAATATTTTGTCAGACTCAGGAGAACATTGGCAACTACTCTGAACTGTTTATACAGTATCAGAGGATGTTAAGAAATATCAGAATAATGTTAAAATGAACTAAGAGCAGTACAGTAACAAACAGATGGCATTTCTTTAGCAAATGCAGGCTAAAAACAGTGATAAATTTAAGCAAATCAGTAAATGTAGCATAGAATATTTAAATAGCACTGAGACAGTTAAACCAAATGTAAAAAAGATACTTATATCAGATTCTTGAGTCCACAGATGGTTTTAGATTAACCCAAGGTGTTGTAGTAACAGGTGTCCAAGCCAGGCACATGGGAGCTCTGAATAAATACGTACAGTCCTTCATTAACCCTATTGAAGCATAACCTAGAATGCACAATTTGAAAATTCCTTCCTGTGTAGCACCTATGTTGCTGATGGATAGAGGAAAACATTAAATTATTACCTAGCTAACATGCACCCTTTAGAATAACCTTTAAGGTGAAATAACTTGTGGGATACATTTGGTTTGAGTGGCTAGGCTTATAAAGGTCAGAGTAATGGTATACAACTATGAACCCGTAGTCATCTATAATATGCTACCTATACATGTAACTGTATTTGAATTGTAGGAGGAGTAATTTCTGGACATATTGTGGATGCTTCGAAGAGCACTTTTGGTAAACATAAAAGTTTGAAACAATACTAATTTCTTGAACTTTATACCCTGACTTTGGAATTGGGTCCATTCCAGTCATAGTATTAGAAACTCAAAAGACTTGGACAAAACTAAACCTAGACATCTCACACACGCACTTAAACAGTATGTTTATAAAACAGTATGCACCCTGCCCAAGTTTAGCCCATAAATATTCATTGCTACTATGTTATCTATTAACTGGAACATCCAAAAAATCCATGCTTTATATGATGATGTACATGAATTATGTGAACTGCCCTAAATATGTGAACTAGCCTTGTGCCTCCTAGAAGGAAGAGACTAAAAACAAATAATGCCATTTGGCTATCCAAAAAGAGTAGAATGCTAATACAGGATAGAGAAATGTAGAAATCATTACAAAATATAAAATGTCACAATATCGTAACATTCAGAATGCTCTACAACCATACAAAAAAGCAAATAAATGATGACAGAAATCTATACTATACAATATTCTGAATAATAGTAAACACAACCATAAAATTATTGTCAACCATTAAAGAAATCCTACATCCCAACCAAAAATTCAACTGTAACCCCTCTCCCAATAACTCACCACTTGAAACTGCAATAGAATTCAACTCTTATTTAATAGGTATTATATTATCCCTGACCAAAAATTCCCATCATCTAATCCCAACCCTGACCAGCAGCCACTTACACCATATCCACTTTCACCTTCAAACCTGTACCCTTAGGCTATATAAAACTGCTCTTAAGCTCAAACCATGCTCTACACAAATGATGACCCCCCCCCCCAGGTAGATAACTTAAAATAGCAGTAAATAGCATTGTCGATCCCATCTCAATCCTTGTAAACAAGAAAATTGAATAATCCCACATTCCCTCTCTGTGGAAACAAATCCACGTTATCCTTCAACCCAAAAGTGGAAATCCAACAGACATCTCTAACTTTAGATATATAGCCATGTTATCCTGCCTCTCCAAAATGCCTGAAACTATATACTGCAGGATGGACTCTACGCACCACACAACACAGTATCGATCCATTCCATAGTACTAACGCTGCACTTCTAACTATTATATATACTGTTAAGCCAGAGATAAGAGCAAGCTAGCCTTCTCCTTAATTAGACTTGTCAAAGCAAACTTCTATTTCAGTTAATTCTCACTAAGTCTATTTCAACCCACCCTTCTATTTATTTATTTTACGTTTGTTTACTGGGAAAGTCCAACGGGACACAGGTCCTTTTTTACCGGAGGCTTGGGTTGACATAAAAAGTGCATAAGCTGACATATATACACAATTGGCAAAATACAGCAGAAGTTTGCAAACTCAATATACATACAAATAAGAAAAATCTGAAGAATTTTGCAACTTACAATTATCATACAATGATTCACGTAATATTTTCTGTGGGAATGCACATTTTAAAGTTAAACAGATGTATACAATGTCAAGACAGACGATATATTCCATTCACATTCAGATAAGAGTAGTAGGACACCAATAAGATATAGGTTCCTGAGGTATGAGTACTGATACTAGCAAGGGCAGGTGCAAGAGCATAGCCAAGTGTCGGTGACTTCTGACGTTATACGTTTTTTGAATTGTACTAATGAGTAGTTGGAGGTTATTGGGGCTGGCAGTTTATTTCATGTTATGGGAATGAAGTTTGAGAAGATCTAGTCCCCAGCTGAGTTGTTTTCTTTGAAATTGTCAAGAAGTAGTTTGTTGTTGGAATGGCGAGTACGATTGTTGACATGTGGTTGTATACGATTTTGGAGAGCAGGTTTTTTCTGGTTGATGCAGGCTTTTATGGGCAGAGGTTAATTGATTAGTGTAGCAGTTGATGTATTTCTATCCAGTTTAGTAGTTTTAGGGATGCACAGTGATGTGTTCTATATGGGGAGTTTGTGGTGAACCTGGCAGTTTTATTATAACAGGTTTCTAGTTTAACTAGATCATTTTTTCTGAGGTTGGTTAGAATTGGAGAGGCATATAGAAGTGCTGCCAGGAGGTGTGTGTGTGAGCGACGGTCGCTTTTGTGTTTAAGGCTAAAAATTATTTCTGTAGAGAACATTTAGTTTCTTATGAACGTTCTTAATGGTTTGAGAGATGTGAATATCAAATTTCAAATTGTCAATTTCTACACCTAGAAGTTTGGTATGGGTTACTGTCATGATACTGGTTTTAT
This sequence comes from Protopterus annectens, assembly GCF_019279795.1. NCBI lineage: Eukaryota > Metazoa > Chordata > Ceratodontiformes > Protopteridae > Protopterus > Protopterus annectens. The sequence goes on along the minus strand of NC_056750.1, from coordinate 739,018,321 downwards.
TTTTGGATGTGATATGAATTACATGCATGATGGGGGAGAGCTTGTGGGGCAGAAGAGAGAGAGCTTGGTTTTGTTGTGATTTAGAATGAGTTTGGTGTTAGTGAGACATGTTTCGACAGATAGAAAAGAATCTTGAGTTATGGTCTGGAGGTCTTGCAGGGAGGAGGCTGTGCATATTAGTGTAGAGCCTATGTATTGTATGATGGTAGTGTGAGGAGTTGAGGTGTGGAGTTTGGTGAAAAGAGAGAACAGTAGAGGTCCAAGGATGGAGCCTTGTGGAAACCCTAAAGTAACTGGAAGAAGGGGAGAGAGTTCATGTTGCAATTGAACAGTCTCCTGGAGTCCTGACAAGTAGCATTTAAACCAGGTAATAGAGGAAGTACTGAAGTTTAGTGGGGTAAAAATGTTAAAAACATTGTTATTTACCATATTGAAGCCTTTATAAAGGTACAGGAAGATGGCAGACATACATTTTCTGTTATTTCTATACTGGTTGACTGTGTTCGTGAAGGGCATTACAGCTGTGGTGGTACTGTGATGGGGTGAATGCCTTGTTGGGTGTTTGACAATAGTTTCTGTGTGTAGGCAGAATGACTGTCTCTAGGAGTTTAGATAGGAGTGACAGAATGGCATTTGGGCAGTAAATGGTCAGTTCAGTGGAATTACCTTCTGTGTAAAGGTAAAATGTGGAAGGTTGTCCAAATGAGAGGTTCCAGGTTTTCTGAGATTGATCTGTTAGTATGGCTACTGGATAAGCTATTGTTTCTGCTGTAATTTGCAAAAAGTCTGCAAGGAGTTTGTCTGCTGCTAGTGTGGTTGGCTTTAGTTTATGCCATTTTTATGGTGTCAACAAAGACTGGTTGTAGTGTAAAGGATTCTGTGTTATTCTGGGATATTGAAGGCTTGGAGTTGGTGAGTGTATTCTGGGAACTGGAATGGACTAGGATAGTTTCTGGGAAGTATTTGTTGAATTGAATTGCTATGTTATCAGAGGTACTGGTGGTTGGAGTCAATTTACTTGGCAGAAGAATATTATTGATGGCAGTCCAGAACATCTGAGGGTTACTATGATCTTTTTTTATTTTTTAATATTATGGTAATAGTTGATTTTGTCAAGTTTAACTAATTTCTTTGCTTTGTTTCTCAATTGTAAGAATGACAGTTTTGAGGCTTGGGATTTCTTTTTATGAAACTGCTCCCAGCCTTTAACTCTAGCTTTAACCAGGGATCTGCATTCCTTACTTACCCAATGTACATAGTTGGCTTTTACTGTAATAGTTCTAGGGGGTGCATAGCAGTTTATTATATCTAAAAAAAAGTGGTGGTGAAAGATTTAACAACTTTTTCCCAGGGTTGTTGTTTAAGAGGTTCCCAGTTGCAGTTTTTTAAGATTGAGATAACGTTGTTAGGTTTGAATTATTTTTGTTCTTGATTATGAGATAGGTGGTTGGTCTGCTTTGATGGGTATAGGTCCTATGAAGAAAGGTTGTTTGATGGTCACTAAGGCCATCAGGCAGACAACTGGATTGAGAGCATAGGGTGGAGGCGTTAATCAGAATCCAGCAAGGATGGACTGTTGTATGGAAGATTTGTCAGTCCTTGTAGGAGATGTGATAATTTGGGTGAACCCATGAAGGTTAATATGGGTTGCTGGATTCTGAGAGGAGCACGTGAGCCAGTCATTGTTAAAGTCCCCCATCAGGACTGTTTCCTGTAGTAGGGCATTGGAGATCCAGTGAAGTAAATTTTCTAGTGTAGGAATATTCCCAGGTGAGATGTAACCACCTATAATGTTAATGTGTTTTTGGGGGTTAATTTTTAGCTTAACAAAGCATTGTCAAAGTTAGGGATAGTTAGCTTTAAGCTTTCAACTTCCAGATGATTTTTGAACAACCTTGTTATTCCACCACCCCTTTTGATTGATCTGTCTTCATGTCTAATATTGTATCAGGGAACCAAGATTTCATTGTCACTGTTGTCTGGCTTGAGTTAACATAACCATGTCAGGAGAGTATTACATGCAGGTCACGTACTTCTTTACCTATACCTCTTGCATTCATGTTGAGAAGGTGAAGGTTAGAATTGTTCTTGTGGTGTAATAGTGCTGTATTAAATGAGGGGATAGTATAGTTGCCGGAGATAGATTGTGAGGGAATAGGACCAGGGTTCTTATGTATGTCCCCAGAGAGACTTAGTTGCATGGTAAGTTGAAGGAGCAGTCTGGCAAGCTTGCTTTGAAGTTTGTAGTGTTTTTGGCAGGTTTGAGTATAGCTTCCTAGTGGGTGAAATTAGTTTCCATAGAGTGCTGTGTGGCCAGTGTTAAAAGGGTTGGGGCTATGTTATAATATAAAGATCTATCTTGGTGGGATAGGGAAGTAATTTGCAAGGGAGGGGGATTTGGGTTTTGCTGCTGATTACGATATGAAGAAAGGTGGAGTAAGTGCACCAGCACTGTGGTTGTGGTGGTGTGTAAGGCAGTTAGGTGTAACTGTTTGTTTACTATCAAAGTGCAGAATTTTATGTGAAGGATGTATTGTACTTGGGTTATTTTGTTGGTGTGACTAGTTGGAAAAGTATATGGGTGTGGTTAGCTAGCTATAAATCTAGGGAAAGTGGAAGTGGGTAGAATGGGGGTAGGGTAGTAGAGTGAGTCCAAGTGCAGCAGGGGTGAATGGGGCTGGTTGAAACCAGTAGCATTGGGGCAATTTCCAAACAGAAAACTTTTATTGTCTATTTTTTGTGCTAGATTTAATTAGATACTGCCTAGTTTCTGATGGGGCCAAAGCAATAAGCAATGCCAAATGAATGGGGAAATTAGATATTTCAGACTAAGTAGCTACAGTCCAATCAACTAGGTGAAATAATAGTCAAGTTTTTATTAAAAGCAGTACCAAAGTTAGTGTACAGCAAGTAGCGATCTGATCTTTCAGATTAATGGCTGCTCTATCTAGTCTAACATGTCCGATTTGTACAGTGGGGTACTGGGAAGTATGCCTTGCTGCCAACCCTGGTGAATTAAGCTCACTGTGTTAAAGAACAATCAAGCTAACTTAGGGCTTAACACTGTACAATGTAAAATAGAAATAACGTATGCTAGCTTTCCCAGAAAACATTCCTGCTCTCAGTAAGGTTTCAGTGTTTATGCCAGTAGTCAGTGGTTGGTGCAAAAGCCACTTGTCCAATAGGTATAAATCAATTAAATGACACTGCACCCTTTTTCCATACCTCCCAGTCACCACTGGTGCACCATAAGGCTCTATCCTTGGGCCCCTCCTCTTTGACCTTATTACCAGTACCCTTCATACATCCACACAACAGGGCATCCTAATACAATATGCAGATAACTCCATACTCATATGCACATCTGACAACCTGGCACATCTCCAAATAAATTACACATGAAGCTTTATCACCCACTGAAACATGGCTTTATAACTTAAAACTTGTGCTCACCCCCCAAAAAAAACTTAAACTTTTTTCCCAAAATTTTAAAACTGTATAGCTCATCAGATGAGGAACTGAAAACATTACTGCAAGTAGTCAAAACTTTTTTCAGATGAAATAAGAATGTCATTTGGTCTTAATAAATGTGCTAAAGCAATCTTTAAAGCAGGAAAACTGCAGCACCAAGACAACATCAATTTGGGAGAAGAATGAGATATAAAAGAACTTGAGCAAGAGGGAGTGTATAAATATTTGGTAATTGATGAAGGATCAACAATAAAACATGAACAAATATGAATAAAACTTAGTATGAACATTTTTAGAGGACTTAATTCAGAAATCCAAACTATAAACCGATTTGCTCTTCCTATCCTAACTTACAGTTTTGGAGTGAGTGACTGGCCCCAAAAGGTGTTGAATAGATTAGATAGGAAAACAAGAAGGATGCTTCATGCTCATCAAAAGCTTTATAAAAATCACTGCATACAAAGATTATATATTCCAGTTCCAAAGGAGGTATGAGCCTCCTTGAAATTGATTACATGTATAGATCTGCAGTTGTGGGACTGCACACATAGCTGCTGACCTCACAAGACCCAAACCTAGTGAAAGTTTTTCAAACATGAGGAGAAAAAATCTAAGATGTCTTCCCTGCTTAGTCTAGCAGAAACATATCGTTGTCAAGCAGGAATGGAAATCAAACCAGAGTACCTAAAAATCAGGCAGCAACTGAATGTCCCAAAAACAAAGGAAAGTATGTAAGGTGAAGGATCAGAGGAGAAGGCAAGACATATGGAAAATGCATAAATGTAGTTGCAAGTACAGAAAACTTTTGGAAGAACTTCACATTGATCCGAATCAAACACAGGAATGGTTAATATGAGGCAAATTCAAACCAAAAGATGAAAGGTTAATATTGGCGGCCCATGTTAGTGTGCTACGTACACGTTGGTGTACAAAGTCCATTGAACATGTGGGAGAATCAGAGAAATGTAGGCTATATAAAACAGAATTGGAAATAGTCACGCACCTTGTTGCTAGTTGTGACATACTAATGACAGAAGGACTGTATACTAAAAGGCATAATAATGTGGCGAGACTGTTGCACTGGGGATTGTGCAAACATTATGGTACTGAAGTGACTAAAAAACACTGGAAACATCAGCCACAAAGCATCATAGAAAATTAAGTCTACATCACATGTGATCACCTGTTACCAACAGCTGAAAAGATAGATGTGAGAAAACCAGATATAGTGGCCCTTGAAAAGAAGACAAAAGTAGCATTGATCATTGAAATTGCTACACCTAGTGAGTGGTGATTACAGTGTCTTGCATACAGAGAGAGAGACAAAGTCATAAAATAACAGGATTTGCAGGCAGAAATGAGAACAATGTGGAAGAAAGATACCCAGACAGTCCCATTAGTAGCAGGAGCAATGGGTCTTATAAAAAAGAATCTACAATCGTATTTCAGTATGTTACTAATACATGCAACTCCGTACGAAGTGAAGGAGGAGTCATTACTGTGCACACTGCAGATGCTGGGAAGAGCACTCCTGCAGACAAAGATTGAAACAATACTAATTTCATAAACTTTAATCACACTTTTACTTAGGAATTGGGTCCATTCCCGTCATGGTATTTGAAACCCAAAAGACTTGGAGAAATTAAAGAGAGAGAGAGACCTCATAAATAAGGACATATTTAACCTTTAAACTCGGGGTTCTAACCAATATGGGTTTGATAAAGGTAGATCATTATTTATTTATTTATTTTATTTATTTTCAGTTTGATTACCGGGGAAGTCCACTGGGTCAAGAAGAACCCATTTTCAGTGGAGGCCCGGGGAGAAAAGCTCCAAAGGCAGTACAACCAATGCAATGTTTAAGAAGAATACAAAACATAATACAACAGCAAGAAAACAAAGTAAGACACTGCAAATTCAAATTACAATAGAAAGTACACACAGTAAGAATATTTAAAAATGCATATTTACAATAGAAAGTAGATACAATTAGAACATTGAAAATGCAAATTTGCAATACACTGCAAGAATTTATAGGACACAGGAAAAGTTAAAAATAAGTCAAAATTTTTTTTTTTTTTTTGCTAACTATTCAATATTGTCATCCTACAGTGAAGTTAGAGCCTGCTAAAAACATAGCTAGAGTTTGAGTGTATAAAGGTGCAGGAGTACAGGGGCTTAGTCTAGGGGAACCTTGGGATTAAGTAGGGTGAAAGCAAGAACATTTCCATTTTGAAGATAGGTGTGAGAAAAGTTGGGTTTTGAAGTAGTCTGAGTTAGGTATGGTTCTAAGAGAAGGAGGGAGAGAGTTCCATTTCCTGTCTAGAGAGAAGGATAGAAGATGTTGACCAGCGGGATGTTTTGGTCTTGGGATGGAGATTAGATTTTGGTGTTCAGATCTTAGAGATCGGTTGGGAATGTAAGGGGGGAGGATGTTGGATAGAGCAGGGCATTTTTCTGGGTAGAATATTAATCTATGAGTGGCTCTTACACATGGTGGTCTTTTCTTGAACAAGTCATGAAGGTATTAGACTCTGGTAAATCAGTCCACATGGCATATCTGGCCTTGGTCAATCAATACCACTCCACACTCAGCATCATTGATAAGCTAATCCAATTGAATGTGACCCCCCCCATTACCTGTAGAATAGTATAGATGCTCATAAACAGAACCCCCCCCATCTGTCACTGTTCCAGAACCAACCTCAACTAAAACAGTAGTTACCAGATGTCCCTCATGGATTGCTATCTACTGCTTTGGTGATAAAACCGATTCCAGTGGTCTGTGGCTGCAAAGGTTTGCGGATGACTGCAAAATAAAAGTTTTCATCAGTACCCCAGGCCCAGATGATATAAGTACTGCCTTTGAGGGTTTAACTCATGCTAACAAGTGATGCTTGAACTGCTGCCTCAAACTAAATGGCAAAAAAATGGATCTTTGTGTTCTTTGAGGAACCTGGCCAGTCTTAAATGGCAAGGGAACATTCTTTGACAATGAACTAACTTTTGACAACTGATAGAGAATCCTGTTATCTAGCCAGACTAATCACTAGAAGCATATCTTCTAGATCCAAGAAAGTCTTTGTTTCCCTGTACTCCTCCCCAATCAGAAAAGTACTACAATATAATGTTCCAGTTAGTAAACACCTGGTTAAGCATATGACCTAGGCTGAGAGACCACAGGATTGTCTTACTAAAAAAGTCAGGGGCATGTCCTCCTTGAGTAACTCTGCCTATGTTCCTCTTTTCCATTTCCTACCACCCAGTGAGTAGACATTTCTGCACAGCCTACACAGCCATAAAATATCTGGTCACGTAACCTCTTGCACATCCAAAAAACAAATTCTGCCAAAACAGCCATTCAGGAAACCTAAATTACCACTAAAACATAAGTAGGAACTGATGGAAGGATAGGTATTTTTTATGGAACATACTCCTCTCTTTTTGGAACAGATCACCCCTTACATGCAAAGCAGAATAGATCCATGACCATTTTTAAGTCTAATCTGGACAACTAGATGATCAGTTATACTTACACACCAGTATGATCTCTGTAACCCTCACAGAAAGAGACTGAAAGTAAATCATGCCTGATATTGATCCACATCTTGGAAAATTGGTGAGATTATTGGCTGAACTACAGCTATTTCACTGTATCAACAGCCTTGTATGAACCTATGAATCTACATATATTTTACTGTAATAATTTTTATTCACTACTCTGTACAATAAATTTTTTTTTTTTGTAATTGTTTTATGGTTTGGGCAGTGGCTGAAAGAGTCCTCAATATAATCTACTTACCTGCTAAAGGAAATCAAAATAAGTAATTTTACTGTTATCCCTGTTTCAGACCATGCACTCAGATGAGGTCACAACAGGTGTAATTAAGGGGGCTATATTACAACCGCAAAAGTCCTAAACAGCGAATACGGAATCATCGACACATATTACCCGAATTGCAAATATACACTAAACAGCGTAATTCAAAATCTCGACCCGCCATATTTGTCCAACCCCACCGCATGCTACATACTACCTACCCAAACAAAATAAACCACATACATTCACTAACCAAAACCCTAAACTAAACCTTACATACATTACTGTCTATGCACTTACCTTAACCTGCACCCTAACCCTAAGGTCCGTAACTATCGCACACTATTACTATTTATGCACTTACCTTAACCCGCACCCTAAACCTATGGTCCGTAACAATCGCACACTTATCTTACAGAGCTATTCCGCAGAAGGAACAACCATGATGATTCGACATTTCAGATTTCATGCTTCAGGACGATCTGTGTTTTCGCGCTTCGCCATATACGTGTCAACGTTTCCATAGTCTGGTAAGTTTACCTTCGCAATTTTAATAGGGAACCTAATTAAGATGTTGGTGAGTTAGGTGACAGATGGATCCAGTGGTTATGGAGGGAAGGAGGTATCCAAAATGACTGAAAGATAAGCATTTTAATGGGCGTGCACAAGATCCAAGGGGATATTTACAACTGTGGGCAGTATAGAGGTATCAAAAGCTGTCATACTGCATGAAAGTTTTGGAGAAAGTTACTGATAAACAAATATGCAAAGACGTAAGTAATACTGGAGAGGAGTAGTTCAGATACAGTTCAGGATACAGCATAATCAAACCTATGTTTGTGGTGAGACAGTGTAAAATGAGGTGAGAGATGAGGAAAGAATCCAACTAGGCATTTCTTGACTTGGAAAAAGTGTATGGCAACGTCTCGCTAGATCTGGTTTGGGCAGTCCCGTGATGGTTCATTGTCCCGGAAACATTGTTAGCATTAATGCAGGCTATGAATAAGGATTCAATGAAAAAAGTACACACAGATTTCAGACTTGGATGGGGTTCCCCGTGGGAGATGGTGTGTATCAAGATACAGCTCTGAGCTCACTGCCACCTACACTGGTGAAGGACTACATAAGTAAACAGGTTAAAGGGGACAGCCCAACAAAGCTGCTATATGCAGGTGATGTGGCATTACAAGCACACACTTAAAAAGAACTTCAGCAAATTATAGGGGAATGTAATACAAATTCAAGGCACATGGGATGAAACGGAGTACAGGCAATACAGCTGTCATTACTGAAATAAGGTCATTTGAAAATTTAGATGTAAGAACACTAGTTGAATAGGTTAAGTTCTAGGAGGAGTGGTTGAGGAGAAGGGAAGACTAACTGAGGCAGTCAGAGCTAAAAAGTCAGAGGGGCTGACATCAAGTGGCACAGAGTGGCAGAATTATTGTGTGGCAGAAGAATGCCAAATAAGCTGAAAAGTAAAGTGTTAAAAATGGTGTGAGCAGTACTACTGTATGGAACATAAATCTGCTTAGCGTGAAGACAGAGCAGCTGAAAAAGCTTGAATTGACAAAATGAAGTGATTAAGATGTGGTGGTAGGATGAATACTGTGGGATGGATGAAGAAATGAGGAAATTGGAGCAGAAGCCAATGTGATGCCAATTGCAGAGTAGTTGAAGGAGAACAGATATTGGTTGCTTGGGTACATATGCAGGAAAGCAGAAGACAATCTAGTGAAGATGATCCTGGAGAGACAGGAAGAAGGCAAGTGAGAATGAGGGTGTTCAGTTGGAAGATGGATGCACCTCTGACAGGCATGACTTTTGAAGGCAGAAGAGCTTTGTTGAAATGAGAGATGGCAACAGTTGATGCAATACCCCAGTCCTGTATAGAAAAATGTGGAAAAAGGCGGTTGTTGATTACTGAGACACTAGACTACTATTAATGGGGTAGGAGTGGCCATCACACAGGAGAAGGTGAGAGACACAAAGAAAGGGGAGCATCATACTGTGATACAGAATAGGATGAGAACCAACTGTCAAGCTGTACCACTGCAGAATCAGGCAGGAAGTACATGAGTTGGTAGTGATAAGTCACTGGTGACCTAGTTGAGGCACTGCTGCTATGCAACATTTTCAGTCAGATGGGCATGCACACTAGTGAACCATTTTGAGTCTTAAACCACTGCTCCACTTAAGGCCATATGAGTCTCCACACCTCCTGCTTGTTGACTCAAGGAGACACCCAGTGCCTTATGCAACTGAGGAGGCTATACCTCACACTGAAGTTGTTCTGTGTCAGTATCTGTGTTTAACTGGGAGAATATGAGTAGATGTGACCCTGTCACTGCTGTTTAAGATCTTTTCACAGGTTCTGAATGGCAATAAGTATTTATGAAATACACAATTATGAAATAGGCAATGAAGTAAGGATAAAATAATCAGACACTTAAGAGGAATGCAGACACAACCTTGTTCAAGGTTACAGTGTATATACAGGTCTCATAAACAGTTTGAGAAATGGCAGTATGTGTGTCACAAGTGGCATGCCTTGCATTGCCCACAATAATATAAAATGGGCTTACAATCCTTGCTGTAATAGCTCACCTTGACAAAACGAAAAGCAAGTGTAGTGTTACACAAGTGCATGACCGTCATCATGACCACTGCGCTATGCCAGAAAACATGTCATAGTAATTTTCAGTGGCATGGACACAAATACATAAAATGGTAAGCAGAAAATGGCAGTGAGTGATTATGCAGTGGTAATCACAAAGCAGCATGGAAATGAACAATAGGTATTGCTGAAGTACTACTGGGGAGGCTAAGAGCCCTGACTACATTGGTGTTTCAATGGCCAGGACATTTGGCATTAGGAAGGCACTTTCAGCAATAACATAACTGGCATAAATACAGTAGTAAACTTGCATGTGCTTTCAAACCATACAGGAATAATGCAATCAATGCACAATGATTCTTAAATTATTTAACAGAGTTTGGAAACTGTGCAGGGCTGTGGTAAGTTCAGTGAAAAAGAAATATGTAGGTATATCAACAGTGCAGTAACTGTCCCCCAGCTAGTGATTTTATTTGCTTTGATCTGTCCTTGAACTGTAAGATACAAAAATACAAACAAAAATTGAACACAAATCACCATGGACATCAGCTAGAGCTCATAGCCAAAATATAAGGCCCAAAATAAGAAGAAAAGAAGTTGGCGGCTGTCATTGCCTATTCTTTTCTTCTCATTGGTCTAAAAGGTCTGGCTGGTATTCCCATATAAGTGCCTGCCCTTTTCACTACTGAACTGTCTGTTCTATTTGCCTGTACTCTGGCAAGTGACTTCCAGGTATCCCCTATGTATCATTGTCCCTCATATGAGTGTCCAGCCCATCTGTATGACTGCATAATGGCAGGAATCACAAGAGTAGACATATTTGTTGGTAGCATAAACCATGATAGTATATAGGAAGAACCACCCTCTCTTTCAGGGACCAACTGTTGTACATAGAGAGTGGGGTGGGGTGAGGAAGGCACACCTGATACATAAGTCCATCTGCAGACATTTGTATGTGAAACTCACTTTAGTGTTGCCTGGTGGTCACAAATCTAGAGAGATCCATCACAGGCCACACATAACATCACAGTCTGTTCCTATGGTGTCCTTAATGAAATTCCTTGGGGACCTGTCAAATGAGAACACTAAGGGAGGCATGATATATATGCTGCAGTCACAACTGCAGCATGGATGGTGGACATTAGAGTTGATAACTGTCAACTTTACTCCCACGTATTAACCATAGGTGCAAGTTCCTGTATAGAGTTGCTGCTGTAGAGCCAAAACAGCAACAGACATAGCAGATGAAGTAGTATATCCTGGTAGCTATAGATATGCTCTTAGAAGTACAATAATTGCATGTCAGGGTTTTTTTGAACATATACACACTGAAGACTTTCTCAACTTTGTATATTTGTGTGTGTGGCAGAAACTTAGTGATGTATGTGAATGCCAGTGGTGTCCAGAACAGAAGAGTACAACAGGTCTGTCAGAGGGTCACTGACACAATACATGATGTCTGCATGAACCTGAGGCAATTAAGAGGGATAGAATGTCTACAGGTGTAGGACACTGTTGCAGACCAGACCCATGGACAGAACCATTATTGGTGTCCCTTGTGTGGTCATTGCAAGGACACTGTTGTGTTCTGGAACAGTGAATGTGAGAACTGGAATGGTGATTTCACTGTGTGTCTCATTAAGGGATGTACTAAGTAGGTATGACCATATACCACTTCTAGTGCATGGTGGCAGACAACTATTATGTACATTTAGGTAGTGAACATCCCCATTTCTCTCCATCAGGTATTTCAGGGATATGATCATGATGTCTTGTGTCACAACATAAATGTGCATTCATTCTGTCTGCATGTGGTGTTGTCATAGCAGTGGGTGTGTGATTGTCACATTACAAGTGCTGTAGTCATGGCATCAGCAGCAGCAGAACAGGAAGTGTTTGTTTTCATTGTTCTACTGATGCCTGACAATGTCACAGTCTGCAGTGGTTACTTTGGAGTCTACACTGCCATCCACATCCATTGACATAACTGTGGTGACTATGGACATCACCATTACCTACCACTGTCTACATAGATTAAGGCCATCTATGACAATACACTACAGAGGATGCACAGTCATCACATGTGCTTTTGACAGTGATGGCCAGTAGTGCCACCATTATTAATGTAGAAAGCATGAAGAAGCAGTGTACTTGTGATACTGGTGTCATGACTACCCCTAGATACCATGTTTGATTTAAATCAGTAGATGTGCAGAACATTGACCAGCCACAGTCAAATACCATCCTTGCCACGTTAAAGGTGATTATCATGCTGTATAGCATATCAGATGATATAAGCGAGGGTCTACAATGCCTCAACACTGCTATATTTTATAGGGACATGGAGCCTTACAGATTGCTGAGGGCATTAGTGTGCTACATTGTGGCTTGGGAGCACTCTCCTCAAAGAAGAACAAACCCTAACAGCCTCACCAATATTAACAGCAGAACTTCAAAAAGGGAATCCATGATTGTGGTGTATATAGATACTCATGCGCATAAGATGAAGAATTGTCAGAATAGTAACCAGAATGATGACAAGGTAGAGTCCCTCAACTGATATTGTCTGCTAGCTATATTACCCTGCTTGGATGACAAAGAACACCTTGTTGACATGGACTTCCATGGACCAGAAACAGAAGTGAATGAGGGAGACAGCATTGAAAGCCTTTTGGACCAAATAGGTGACTTCAAGCCCAGGTGGCCCTTATTGCTAAGATGACATAATCCTCCTGCTGAATAAGTGTGGGCTGATTTGTTGGGACAGATGGCTTAGAGCTGATGTGTAGCAAAGAGTGGAAGTTTTAAGGTAAATTGGGACTTAATATAAACTGCTCATTTTTTTGTTCTTAACATAATTAAAAAAAGCAAATGTCTGATATGTTTGGGAATACTAGAAATTACTTCTGAAATGTGTGTTCAGATTACCCCAGTGGTTTGAACTTTACACAATAATTAAGCATACATTTGTGCCCGTTGTTTTTCATGATTGATTGGCTATGCCTCATGGCCACTATTTGAGTATTAATGTGTGGTAAAATATTGATAAGTATGTTGTGAATAACTGTTGAGATGTTTTGAGGGGTCTTTTATGTTCAAAGTAAAGAACTGTTTTTTATTTGAGTGATGCAATTGATGTTATGTCAGTACTTAGACTTTTTTGACTCCTAGTTGGTGGCAGTTCACAAAGGTGTGGATAAAATAGGGATAAGTGCTTGTTTTGGGTACAACAAGGTGGTCATATTTCTAAATAATGACACTGCAAATCACTTCAGACAGTGACCTTGTTACTGACTGAAACTTGTTAAAAATGTTTGAATATAAATATTAAACTGTCAGGTTATTTGGAGATTCCTGGGTGTTATCCAGTACCTGGGAGGTTAACTCCAATGATGCAGTAGGTGACTTAAGCAGCTAATTTGAATCGGAGCGGCAAAGGGGGACCTTGGCATGCCACTTTTGATGTGTGCAAATTTCTACACTGTATAAGATGAAAGTCATCTTTATTTATATCTAAATATTATTAATAACACAAAGACTTCTAAGATCTAACAATCAAAACCTCATAGAAGTTTACAGACCCCTACACCCTCCAGGACAAAACCTCCTGTCCTTCTCACTAGCACGCCTATGGAACTCCCTTCCCCCCTCCATTCGTACAATTGCTAGCCTCCCATACTTTAAAAAATCACTACACTCTCATCTAACATCCTCATGGGAATGCCCCTGTTCACATCCCTCATAACCTACTCTCTACTCCCAACACTTTTTCCTCTTTCCTTTCTCTCAAATCCCAGCTAGCAAATTCATGCTTGCTTCTAGCATACAACTCCTTATTTGTACCTAGCAATTTTTAGTAAAAAAAACAAAAAAAAACAAAACTACTTCTCTTTTGGTATTTTTGCCTGTATTACTTGTTTGATATTTTTTGATCTAACTTATAACCATAAATTCCACAATGTTTTTCTCTATAATCCTTATGTAAACTATGTGTGGAACATAATCTTTGTATAATCTGTATGTGGAACTTAATCTTTGTATAATCTGTATGCGGAGCTTTTCTACCCAGGACTCCATTGAAAACGGGTTCTTTTGGCCCAATGGACTATCCTGGTTAAACAACTGCAAAATAAATAAAAAATAAATAAAATAAATAAATCTACAGAAATGAGGACAGGATGATACACATAGAAGAAACAAAACTGAAGTATAGATAAACCAATGTTCTGGAAGCTGTGTAATATCTGGGGGTATGTCATCTGCTGTGGACCAGTAAAAAGAGGGGTTGTGACCTTCACAGTTCATTAGGACATATGAAACTAAAAGAGCTCAGCAGCACTGAAGGGAAGATGGGTTATTGTCATAGCTGAAACTGTGCATCAAACATTGATTGGGAATGCCTATTTCCTCAGTAAGTATAAGGATGCTGCTTTTTACCCATGTCTGTCAAGTGGTAAAAATCAAAAGAGGAAATATAAATGACATTGCAATTGGGAGAAATTTCAATACAGTATTAGACCTAACCATGAATAGGCTTCCAGAATAAGGTATTAGGTTGTGGAAAACTACTGCAATAATATGACACATAAAAGATGAGTTTGCTGTATTAGATGAATTTTAGTATTACACTGAATGGGAAAAGTTTATACATATTCAACTTCAAAACTTGGCAGGGCTTGATGTCTAGATCTGAGGGTCTTTCAAGGGTCTTATTAGTTAATATCAGACACATCAATACTTTTCCTACCATATTGTCAGATCATGTGGTGGTATTTTTTCTTTTTGACTGAAGTGTGATCTCTCCACCTATATTTTAGCAGTTTGACCTGGTATTGTTGAATGCTTCAGAATTTCAGATGGCGATAAGATTCCATATTAGGTCTTTTTGATAAACCTTATCTTTTGGAAATGATTTGTTATGTTTGAATTAGGGAGTTTTTAAATAAGAGAGCTGTTGCACAATTATTCATTAAACAGAAAAAGGAGAGACTGGTGGCCATTAGAGAAGCAGAGAGAAGGTTATGATAACTGGAAAAAGACTTTAAAATTTAAATACCTTGACATAGTCATTATACTTGGGATACATTTAGAAAAGAAATTTGTCTGGACTTTACATTATCAGAGTATTAAAGAAAAAATTACAGAGGGCTATGTTTTTTCTTTCTGGACAAAAATCATTACTGAAGAGAGAGGTGGGAAGAGAGAGAGACACGAGAGATGGCAACTCTGAGTCTAAAGGATCTCAGTGGAGTAGTTTGTACAGACTGTTTGCCTTAGTAAAATACTGGCTGGATAATTTCAGAAGCAGCTTGTGGTGAATCGATCGAGGGGAATGGAATTACAGGATATGGAGGAGTGTTAAATCTTATTAGATCAATGATAGCCAAGGCTGAAAATTTGTCAAAAGAAATATTAAAGGGAGGTATTACCAGTTATTGGAAGGGCAAAATCCTCGGTTGTGCAGTGGTAGCATTGTTGCCTCGCAGCAAGAGGTTCTCCCATTTGATTCTCGGCTAGAGTGCAGGGAGTGCCTTCTGTGTGGAGTCTGCATGTCGTCCCTGTGGTCGAGTGGCGTTCCGAAAGACATGTGTGAATGGGCATGCTTTCATTGAAGGTTGGGCATCGAGCTGGCAACTCGACACCATATAAATCTACTAACAATCATTAGTGGACTGGAGTTCCACTGTGGCGACCCCTAACTGGGAAAAGCCGAAAGACAAACCACAAAACATTACCAGTTATTGAAAGGCTTACATCAGAGAAAGTGCATAGTTTTGATCGGTTACCTGTCATTTCTTTTAAAAGAACACAGAAGGGAACTGAAATCTCCCCTACTAAAATTTAGATTGTTAAGCATTGAAAACTTTTCCAAAAAATACCAATATAGTGAAAATCCTGAACTTTCCCAAACTCAACAAAGACAAATTATAGCCTAATGGTTATATACCCATCTCACCATTACAGATGGTATCAACATTTTAAACTAAGGTTATGGTGAACAGAATTAATTAATATTTTACCCTATTTTATTTTTCAGAAAAAGCATGATATTATTAAATGTAGGTCAGATAGTTAACACTTGCCCCGGGATTCAATAAACTCCGTGCAGGAATAATGCTATTCCTGCATGGAATGGTTCATGTCTGTGTAGCCCTAGCTTTAATAGCAGAGAGCCTTGCATATTCATGAATGCATGCTGCTAAGGCTAAATGGACACAAACAGTGAATGAGTGCAGGGGGCATTTTTAAGTAGTGCACAGACATCAAACACACACCCTACACTCAGAAAGTGCTGTACTACACTTTCAAACAGTATTTCAGTGTCTGTGGACACTGAAATAGCTAGGGGAGCAGGAAACAATGCAGGGGGTGTATGACAGGTTTTGTCACACATATCCTGCATTGTCAAAGTGCCTTCAGTATCTGCAGACACTGAGAGCTAATAAAATAGCTATGTCAGTGTCTGCGGACACTGAAATAGCCAGTAGATCAGCAAGGAAATGCAGGGTGTGTGTGTGACAGGTTCTGTCACACACCCCCTGTGTTTTAAAAGTGGTGTACAGCCATAGCTGAAATGTTCAGGTTTCTGCAGAATGCCCAGATGCCTGCCTCACATACCTCCTAGAGCAAGAAAGCTGTAGAAGTCCAGAAATAATATAATATTTTTTTTCCGTAATAAGGAGCGTTTAAGCTTAGCTGAGCAGGTGTGCGCATTATGGCCCTCTGCTCAGCATTGCTTAAAAATGCCCATAGGAGATAAATAAAAATGTACAGCTAAAATCCCCAAATGGAGATAGTTTAGAGTCCCGGCTTTGCATGCAAGTGTTAATGGTTTGAGTACAAAGACAGGCAATTTATTTAATGATGGGAAAACAGTGTTAAAATTATTAATTTAATCTTAAATTATGTAGTAATTGATTTTTGTTAAAGCGGGTACTGTAGCTAGTGTGAAATGGAAGTGTGAGTGCATATAACATATGAAACAACCCATGTATACACAAGTGTCCCATACAGTATAGTCACACCCCTTGCTAATATAATGAAAGCACATAAAGGGATATCATGTAAAGTAAATCATATACACTTACTAAATGAAGTAATTATTCTGAAATCTTTTAAAAATGAAAAGTGAACAATGGTTAGCAATGCTAAGCAATGCTTAGCAGGCTTAAACATTGTTTAGATGTGAATGCTAAGCAGCAGGTAGCTCAGTTATGTGAATGTATGCACTGTTAAGCAGTGCTTAGCAGACACCCTTTTAAGCACTGTTCAACTCAGCTTATCGGATTTGCGCACTGCTTAGTGGAGCTTAACATTTTCAAAATGGTCCAATGACGGGAAAGGGTGGGAATATCACCTTATTTAAATGGTGCAGGCGGGAATACAGCCAGAATGTGTTACAGTTCATCTGTTCAGGTACTATGGCAGGCATAGATGGAGTGTGCTTTCAGGCACAGCGTTGAGTCATTCAGGAGTCCAGGGTTAAGGCTGAACTCCTTCTAGAAAACCATGATGAGAGACTGCTGCAGGGCCAGTACCAGGGCTTACAATACAAAGCGGAGGCCCTGGACCTTCTTCCACATGATCTCACCAGTGCTACTGGCATCTTCCTGACTGGTAAGCAGGTACAGCACCACTATGCTGACCTAAAGCAGAGGAAGGGGGTGCTCTTGGCCCACTGGATCCAATATGCATGTGCAGGGATTGCTCCAGTAGTAATTACCACTATCAAGTAGTTTGTAGCAAATACTAGCCTGAAAATGTGATACACTGGTATGCATAATGTTTGTTTTTCTCCCCTACAGTTGCGGCGGAGAGGGCTAGTAATGTCGAAGCCCATGCTGACAGACTGCTGAGGTTGCACTGACAGGCTAGTGAGTACAAATCTATTTTGCAGTATATTGTGCAAATAGCTAAGACATCTGCAAAAAGCCCGACAAAGTGGGGGGATAAAGAAAAACAATAGCAGCATCTTTGAAATATGTCTGTCATATGAGTAGAAGTCTGCTAGAGTGGCAGGGATTGCTTTAACATACAATTCCAGATAGATTCCAGGTCCAAAACACAAATGAATGTCATTAATTACTGATGTCAATGCTCACATCATCCCAGTGATTTCTTAGAAATCCACAACTGTTACGGGCACAGACCGAACATGTGAGCCACACATCTGGACAGTCTCTAGACATCTGGACAGTGGAGAGGTATGTCTGCAGTCATATAACAGAATGGAAAAACCCATAACAGCTGCCAACCATGTCACACAGCACCTTCTGAAACACAATAAGACCAACATGACACTACCCCAAATTGGCTCTGGGCAATTACCCATGTATATCCAAATATATCATGCACTACAGGGATGGAACTGTAGGGAAAAGCAGATAGTGGTGCAAAAATGTCCACCCACAACCATTTGCACCACAGTCACAGCAACATACCAGAACCCCAAATGAACTCGAGAGTAGAATAACTGAACAAACATATCCTGATTGCCAATCACACACTACACCGACATATACTGGCCCACCTCACATTGTACTGGGACAGTTACAGGACATTTCTCAGTCTGCCCCTACAAACATACACATGTGATAGACCACCAGCAGCTGTAGCAGCATGCACAGTCAGATAGAAAAAGGATCTGTGACATTCACATCTGCTACTCGCTGTACTCAGCCAAACAAACATCTACACACAACAATGCTACACAATATTGGCAGTCTGCCCACAATGACCAGACATACATAACTCTCATATATACAGATTTCCACAGAATGATCAGGGTGTCAGACCATATTCATGGGCACTGCCGCATACCATTTCCAGGAGCCTGCTGTGTCAGTGGGATGATACCTGGAGTGCAGTCACTAAATAATGATATACAAAAAAGTGTAAGAAACTTCTATGTATGGAAGATTTTCATTCCATATATCTCTAATCACTGTATATTAATCAGATCAGACAAAAGTAGTAGAAGTCGCAAACTTAAACTCATCTTAAGATAAAAAAAATAATAATAAAAATATATATAATTGTACATAATTACTAAGTATTTGAAAGTAATCCGAGCAAGGCAGACTGTCTGTTTCCATTTGAAAATCCTTTATTATGTTATTAAAAATTTGTATTATTTTTAATCTTTATTAGTTGGAAGCAGACTGCCTGCCTTGTTTGGATTACTTTTGAATACTTAGTAATTCTGTACAATTTATATATATATATATATATATATATATATATATACATATATATATATATATATATATATATATATATATATGTATATATATATCTGGATCTAGGACTTTTGATTGAAAGATCAAAAGTCCGAATCCATTACGGGCTAGCATACTTATGCGAAAGTGCTTTTCACCGAAGAAGCACTTTCGCATATGTATGCCTGTTGCGGAGGTTGTACTATGGTGCAGATAAGGGAAAATTCCCTTTTCCCCACTGTAGTGCGATCTCAGAAGAAGAATATTTAGGTAGGGGGGTGTGGGGTGCAGGAGGGCTTGCCCCCCTGCAAAAACATTAATTTAGAGTTTTTTTTTCTTGAACACACTTTAACAAAAGTGCTTTTTCGATTAAACTGCTTTCGTTAAAGTGTGTTCAGTGGGAATGGATTTGGACTTTTGATCTTTCAATCAAAAGTCCTAGATCCATACATATATTTATATATATATTTATATATATATATATATATATATATATATATATATATATATATATATATATATATGTATTTTCTTTTGACTTAAGACGAGTTTAAGTTCGCTACTTCTACTACTTTTTTCTGATCTGATTAATATAGAATGATTAACTAGAGATATATTGACTAAAAATCTTCCACACAGAGACGTTTCTTGCAAACTGTTTTGTTTTTTGAACTACTACACTTGTTTAGTGGGTTGTTTTGAGACTTCGGGGATACCACAGAGATTACTTGTTTTTTTTTTTTTAATAATGATATACCACACCTCTGAACCTCTAACTGCAAGACATCTGGACAAAGCATGACATACTTGGGGGACAGGGGGCCCAGAAAGAGGGACATATCTCACATAATGGTGTTACAAACTGAAACAGTTGCTGGTGTCACAGGCTTTGTTGTGACATAATATCTCTGAAGGATACGATGTCTGAAACACCAATGGATGTCAACAGTTACTGACTACAATTCTCACATTATCCTACTGATTCCGCAAAAACAGACATTGTCTGAGGAACAGACCAAATATAACAGGCAAACCTTTGGGCATTCTGTGGATATCAGGACAGTTGAGAGGTATATCAGAGACTTATCACTTCCAGACGTCAAGTCACGCAGAACATGCATGTCCAGATGAACCCTATTAATCTTGCAACCCTCTGTGTATAACAGCACCACTGACTTACAATCTGTACCCAGTTCTGGAGCTTTTTGTCCCCCATGTTGTTGGGCTTTCTCCACATGTCCTGTCCTGAGAGGAATTCCCACTTACTATCTGTGAAGCTGTAGCCCCCACACCTCCATAATGTCCTCCAGACAGGCAAGGAAAATGGGCAAGGCCCACATGAAGGACATAATTATAGCACTGTGTTTCTATGGCATTGGCAAATGGAAAGACAACACAGCTGCTCTGGATGCAAGTAGCAAGTGGGGACACCGACTGGTGCACAGTCCATCAGCTGCTCATGAGTAGTACCTGTAAAAGGCAAGCTGCTTCCTATGCAACACAGGTCTCAATCCATCTACACAAAGATAGACTGTGACTACACAAACCCAACCATTTGCATTGCTGTGAGGAAACTCTTCAGCACTATACAGGTATGTCAATCATGTAAGCTTGTAATGGAATGCAGAAGGGGGGAATGCAATGATGTCAAATGGGACATTAAACACTGGGCCGCAACATGCTGCTGTCCGGCATATGTGGCCATTCTCACTTGCCCTGTCTGCATTGACATGGAGCACATCTCTGGTCCCTGAGTCACCCCAGCAAAGGTCAGCTCATGTATCAGTACTACTGGAGTGTCTGTTGCCCATTATTGAGTGTGTCACTGCTAGGCCAACTACCTGGGATGTTGTAATTATTCATATGTCACCTGTGATTCCTAATTTGATACATATGCTTGTCTTACAAATGTAAGAGGCGTATGTAGGGTATGTGCATACTACGCACCAGGTGCAGATGTGTGTGTTGAACTGTATGTGATATACTGAACCCATACCTGACAATTGTCCAGAGTTTTGCAGTTTTTTGAGTCTGCCTCATATATGTAGTCATTGTCTCAGACAGTTGTGTATTGTCTGGCACATCACTGGCAGCCCATTAAAGACTGTAGTCATAACATATTAGCATACATTTGATTGTCAGATGCCATATCCTGCAGAGTAGACCTGTGAATGCGACACCATCTTTGCTGGCAACTAAGTGTGTTTCAGCTAGATCCATAAAGTGACACCATTTGCTGGCCTTTGCCCACCACTGATGTATGCCTTTGTGTAGATGTCTTGCTCTAACAGGAGCTAGGTGTCTTACCATGAAACTCATGTCAATGCAAGCGTACCTTGTCCTGTAGGATGCTGACATTTGTTCATGTCACTGACACCTGCTTTGTAGCTGTGGAGAGCACACCAACCTTGCCAGGTAACTCATCCCATCATATGTTTAGACCCCAAATGGAGGCCTGCAAAGACACAGAAAGTGGAGGGTTGAACATTAGCATACACATACACACCTCCAGACTGGCCAAACAGTATGACACACGGGTAACATCCTAAGGTGCAGTTAACAGTTGACAAAATACCTACTCAAATGGCCTCCAACCATGACTATGGACACACACCACACCTGTTGCGACGTGCTAGAATCTGTCCGGATTCAATCGTTTACCCTGCTCCTGGGTGACTTCAAATACCCAACCGTAGTGTGCATGACCTATGCCATCAAACATGAACGCACATAGATTCCTCGGCCTTGTCAATGGCAATGCAGTGGATCAGCCGGTCAAGACTCCTATGACAGGTGGATGTATCCTGTACCTGGTTCTAACCAACATGAGTAGCCACTGTAGCACTCCCACAGTGCCATCCTTCTTGGTAATAGCTGACTACATAGCCATCACTGTTCAGGTCACCATCTCTCCTGCCCCCCCCAACAGTGTCAAACATACAGCTTGTACTGGTGTTAGGACATATTTTTCACAAATCACCTATAGAAAGGCTAGACAGGTCACTGTGAATGAAAAGATTTTTTGGATAAATACCTACATGGAAAAAATGTCCTGATTTAAAAAATGGAAATGTGTAGAGCATCCAAGCCTTCTTTTGGGCACTCATGTGTTCAGACAGGATGGTGTGCATTTGTCTAGATCAGGGAAGAGAATTTTTGCAGCAGATATTTTGCAATATTTGACAAACACTAGCCAGGATTTTTGCCAGGTCAAAAATGTAACAGTTCACAGAAAGCAACATTTGATGCATTGCTGATGGTTGTTAATGCTAGGAGCATTAATGATAAAGTTTTTTTTTTATTAGAAAATGTGCTACGTTCCCACAAGACTGATGTTATAGTTTGTGAAACATGGTTAAAGAACAATGACTGGAAACCAGTTCTGTCAGGGTATAAATGTTTTTACTGTAACAGACATTCTAACAAAAAAATCAGGTAGTGGTGTTATGATAGGCATTAAAGATAGCTATGAGACTTGTGATGTTTAGATGTTCAATGATAACACCAATATTATAGACTGTGTAACTATGACAATAAAGACAACCCTGGAACATATAACACTTGTTGGAGTGTACAAACCACCAGAGTCAAGTACAGATGACCTAGAGGAATTCATACATTTCTTACATGAAACACAGGATTGAAGAATAGTATTAGCTGGGGACTTAAATTTACCAGAAACAGACTGGAATAATACTGATTTAATAACGTTAGTAAAAAAAAATATTCACAGAGTATATTCAGGAACAACAAATGCTTCATATTGTAAAAAAAAAACTACTAGGGGACAGAATATATTAGATATTGTTTGTGTTCCCAAAGAAATTACTGTAACTTCAAGTCAAGGTTTACCACCATTGATGTGCAGTGATCATGGGGTCATAAAGGTTAATTTATTGCTAGATAATTCTGCCAAACTGATATCTAAGCCAATGCACAGAAGGTTAATTACAGATTATAGGGAAGCAAAACAATTACTATATAAAACTAACTGGAGTGAGGTGTTCAGTGGAAAAACTGCAGATGAAATGTGGAAAGTTGTGAAAGAGAAATTGTTTGAGTGCAAAAAGTAAAAAAAAATGTTTAACATCAGGATCTAGGCATGCAACATCAGGGGGGTATATTTCCATAAGAACAAGATACCTGATTAAGGTGAGAGACAAAAAATATAAGAAATGGAAGAGAGGTCGAACTACAACTTTGATAACTGAAATAAATGAGCTGGACAAACAGATTAAGCATAGTGTTAGACAAGATCAAGAAAAATTTGAAGAAAATTTATATAAAGATATTGAGCATAATAGGAAACCTTTTTATAGATATGTAAGATGTGGAAGGAGTAAATATATGCAAACTGATAAACTATGTGCAGATTCTAAAATTTATTCTCAGACACAACAGCTTATAGATATATTTACAAAATCTTAGGCAAAACAGTTTGGCTCCACAAAAGGGGTGGTAAGTTGTACTAACGACATCCAGGTAACCCTGGATACTACAACCAAATTAGATTATATTGAAAAAGAACTGTGCAAACTGGATCCAAACAAAGCACAGGGAGGAGATGAAATAAGTAAAAATGACCTTAGAACACTTAAGCAAGAACTTACACTGCCATTACATCTATTATTCACTAGGCCATATACATATGGGGAGATTCCTCAAGATTGGAGACATGCATTTATTAAACCTGTCTTTAAGGTAAAGGGGAGTAGGACAAACCCAGAATCATATAGACCCTTAAGTCTACTTTCATGTTGTGGAAAAGTAATGGAGAAGATAATATTAGATTAGTTATTGTCAGAACTGGATAGGCTGGGACTTGAAACCGTATATCAGCATGCATATGTTGAAAATAGATCTATTACCACCTGTAACATGATGTTCTGTAACAATATAATAACAGCTATGAATGAAAAATTGTGTTGTGATGTGATTTATATAGATTTAACTTCAACATTTGACAGGGTCATGCACAAAACACTGATCAATAAATTAGTACAACTAGGTATTGATGTACTGTTGATAAGATGGATAGCTGCATGGATTACAAATAAGATGTGGCAAGTATCACAGTCCAACTGGACAGGTGAACTCATTGGTTACAGACAAGGTGTCCCACAGGGCTATGTACTAGGCTCTTCCATGTATAGATTGTATCTTTCAGACCTTACATTTTCATCTGAGGTGTTCTACAGTCTATATGCTGATGACCTGAAATTGGGTAAACAGATTACAAGTGTTACAGATAAAACATGTCTGCAAAATAATTTGACTAAATTGACCATTTGGGCACATGAGAATAATATGTTGATAAATACATCAAAAACTAAGCATATGACATTTGGGAGACATAACCTGAGAGGTGAATATTTAATACAGCACACAGTGATTGAAACTGTCGACTCATTTAGGGACCTGGGTATATGGGTAGATTCAGCTATGAGTTTTTCTAATCATATCAACCAATTGGCTAATGATAGTTATAGAACTATAGGTTGTATAAAAAGATTTATAAAGTCTAGGAAATCAAACATAATGAAGTCATTGTTTGTTAATTACATTAGACCCAAACTTGAGTATGGAATAACAATATGGAAACCCTATAGGAAAACAAGCATGAATAAACTGGAAAGAGTACAGCGGAAATATACTAAGGGCATCCATGGATGTGAAAATCTAAGTTATTATGAAAGACTAAAATATTTGAACTTGTACAGTGTCTCTTACAGATATTTAAGAGGAGATCTTATTCAGGTATATAGGACATTTAGGGGCATCTACCTCTGGGAATGTTTGGGGTTATCAAAAAATACTAGTGAATCATCAGATAACCTATGTAGAAGATTCTATAGGAATGAGAAGTGTACTAATTGGTTGTCTGACAGCGTAGCTGATGCTTGGAACAGACTACCACATTACATTAAAGCAAGTACTAGTTTAGATATTTTTAAGAACAGCCTGAACACTTATTATGGGAACAAGTGTTTTGGCATATTGGCAAGCTAGAAGGGCTTTAATGCCCATGCTTGAAACATTTGTACGTATGTATGTATGTAACAGAATGAACTGTACACAAATGACTTTAAATCCCCTCAGAGCAGGTAGAAGTAGCTGTACAGCCAGCATCCCATATTTTGGAATTAGCAGCAGTGTCCAGGCCCACACTAGAATACTATGTGGGCACCTACATAGCTGTATGGACTCCGCAATACCTGACAGGACAATTTTGTCTCCCTCAAGGTAGGGTAAACACCTGTGGTGGACAGCAGCACTACACAAATACCATAATAAATGGAAACAATTGCTGGACAGGCCAAGAAGGAACAGGTGCCTCATTGGAAGCAATGTCACCTTGGTCTGCACAAGCAAATAAGGTCACAGGTGATTTATCCTAAGGCTGTCTTTGAGTGCAGATTGGACACATCCACCAAGGCCAGTCACTAGGCATTCCACACATGTTGCAATTCCAGAGGCAACACACAAATATGCTCTGTAGTGGTGGTCAATAACACCATATACACATATGGCATAGATATAGGTAACCGGCTGCAGACAGGTGAAGTGTAAACATCACCCCTCCATCCCCCCATTGGTACATGTGTGCATGTACAACACCTGACTCCTCCCCTCATCATTAGGAAGCAGGTCCGTAATTCCCTCTCAAAGACAACACACAGAGGTCTCCATAGGCCTGATATCACTGGCTGCATCCTACAGGAACACAGGCGTTGGCTGTCAGATCCATTCCACACTGTAATCAACCACAGCCTGAGCACTGGTGTCATCCCACCTGCACAGAGGACAGCCACTGTCATCCCTATACACAAAGGCTGAGCATTGCACCGACCCAGCCAATATTATGCACATCAGCCTAACTTGCCTGGTCTACAAAGGCATGGAAGGCACTATCAAAGAGATTATGAACAGGAACATTGGCAACATTGAAATGTCTGAGCTCACACCTCATGGTATTGTCAAAGGGAGTTTAGGACTGTTAAACCTGGTGACCTCTCTGAAGTGGTCAACAAACACAGGGATAAAGGGAAAATGGTGAACATTGCCTACCTTCACCTATCCCAATCCTCTCACACTAATCCTCAGGCAGCCAGGATACATACATCTACACAACTAGGCACCAACCTGTAGGTTACCAGATGAGTAGCTAACTGGCCCAGTGATAGTACCCACTCAGTCAAAGTAGTGGAACCCCCCCCTTCTAGTAGGGTCTATGTCAAATAAATGAACACTTGAAATGTCGAATGTCATATGGTCGACAACATATGATCGACATTTCAAGTGTTCGAAGGTGGATTTTAACGGCGCTGTGCTGTGCAGAATGGGAGAATTTCCCCTTTCTGCACCGAAGTGCAGTCTCAGAGTTGGTATATTTAAGTAGGGGGTGTGGGGGTTGCAGGGGGGCTTGCCTCCCTGGTTGCACCATTAAGGTATGTTTTTTTTTTTGTATTATATATTCGAATTTTCAAATTTTGACCATAATTTATCAAACATATGGTATTCAACATTTTGAAAGTTCAAATATATAACATAGACCCTTCTAGTAGTAGATTCTTCCACAAAGATGTACCCCAAGGATCGGTCTAGGGGCCTCTACTGTTTGAGATCTACGTATCTGAGGTACAGGACAAAAGCAGTTGTTTGTGGCTGACCCATGTGTACAGATGCTTGCAAACTGGCCACAGTCTTACATTCCCCTACTGATGTGAGCATCCCCCAATAGGCACTCACCCAGTTACTGACTGGTGCAAGAAGCATTACTGCAAACTGATTCCAGGAGAGGCATCATTCTCCCTGCTTTGGCAGATGGCATCCACTCTAAGTATGACAGTAATAATGTACTGAGCATGCAATCAGGTGTGAGGTGACTTCAGCACCGAGGCTGATAGCAACCTGACAGTTTCCTACCTTGAGGGCACCATTGTATGGAAGGCTGTCTACATTGCCCACCTCAGAAATATGGGCACAATATCCCTCTACTCCACCCTTACCAGACGTACCACCAAGTACATTGGCTCCTTTGACATGTACTTTGCCAAGCAAATGCAGCAGTTGCAGAGACCACAGAGGTTCCTGATCAGGCATTTCCAGGGTCTGCAACAACTACCCTATATAGGTAGGCTGAAACCTCTGTCCATGTACTCAGTCTCATACAGACTGATCATAGGTGACCTGTGTCTGGCATACAAGGCCATGCCAAACCAGCCTTGATGACATTTCTGCATATCTGTAAGACATATTGCATTCAAGCGTCATGCATGCAAGGTCCTCACCTGGTCTGTGACATGTGTAGTACTTGTTGGCTGGATAGTGTGGTGTCTCACACAATACACTGTCTGTAAAACACACTCCCTCCCCATGTCTATCAGATCACGTGTATAGCCCTCTGGAAGAGGAAGCTGGACAACTGCATGGGAAATGGATGAGACACCCCTGGAAATCCTGCTTGTGTCCCAGATGGACAGTCAATACAGGTGCTGGCTTAGAAGGGGCATGGGCAAAAGTCTTATGAGGCTATGCACCTAGTACTTTACATGTATCCTGTATGTACTGCAGACTGCCCTGCAATGTTGTGGGAAATTAATCCCTGTGAGTCTGAACCATGTATGTACTGCAGTGACAGTGTATAATCCTGTCTCCTTATCAGTTATCAACATATCATTACACCTTGTCAGTGTGTGTGGTCTGTATAGCAGAAAGTCAGCTCTTACATTACATGCATATGCACTTGGTGACACTGTATAGCTCACTCCAGTAGCCTTGGTTTTGCCCACAACTTCCATTCTGCTACTAGGGCCATCACACAGTTGGATTTGTCATCCTTTGTTTTGGGCTGGACAGTAGCAGTGATATAGATGGAATGCGGCAGGCAGAACTACTTTAGGGTCTGCTTTGAAGGGACTATAGGTGTTATAGCTGTGCCAGACTGTACCAGGAGAGTGTGAGTGTGTGAGTGCACATGTAACTAGATGAAACATCCCTAAAGAGATAAATAAAAATATACAGCTAATATCCTCAGTGTGAGATAGTGCAGTAGTTAGAGCTATTCATGGTTCGAGCCCCAATGCACTCTCTTCACTTTTACATGGCAAAGCAGTATTAATAACATAATTTTTTTTATTAAATGAGGTAGTAAATAATACCTCTCAACCAGGGGAGTGAAGTAGGTTCAAAACAGAATTGTCATTGTATAAGAAATGTGAAATCCCTATGTAAACACAAGTGTCCCATATATCATAGTCGCACACCAGTGTAATGTAATGAAAGCTCATAGGGGATGTCATAGAAAGCAAACATATACATCTAGTAATATGTCCTTAATGATGAATTAAGCCATAATCCTGATTGCTAAAATGGTTAGCTAAGCTAAGCTGATTTGTGCACTGTTAAGCAGTGCTCAGCATCTACCCCTTTAAGCAGTACTGACCATGCTACACAAGCTGTAGGCCGTAGGTAGATGTGAAATGAGGGCAGACGTCTAGAGTATTGAGCAGTACTGTTGTGAAAAATAGAAGCCTATGCAGTTGTTAATAGACTTTTCTTCTCTCCCCCCACCCCTCATCTGCATCAATAAGTATTATTCATATACTAAGGGTATGTTTTTACAAAGTCTAATGATGGGACAGGTGTCCCATTATTGTTTATATAATTAATTGGCTGCATGTTAACATACCTTGTTCAAATACCATTGTTGGTGGCCTGTTGCTGTCATTCTGTTACAATGAATACTGTTGTTCCATTTATGCATGTGTTCTGTTTGCTATGCCACTGTTTCACATCTGTTATTTTAGGTTAATTGGAACACCCATGCATGCTGTTAAAACTAATATTGAAATGTTTTGCTCATGGCTAACCAATATATCTTGGAAAACCTCAACACCATAGCACGTTTGGGAAGGTCAATCCCAGTCAATCCACCTGTCCCACCCCATCTGGCCATGGCACTGGGCCCTAGCATGTCTGGAACCCATCCTGGAACTTCATCTTCTGCAGGCCCTGCACCACCTTCAGGTGGAACCACCTCAGGGGATGGGACCCATCCTCCCCTAGGTGCAGGTGTGGAGATGAGCCTGTCATTGCAAACAGTTCCGGGGTATGGTGCACAGTGTCATCTGCACTGAGTTGGGTTGCCAGCTGCGCCAGATGGAGGGCCACCTGGAACACCTTGAGGAGCAGGCTGCCCCTCCTGTCCAGCCCCCAGCACAGCCACCATTAGGGCTGTGAAGGTGCAGTGGTGACTGCCTGTGGGTGGGGATGTCAGTCCCACTGTATCCATATGGGGGCTCATGGACCTCCGATTCCAACCACCCTCCCCGTCCAAGGTGTTTACCCCTCACATGTTTCATACTCCACCCCTGTTTGCTGTCATGTCTGTCCTTCTACCCAACCTACCTCCCCAGACATACCTACAATCTTTGCCCAACATCCCACTCTCACCTAAAAAAAACTGGCATCTGTCTCAGAAAAAATATCGCCCCATACATAGCTGCCCATTTTACATGTGTCCACTGGACACATAGTCCAGTACAACTGGCTTAACAACACATTTCTGCTGTCCTCATCCCTCTCTCTGGGGTTTGAGTGTCCAAATTCACCTCCAAATTCTGTACAAATTCACAGCTGTTGCTGTATAAGAAATGGACAGCTATGGACCTTACCTACACCTGTCCTGCACATCCCTAGCTACCTTTCATATTGTTTTTCCCACTGTGTGCTCCTTTTACACCACTTTCCTATCCCCTCCTTTTCTTTTAAAGAAATTAGCATGGATGTAAGTGGGAGTAAGCGAGTTTGCGCGATGCTAAGTGAAGCCAAAATGGATTATGCATCTCTATGTCTAACCATATCTTGGCATCGCTTAGCATCACTCAAACCTGTGCAAACCTGCTTAAAGCTTCTTAAAACTGCTTTAATCCCTCTATCTCCATCAGCCACTGTTCCAGCTAGCAACAAAATAATCAGCCCTGCTATTTCTCGAACCCAGGACCCTTTACACTATAGTCAGAGTATGTACCACTACACCATTTGAGCTGTAGGAATTTCTGATGCTTTTTAAAACATATGCAGTAGAGTCATTCAACAGTAGGGAAAAAGATCTGTGGAATCACTCAGGTTTTGTATATATATATATATATATATATATATATATATATATATATATATATATATATGGAGATACACATATATGAAAAATATATTTAAAAAAATATATATATATATATATATATATATATATATATATATATATATAGATGTTCATAGGTAGGTACTAGGCTATCGGCCCAAGGGCCAAAGTGAACTTAGCCAACAAGGTTCCCTGGCTTACGCCACCCAAGAAAGTTAATTTCCTGTGCGCCTGTCAAGCAGAGCCACAGAAGTGATCCCTGGGGTGTATTTCCTATTTCCCATCCACTCATCAAGATTTTTCTTGAAGAATTCTAATGAGGAACTTTGCTTGACATAGATGGATAGCTTGTTCCAGAGTATAGCACATCTCTGGGACAGGAATCTATCCCTCCAGCATGTCCTGTTTATTGTGGTGACAAGCTTTAGGTCCCTAGAGCATGTAGCTCGGAGGGATTGGGATTTCTTTAGGTGTAGCATGTCCAACAGCTCTGGGTTTAACATGGCTTTATATGTTAGGCAGAGATCTCCTTGGAGTAGGTGACATGCTACAGAGTAAAGCTGGAGTTTTTTGAGACGGTCAGTGTAGGGCATCTGTTTGAAGCAAGTAATCCTCTTTGTGAAGTACTTCTGTGGCCTTTCCAGCTGCTGCAGATGTCTTGTGAGGTACATTCCAAAAGGGGCTTTTTACTCTATAATGGGTCTAATGAGTGCCGAGTAGAAGGGAACAATAACCTCTTTTTTCCTGGATGAGTACCCTTTTGTGATGAGGTGTGCCACATAGAAGGATTTCCTGACTACTGTGGAAATGTGATTCTCAAAGGTGAGACTGTTGTCCACTGGGTCCCAAGGTCTCTTATCACACATTCGGTGTTAAGTAGACTGCCATTTATGTGGCAGTTCATGGGTACAACGTTTTTACCAAAGGGGATGATAATGCACTTTTTGGCATTGAACTTGAGGCCATGCCTCTGACACCAGGCTTCTGTCTCAGTGAGGCCCTTCTGTAGGATGCCCACAACATTTGGGGGCTCGACTATGGCTCCTAGTCTGCAGTCATCTACGAATTTCGTTAGCCACATATATGTGTGTGTGTGTGTGTGTGTGTGTGTGTGTGTGTGTGTGTGTGTGTGTGTGTGTGCATATTTTATATGTGTGTTTGTTTGTGTGTACATAACCTGTAGTGCAGTCATACCTCAGAGCCATACCTCTCAACCTCTTAGTGCAAGACATCTGGGCAAAGACTGTCAAAATGGAGGGACAATGGGCGAAAACTAATGACGTATTTTAAGTATTGTTATTATAAATGTAGAAAGTTGCTAGAGTAACAGGGTCGTTTCAGCATATATTTTCTGAAGGATATGAGGTCTGAAACTAAAATGTATGTCATCATTTACTGACAGAAATCCTAAGATCATCACAGTGATTTACTAGAGAAATACAAATAGTTTGTGGAACAGACCAAAACTATGAGCAATAAACCTGGACATTCTGAAACAATCCAGCCAGTTGACAGGTATGCTCAGAACCTCTTGTGCAATGAATGTGGACCAAGCCTGACAAAGTGGGGGGAAAAGCCATGAAAATAGGGACATACCTGAAATACTTGAGTAGATAAGCTGAGACAGTTGTTGCACTAATACCGTCTGTTCTGACATATATTGACTGAAATAGCACAAGTGCAAGACTCAATTGCTTCTCATTAGTTAGTGACCTAAATCCACACATCATCCCACTGATTTGTCAGAAATACACAACACTTATGGGAACAGACCAAAGATACGAGCCAGACAACTGGACATCCTACGCATATCTGGACATAGCATGATGATAGGGAAACTACACTGAGCTGCTAAGCATGTCACTAAGCACCATCCAAACTACAGTCAGACTGACACAACACTACCCCAAATCAGCTATGGGGAATTACACATGCATTTTCAAATATATCAGCCACTACAGGAATGTAACAGTAGTGAAAAACAGACACCAGTATGAAAGTGCATACCCACAACCAGTTTCACCACAGTCACAGTGACATACAGGTAAGCCATATGAACACTAGAGTATAACGACTGTGTGAACAAAAATATCATGCTTGCCACTCACACATACCCCTTCATATAGTGCCCCAAGTCACAGTATAGTAGGAATCCTGAGGTGGTACATGACATGTCTGTCTACCCCAACAAATATATACAGCTAATAGACCACCAGAAACTGGATCAGCATGCACAGTCAGATAGAAAAAGAGCCATGACATTTACATCTACCCCCCTCCCTACACAGCCCAAATAACATTTACACACTACACTGCTACACAGCCCTGACAGTCTGTTAATCACCAGACATACACAGACCTCTCAACTGTACAGATTCCCACAGAATGTCCAGGCTATGTCCTCAAATATATGGCCTCTTCCTCATAACAATTCTGGCATTCTGCTACATCACTGGGATGATACCAGGAATGAAGGCAGTAAATAATGATATACCATAACTATAAACTTCTCACTGCATGACATTTGGGCAAAGCCTTTACTCATTGGGGGACAGAGGCCCAAAAACAGGGGCATATTTGAAGTATTGCTGTTATGAACTGAAAAAGTTGCTGGTGTTACCAGTTTTGTTGTAACGTATCATTTCTGAGGGATTTGAAGTCAGAAATACAAATGGATGTTAACATTTACTGACTGCAATCCCCAGAGTATGCTACTGATTTGCCAAGGACAAAAACTGTCTGAGGAACAGACCAAACATAAGAGTCAAACCTCTGGCCATTCTGTGGATAGCCCTACAGTTAAGAGCTCTGCCAACCACATAACACTGTCAGACTTAAAATCATGCAGACAATCCATGTCCACACAAACCCTGATAAACTAGCATTAATCCAACTGTATAACAGCAATACTTACATTCTGTCTCGATTGTCTGGAACCTTCTCCCCCATTTTGTTGGAGTGTCTCCACATTTTTTGTTATAAGAAGTATTTCCAACTACACTCTGTGTTGTTGTAGTCCACACACCTCCATGATGTCCACCTCACAGGCAAGGAAATGGGGCAACACCCACATGAAGTAATGAATTATAGGAATGTTTGGCCATACCGTTTGCTATAGGAATAACAATGCAGCTGTTCTGCATGCAGTTAGCAAGTGGGAGATACTGATTGGTGCACAGGCCATTACCTGCTCATGAACATTAACTAAGAAAGGCAAGCTGCTGCCTATGCAAAACAGGTCTATACCTCTACATGTGTAGACACAGAGAGAGAGAGAAACAGAAACCAATAACACTTGGAGAAAAAAAAAGGTATGTCAAACAAGTAAGCATGTAGTGGAATGCAGCATGGGGGTATGCAGTAATGGGAAGTAGGATGTTAAACAAATATGCCTCAAAAACACTTGCTGTACTAATATATTGCTGATCAGCACCTATGGCCGTAGCAACAGGGTCTGTCTGCTATGACACAGATCACCGCTCAGGCCCCTGAGTCACCCCAGGAAAGCACAGCTCACATATGACTACTACTGGAGTGTCTGTTGAACAATACTGACTGTGAATACTGCTCTAGGCTACCTAGTGGGATGTTGTAAATATTCATATGTTACTTGTGAATACAACTGTGATACACATGTTTGTCTCACAAATCTCAGAGACCTATACAGGGTATATGCATAGTAAACTACTGTTGCAGATGTGTCTGTTGGATTGCATGTGATATACTGAGCTCATACTACTCAACTGTCCAGTGTTATGTACACCGACCATATGTGCCCCTCATATTTGTAGTCATTTACTCATAGAGTTGTGTTATGTCGGGCAAATCATTGGCAAGTATGTGAAGACTGACATTAGAACATATTAGCATACATATGACTGTCAAACATCCTCTAGGGTATTTCTGTGAATGCAAAGGCTACTATGCTATCAAATGACTTGTGTGTTACAGCAATATTAATAAAGTGTCACTAATTTTGGGCCATTGCCCCCCATTTATGTGTCATCCTCCAGATGTCCTGCTCTAACAGGTTGAAAGGTATGACTGAGCAGCAAGAGTGTAAATACAGTGTGCCATAATGACATAGAACATAAATGTATATCAGGTATTACCTATGCACATGTATGTATGAGTAAGTGTAGCTGGAAGCCTCAAAACAACAGACATGACATGACATGCCAAACGTCAGGTAAATAAGCTGCACATGTTGTATATTTGTGCAATCTTAGTTTGTGTGCATCCAACAGACATAAATGTCTACCGCTACTGGTTGTTGCATTGCCCTGACACAGACATGCATACTAGAATAAGCATGATTATCAGGATGAAATTTCAGAGGTGTCCAACTGTGTTATGACCTTGTGTCCATGCCTACCACAAACAGCTATATGAGTACCTGCATAGTTGTATGGACTCAATAATATCTCACTTGTAAAACCTGCCTCCACCAAGGTAGAGTAATCCCCTCTGCTGGACAGCAGCAATACACAAACCACATAATCCATTGATGTATTGGCTGTACAGGGTCAAGTAGGAGCAGGCATCAACTAGGAAGCAAGTCAACCTTTGAACGAGCATATAAGATCACAGGTGAATTACTGTAAGGCTAACTATGAGTACATATTAGACACATCCACCAAGGCCAATCACAAGGCCATCTTCACACGTCTTCATACTCAGAAGCAACAACCCAACCCACCCTGTACTGGTGGGCAGTCACACCACATATACACACACATCATAGCTATAGCCAACCCGATACAGACAGGTTAAGGGAAAACATCACCCTCCTGTCTCACCATCAGTATAGGTGGATATGCACAGCACCCTCACTCTCCCCTCATCATCAGGGAGCAGGTCCATAATGCCTAATCAAAGGTGAAAAAAAGTAAGTCTCCATGGGACCTGATAACATCCTTGTCTTCATCCTATATGAACTCATATGCTCCCTTGCATCCCATCTGCAAGGAAGACAGCCACTGTCATCCCTCTACACAAAGGTGAATGATGAATCATGGATTATGCAATTTCCTTTCCCTCATTGGGGGGAACAAGACACATCGGGACCAGGATGCAATGCAAGGTCATACTACGCTGATAGACGATGGGTATGATGTGGTCGTAAGTGGCGGCTAATGCTAGTCATTGCTGATGTACAGGTTATGTAAATAAAGTTGACCAATATATGAGATCCTGTGATGTGTTTCCCTGTTTGTCTTGCAGTTGAATTGCAACATGCAAGACAGCCAGCACACACTTCAGCTGAAACTGCAGCCATTACTGATGCGATAATCCAGCACCATGGAGTGATATTTGACCATAGTCAACAGAATCTGCAGGAGCAGATCACCCTGTGGGATGAGCTTGTCCACAGAGTAAACAACTTTGGCCACCATGGATGCACATATGATTAGGTCAGGCATTGGGCAACTGACCTCATACGCCATGCCTGGCAAAGGGCTGCTGCAGTGGCCAGGGACCATACCACCACAGGTGGGGCCCTGCCACTTACACCAATGGAGGAGCTTCTTGCCAACTTTGGGGCAGCTACCACATGCCAGCAAAGTCAACACACACAAGTCGTGGTGGTGGGTGGCACCCAGTCAACAGGCGAGGAGCATCCAGTTAAGGCCCCAGTGCACAGCAATTGAATACTGTAGCAGTCATACTGGCTTCCATAGAGTATCTAGATGCATATGTGAGGTCAAACTGCATTTGTGGGTGGGGTTTTCTAATGGATACAAGTGCACATCTATGGTGAAAGACAGTAAATTGTGTCGTATGACAGCTTGTACTGTACATGTGCGGAAAAGTAGCATTCATCTTGTACCAATGCCACATGTGAATCTGCTGACAGTACCTCTCCCCCACAACTAGGTACCTCTGGTCTGGATGTGGGACAGCAACCTGAAGGAGGTGAGTATGGTATTGTCCTGTTGTGTCTCACCATTAAACCAGGCATGTTAAGGTCATGCATTTTACCATGCACACAACTTTTGCTTTTAGCCATATTGCAATATGTGCATATTCACTTGTGATGGGGATAACTGCATTGCATCAAAGTGGTCATCACAGGGTCCTATTTGCAGGAGATGTAACATATCTCTAGCATACCTCACAACCCATCAGTGCAAGAAATCTGGACAAAGACTGACAAAATAGAGGGACAAAGGAACAAAACTAGGGACATATTTTAAAGGTACTCCTATTCAGTACATATAAAAAGTGTACAGACCCCTGTTAAAATGCCAGGTATTTGTGATATACAAAAATGAGACCACAAGAAAAGATTTCACAACTCTTCTGACCTTTAATGTGACCTATAAACTGTACAATTCAACTAAAAAACAAGTCTGTTAGAGGAACAAGTATGAAAAATAATTAATGTACAATAAGCTACATGCATAAGTGTGCACAGCCTAAAGATAATACTTTGTTGAAGCAGCTTATGATTTAATTACAGCATTATGTCTTCTTGGGTGCACACCTGCCATCAATTACATTGACTCTTTGATTAACAACAAATAACTGTTAGCTGTCCTACTAGGCTTTTCCTGGCATTTATTCAGTTGCCTGCTACAGCAACAGCCATGGTTCACAGAGAGCTTACAGAGCATCAAAGAGATCTCATTGTTGAAAGGTATCAGCCTGAAGAAGGGTACAAAAACATTTCCTCAGCATTGCATATACCATGGGACATGCTGAAGACAGCCATCAAAAGGTAGAGAAAATATAGGACAACAGTGACATTGCAAAGAAGTGGACGTCCCTGCAATTTGTATAAAAAGAAAATACCAAAACTGGTCAGGGAGGCAGCCAGGAGACCTACAGCAACACTGAAGGAGATGCAGGAATCTCTGGCAAGTACTGGTTGTGTACTACATGTGACAACGTTCTCCTGTATTCTCCATATGTCTTGCCTATGGGGTAGGGTTGGAAGATGGAAGCCTTTTCTCACACAGAACAACATCCAGGCCTGGCTAAATTCTGAAAAACAATACATCATGTCTCCCAAAAGCATGTGGGAAAATGTGTTATGGTCTAATGAGACTGAGGTTGACATTTTTGGCCACAATTCCAAAAGGTTTGTTTGGTGCAGTAACGACACTGCACATCACCAAAAGAACATCATCCCCATGGTGAAGCATGGTGATGGCAGTGTCCTGCTTTGGGGTTGCTGTTCATAAGCTGGAACTCGGGCTTTAGGCAAGTGGAGGGGATTAATAATGGTACCAAATACCAATCCCTTTTGGCCTAGAATCTTCAGGTGTCTGCTAGATAGTTGTTGATGGAGAGGAATTTCACCTTTCCACACAACAGTGACCCAAACCATACATCCAAATCAAAAGAATGGCTTCACTAGAAGACATTCAATGTTTTGGAATGGCCCAGCCAGAGCTTACACCTACATCCAACAAAATATCTGTGGGGTGACCTGAAGATGGCTGTGCACAAGAGATGCCCTCACAATCTGACAGAGTTGGAGGACTTTTGCAAGGGAGAGTGTGCAAATATTGCCAAGTCAAGATGTGCCATGCAGATAGACTCCTTCCCAAGAGGACTGAATGTTGTAATTAAATCAAAAGGTTCTTTAACAAAGTATTAGTTTAAGGATGTGCACACTCATGCAACCAGTCTATTGTGCACATTTCATTTACTATATGTTACCCCTAACTGATGTGTATGTTCTTCAATTGGATTGCACAGGTTATATGTCACATTAAAGGTGGGAAAAGTTATGACATGATTTCTATGGTCTCATGTTGTATATCACAAAAACCTGGCATGTTGACAGGGATGTGTAAACTTATTATATCCAATGTAAGCTTAGAACGCTGTTAGGGTAACCAAATTTGTTTTAACATACATTTACTGCAGGTTTTGAAGTCTGCAACTCAAATTATTTCATTAATTAATGACATCAGTCCACAGATCATCCCAATAATGTGTCAGACAAACACAGGATTTATGAGGAGCAGGCCAAAAGTATGAGCCATACATCTAGACATTCATCAAAACTCTGTACAGCTGAGAGGTATGTTCTGCAGCAGTTGTCATTGTGCTATACGGGTGAACAGCAATAATGTGTACATGGGTGCAGTGTGTGTTGGTGAAGACCCATCACCTACTAACAATACTCATGTATCCCAGAGGTGTATATTAGTAGTAACATTAAGTTGAAAGGGCTGCACTGCATGATGTTGAGGGCCTGTCCATAGTGTGTATGTTGTGGTCTGACTGTGTGTCGTGAATGTCACCAGTTGGCTATTGTGAGGTCTGTGTAATGTCTTTGTACCACCTCACCTCTATGTGTCTGTGCATGTGTGTGTGTATGTGTGTGTGTGTGTGTGTGTGTGTGTGTGTGTGTATGTGTGTGTGTGTGTGTATAACAGCATACCGTATAGCGCAGGTATTAATTTACATATGTTGTCTTCCTCTCACAGGTGGACATGGAGGTCATGGTCTCTCCCGCTTAGAATCTGATGTCAGTGTCTGTGCAGAATCTGACAATAATGGTGGTCCTAGAGAGGCACAGGTGAGGTAGTCAGGGGCTGAATCTGTGCCATTGATTGGCATCCCACATTCATTTATAATGTCCCCAAACACAGTCACAATGCCCACACATACCCCGTCTCAAGCAGCCACAGATAATGGACAGCTGGTGGGTGGCAGCATGGAACAGGCTACTGTGGTGACTATGGCAAGTGTGAGTGTAGACAGAGTGCAGGTGAGGTCCCACATAGGCAGATGGACAGGGGTGCTTTAAGGAGTACTGCTGCCTGTCAAGCTGCTGTCACAAGTGTCACAGCAGGCGTCACCAGACACATGTTTCAGACTGTCATGTATGCACAGGCACGTAGTGAATGCAACACCAGACAAATACAAATGGTCTTGGATGCAACTCTTCCTGGCTTACGTGACTACATACATGACCTTGTTGACATCACATGTCAAAATACTGAGGTCATGAATAGATGGTGGGGTGAGACCTTGGCAGTGGAATGTCTGTGCTGCAGCATGTGGTGGGAAATGGGCATAGGCTATGTGGACGTAGGTCAGCACCAACATCAGCTGAGAGTCTATGTGGTGGCTGTGCACCTTCACATTCCTGTAGTGGCAGTACCACCAGCACTACCAAAGGGCAGGTGCTGTCCACACCACAATGGAGCAGGACATGGGCACATGGTCCTGTCCGGTCCCATCAGCAGACAGTAGTCACCATTGCGGAGTAGTACTGCATCTGGCCTTGGGCCTGGTGATGACATTGAGACCTCTGGCAGGACCAGTTCACGTGTCCGAGGCCAGAGACAGTGAACTGTACACCTTGCCATGTACAATCCACAGCTGTCCAACATACCCCTGTGTAGGGTAGCCACATGGTGTGACTGTGTGCATACAAAGATGTACACATCACTATCACAACCAGGTCACCTCCAGACACACACACACACACAGTCACAGTTGCCAGTGTTGGGATTGGCATCCCTACCCATCTATTTAGTGGTACTACAGTGTTATGCAGTTATCACAGGTGGCATGGAATTAATAGTGTGATGACTGTTCCAAGTTACCTGTAAAGTGAATAACATCACATGCCCTTGTGAGGTATGGCAATGGGGGGCTGTACTGGGTGGGAAAGGACTCATTATACTGTCACCTACGAGTCTTACATACTCACAAACACTGCTATACACACCAATGCGCGTGCACACATAGACACACACACACACACACACACACACACACACACACACACACACACACACAGACACACATTTGCCAGTACTGATATTAGCAGCCCTGCCTATCATGTTATTCATTCCATACTGTTACATAGCTGTTACATGCAGCACTGTGCTTATAAGGCTAAAGAGTGTCAACAGATACCTCTATGGTACATGTAAATAGCGGGCTTTGTAAAGTGGACCTTGGGACCTGTACTGGGAGTACCATGAACTAAAATTGTAAACCACGGCCACCCAGTGGTTATAGTTCTCAATCAAACACACACACAGGATACTGTTCTCTCACACACACACACACACACACACACACACACACACACACACACACTTGCCAGGATGGAGATTAGAACCCCTACCTATCTAGTTATTGATACTACAGTGTTATGCATTTATCGCACGTGTCACAAAACTTGCAGTGTAAAGAGTGTCCCAAAGTAATTCCAAGGTGAGCATCACCAGGCCTTGTAAAGTATGGCATTGGGAGATGTACTGAGTGAGAATGGACTCAAAATACTTTAACCTACAGTTATACACACTTACAAACACAAATACACTCATACTCACATTTGTCAGGATTGAGATTAGTAGCCCTGCCCATCTTGTTAGTCAGTCCATACTGTTACATAGTTTCTGCACGGAGCTTATTGAGCTGAAGAATGTCAACAGATACCTTTCTGGTTGGTTAAAACAGCGGGCCTTGTAAAGTGGACCTTGAGATGTGTACTTGGAGTACCACAGCTTAAAAATGTAAAACCCACCCCTTCCAATGGATATGGTTCTCACTGTGTAAGTCTGTAGGGGGGTAGTCCAGCATTGTCGCCATTTGTAGGCCTTTTCCAGACATTCCTTTATGGTTTGATATGGCTGACTTGCTGCGTGAGTTTTAGGGCTGAGTCTGGGATCCCCACATTGACACCCATTCATGTGACCTATGACCACCCCCTGCAGTGGGATTTGTCACCTTGGATAATACTGAATAGTGTGTGAAAGCCAGTATTGGGCAGACATTACTTGATGTTCCACATAGCTGTCAGTTGTCTGCTGCTACCACAGTAGGCCACCCCATTCTCTTGTATGCATGCAGCGATACCACAGATGTGCTACCAGGACATACTACTCTATCCATTTGTTGTTTAGAAGACTGACTTACCTTGTGCCTGCAGCAGTTGTGGGGATGGTGGGTGAGGGCTGACTCTGCTGGATGCATGCAGTAACACTGCCTGTACAGGATAAGCTAAAGATAGTGTGATACGTGTGGCATCCATTTTACTGTGTGTGCAAGTCGAAGAGAGGTGTCAGTCCCTGGGTCCCTGCAGTGTCAGTGTATGTGCTATGCTTGGCCTCTTTGTCAAGGCCTGGGCATACTGGGCACACCTCCATCTGCCCACAGCTGCAGGCTCAGGGGCTTCCTCCTCCAAATCCCTTTGTGCCTGTGGGGACCTTGGCAATGGTTGGGGGCTATGTGACTCTTCCCCAAGTTGTTCCTGCTGCAGCTGTTTCCACAGGATCATATTGAGTAGCATGGCACATACTATGAACATGTGTGCACATGTGGCTGGAGAGTACTGCAAGGCTCCACCAGACATGTCAGGGCAGCGGAACCCTGACTTGAGCATCCCAAACACATGCTATATAATGATCCTGGTTTGTGCATGTGCCTCATTATGGCATTCTTGTGTGTGTGTGTGTGTGTGTGTGTGTGTGTGTGTGTGTGTGTGTGTGTGTGTGTGTGCATTCTGATGGGTGTCATCATCCACGGCTCCTGTGCATAGCCAGCATCCCCCACCAGATGGTCATACGGGATGACCCCACTGGCAAATGCCTGGTACACCTGTGATGAATGCCAGATGTGGGAGTCATGATTGCTTCCATGGCTGCCACCACACACATTCATGATAATGCCCTGGGCATTGCACATGACCTGACAGTTGATGGAGGGGAAGCCCTTGCTATTATGTAGACCCTACCCTGTTCACTCGGTGGTGCTTTGATGTGGATGTGGGTGCAGTCTATCGCACCCATTACCTCCGGGTATTCTGCTACATGGTGGAAGAGACGCATATTGCTGGTCCTCTCCTCACAAGTGTTGGGGAAGTAAATCTGCTCACCATCATGCAGTAGGATGGCATCCAGGAACTGGTGGAGTACCCTGGATGCAGATGACTATGAAACCACCATGATTTCCCCAATAGATCTTTGTAAAGTACCTGTAGTTAGTATTCTTAAGGCTACACATAACTTGGTATCAGCTGGGATGGGTTCCTCTCTGTTTGGTCTGGGTCTGAGTTGAGGCTGGCACAGCTCGATGATTTGCTGAAGTATGTCTCTTTCCACCCTGTAGCACTTTACTATCTCCAGATCATGTAGCCCCTGGTAGGTTACCCTGGGTCTGAACACTCTTCTCCTCCTCCTCAGTCTTGGGTGGTTGTCATAATTAAGATCAAAGCAACAGCAGCCCCTAGCATTTTTTTGGTTAAAATTCCCCCGCATGTGCACACCAGTGGTGCAAGGTTTGTGGGAAAACCAGACTGAAAGGTGTTTGCACATTCTATACTGTTGTGCTGCAGATTCTGCCTGTATGATTGGCTGGCTGTGATACATTCCACCTGCATGCTATTTTATTAGTACTTGATTGCTTTTATTTTAGTTCCCCCCTTTTTTTTCCCCTTCCAGTTTCTGCCCCTTTTAAGCCCCAAGGTGTGCCGTGCAAACCCGGTGCCCAAATGTCAACAGTCCTGCTATTTCCGTTTTTTTTTTTTTTGTTTTAGACCCAGTGTGTACTGCACAAACCAGTTTTGCTAAGGTAAACAATTAGAAATGGCCCTCCCCTGCACACAAACACACTCTTCATTTCATGGAATAAGCGGCAAACAAATAAATCCAAACCAGCCCAGAAGTTGAGAATGTTGAAACATAGGTGCCCATTAGGAAGATAGCTGGAATAAAGAAACTGAACCATGACAAAGTAAAATCTTCTTTTTAATACAAAATGTTTAGCTAAGCTCATCTGGGAGCTGTGGAGCTCCAATGTACTTACACCAAGCATGACACACCCACTTTTCATGTCAGCTGCTTCTCCTGCTTATACCACTGCCTTATAGCTCCTACATGGTTAGGTGCAGTTTGGCACTCATCTCCTTTTTGTGGTTCAGTAAGTTTCCCTCATTAGCATACCCCACTGCTTTAGTCCCTAGTTGCAGATCTACACCAGAGCCTTTCCTCTTAGCAACCACTGTTCCCTGCTATTGTTTTGATTATGCATGCCATAGAGTATAATGGCAAAATGTAGATTTCACTTAAAATTGCCTTTTCACATTTTTGTTATTTTCAGCACGATCCCGACATCGGCAAAAAAAAACTTTGATTTTTATAATTTTGTAACACTTTTCCATGCCAATGGCCATACATTTGGCCATTGGTGTGCCACAGGATTATAATACATGCT
This sequence comes from Protopterus annectens, assembly GCF_019279795.1. Taxonomy (NCBI): domain Eukaryota; kingdom Metazoa; phylum Chordata; order Ceratodontiformes; family Protopteridae; genus Protopterus; species Protopterus annectens. The sequence continues at coordinate 738,974,861 of NC_056750.1, read as the reverse complement.
TTACTTTTGAGCTGTCATGCCTCCATTTTTATTTTTGCAGAAATGTATTCAGCTAGTAGCCGAATATATTTCTGCAGGCTACACTATTCTGCAATGAATGCTTGCCTGCTTACTGGATCACTAATTGACCTCATTTGCATGATTTTCACTAGCAAATGAGGTCATTAGCATAATCCAGTTGTGTCCATGGCAGAATAGCGTTAGCAGGCTTGTGCATGACCCCAGCCTTGTTTACTGGATTGCTCGGTGGCCATATTCCGTGCAGGAGCTGCTACACTATCCCTGCATGGAAGGAATGCTTTATTGAATCCCATGGTTGATTTTTTTGGGAAATCTTCCATTTGATAAAATGGTCCTTTCCTTGACTTCTTTTCGAGAAACTGAATTTTTCAGTAGGATTTATCATCATCTGTGGGTTGTTGTATTATACTACAAGAACATTTTTGTCTACAAATTTTTGTGTGGAGTCTGCATGTCCTCCCTGTATATGTGTGGGTTTCCACTGACATTACAAAGACATACATCTAGAGCATTTCTCCCCGGGCCTCCATTGAAAATTGGCTGTGTTCCAAGTCAGACATTCCAGGTAAATAAATGTTAAATACATTTAAATAAATAAATTAAATTATGTGCTGTTATTGATGAGAACAGGACCGTTCCATTCTTTCTAGGGGCACACAGTTTTATTTGAATTACCAGTTATTGTTTCTGCATATAATCGAAGCATTCACTGCTGCATTTATTGATGTGCTGTTATTGAAAAGAAAATTTATTGATGTATGTGCTATTATTGATGAGAACGGGACCATTCCATTCTTTCTGGTGATGCATTTGAATTACCAATTACTGTTTTTGCATATAGTTGAAGTGTTCTTTCTGGTCGCACTATTTTTTCTGTGTGTGTGTGTGTGTGTGTGTGTGTGTGTGTGTGTGTGTGTGTGTGTGTGTGTGTGTGTATATAAAATTCCCCAGTTAGGTATACCTGGTGGTTAGGGTTACTCAGGCTCAAATCCTGTACCTTGGGTACAAGGAGCAAGAGCCTGAATTCTCTACCCATACCACCACTTCTGATTGAAGGAGTTACACCTCTCAACTGTACAAATTTTCACAGAATGTCTGGAATGTTTGGCTCATACTTTTGGTCTGTTCTCTTAAAATTTGGATGTTGCAGTGGTAATGTTGCCTCACAGCAAGAGGTTCTCTGGTTCAATTCTTGGCTGAAGTGCCTTCTGTGCAGAGTCTGCATGTCCTCCCTGCATCTGTGTGGCTTTCCTCTGGGTGGTCCTGCTTCCTCTCACTGTACAGAGATGTATCTGGAGCATTTCTCCCTGAGCCTTGGCTGAAAATTGGCTTTGGTCTAAGTTGGATTTTCCCAGTAAGCAAATGTTAAATAAAAACAAAATAAAATATGTGGTTTTCTGGCAAATCAGTGAGAACTGAATTCATTAAATAATGATAGTCATTTAAATTTCAGTCTTTGTCTTTCAGGAAACACATGGCAACACAACATTTTATTCTAGCAACTTTCTAAGATTATACAAGCAATGTTTAAAATGTGACCCTGGTTTTAGGCCTTTGCCCCCCCCCCCCATTACATTTTGGCTTTTTCACTGATTTCTTGTGCTGCACAGTTCTTCAGGGAAAGAGAGGTTTAGTGCTGCTTATGCAAAGTCTACTTGCATTGTTAGTAGTACAACCCCCAGTATGTAGATGGATTGCAGATACTGTATTGTGCTGTACTTTTAAAGTGGGTGGATGCTGCCATCATGAGAATGTCCTCCTTTGGTGAAGATACCTAGTAACTGTGAACCTGTTATCAGTTTGCCATACATTCCCTATTGAAATATTACTAGCTTATCATTTTTTTTTAATGTAACTTAGGCAATTTATTCTTCATGGGCAAAAGGCACTTTACTTGTAGATGAAACAATGAAATATAAAGTTTGCCAGCAACAACCTCTTCATTAGTTAAAGATCTATTTAATGTGGAATTATTTAGATGACTTTTACTTCTGCAGAGATTATGCATATTTACTGATACTGGTGGATTGAGAAGTTTGAGTAGACTTTTATGATGGAAGTGTTCTGTATTGGGCAGTTTCGTCATTATTGGTTCATGCATTTTGTTTCATTGCTTACTGGAAAAATGTTGAAAACTATAAATTTAAAAGGCGCACTAACAACTGTTCTGCATTATAAAAGGAATATACTTTAATACAGTCAGGAAGGTGTATCAAAGAACACTTGTATGTTTCATGTGTAAGGGGCTTATGATTTGAAAACAGCCCAAAGGTAATCTATATCTGCAACTGGCCAGGTGCATTTTCTTTGAATATGGGTTTCAAGGCTAGAGAAGTTTTAACCAAGTCTGTTTTCATTGTGAGACTATATTGCTTTGTTTAGCAGATGTTGATTAGTGTTTGTGCTATAAAACATAAAATAAAAGTTTTAAATGAAATCCATATAATCATTTTAAACGTTAAGCAGTATGGACATTACAGTGTTTATGGTAAGTGGGGGCGAAATAGCCAAGTAATGAGACATTGGAATGGCTGCACGTGGACTCTGGGGCCATATTTGGGTTATCTGTTCTTCAGTTTGCATTTGAAAGCTGGTATCCCACAAATCCTTTGGAGTGGGTGGAGTTAAATAATTATGTATGCAAATGTGTTAATCAGCTTACAGATTTGTACCTATTTTTCTTGGGTCTTTGTCCAGATTTTTGATGTTTCCAAGTAGAGAGGTATGAAGTATCCACGGATGTGAATGTTTGTCATGAGAGGATAAAAATATCTTAACTTGTTCATTGTCTCGTATTGATATTTAAGGTAAAACGTAATTGAACTATATAGGGCATGTAGAGATAACTGCCTCTCTGAATGGTTGGGTTATCAAAGAATTATAAAGAAGCATCAGACAGCCTTTGTAGAATGAGAGTTATACTAATATGTTCTTGGACAGAATTGCTGACACCTGAAATAGACTAACAAATACTGAAATAAGCAGTAGTTTGGATATTAAACAGGTTGGGCACTTACGATGATGGAAATTATTACTGTTGCACGTTGGTAGGCTAGAAGGGCATTATTGCCCTTGCCTAAAATCATACTTCTAAACTGTACATATTTTTTGCAGAATGTTTAGATATTTGCCTCATATTTTGGGTCTGTTTTTCATAAAATTGTGTTTTCTGGCAAATCAATGCCAAATCAATTAAGACTGAAGTCAGAAAATGAGGTACTTGAGTTGGACTTCATACCCTTCAGAAACTTCATGCTAATAAAAAACTTGTTCTATCAACTTTCTAAGTTTACGAACAATATTTAAAAATTGTCTCCATTTTTAGGCCTTTGTCCCTCCAAAATATTTGTATGTACATATGAAATACATACTGAACAGTTAAGGTTCTCTTTGTTTCAGGCCAGATTCCCGTGGATAATAGATAAGCATATATGTTTTATTCCATTCACAGTACTCAGTCTCTGTCCTGTGGTAAGGTAAAGTGTTAGTACTGACCTAATGATTTCCTCTATGGGCACCCTAGGAAGTTTCACCAACCCACCTCCTACAGTAAAGCCACTGCCATGTACTGAGGCTTGTCTCAACTTCCCTGGAAAGGGATACAAGGAGATTCTGCTGTGTTAGTCATCCACCCTTGCTAGTAACCTGTTTCTGGCAATTTCCTTTGGCTTGGTTTTAACATACAGTATCATATCAATGATTGCGCAACACACCTATTTTGTTGTTCTGTTATGAAAACCGCCGATGCCGATGCTGTGCACCAGTCCCTTCCACATCAGATTATAGAAGGGCTTGTCTCCATTACCTTTCTCAAGGATTTGCCTGACATATGTGCATAAAACCTGTAGTAGTAACTCTGTCTGCAGTCCAGTGAACTTTGCTAGCCATGTTCATTCTCTCAGTCTCATGACAAGACATGTACACCCATAGAGTACACATGGAAATAGCATGTATACATAACTACCCATTTCACTGGAGTTGCCTCAGTACTGTTCCCAGTGAAAATTAAGAGTTTGGAGGACAGTATAGTTTTATGCCCTCTTCATTTCAACACATGGAGGGTGGCCTAATGGTTAAGGTATTTGCCTTACAAAAACAAGGTACAGGGTTTGAGTCTCACAAAGGATAATTGGCTAAGCTTAAAATGGCTCGAAAGGGCAGTTAGCTTAGTACTAACCTATGAACCTATGACAGCAGTGGGCACATTACTAGTGATTGTTATGCATTGAACTTGTGTTGACAGCACAGGTTCTGACCTGTGTAATGGAATCCTTATAGCCGCTGTAACATGTCTTGTAGCCTGGGTGCATATGGTGTGCTGTCGTCAAACTTAAACAGCATGACAGTGATGTGGCCTGACTTTGTTTTCAGTTCCCTGTAAGGCTAACCTCCCTTCAGCACTACTTCATTATTTTCTGTTCTTTAATTTACTCTGTTTGGGAGACCCCCAGCAGCATTACTACATGTCGTGCCATGTACTCTCTTCCCTTTTAGGTTGGTTTTAAATGGCTGATTCCCAGAGCATGTTGGTCTCCAGTGCATATCATGTGCTGTGTTACCCCAAACAGTTCCTCTGCTAAATAACTAACCTTGTTGCCTGCATGCAGTCTTCTATGCACATTGCATTCCTGATGCCCATTACAGAAATGTTGTCTGCTGTCAGTTTATCTACACAGCAACACACTCATGACTCTAGTCTGTTTCCCTGTTTACACATAACATGATCTACTGCAGTATATTAATCACAGATTTTATCCTGGTAAAACAGACCAAGTTTAGGCTAATGTGTTGTTTTAACATGGTTGTCTCACACAATGTATTTCCCAGCACCAGTTAGTACTACCATGTTGTTTCTGCCTCTACCCAGGCTAGGTCACTTGCACAGTGCTGTGCTCATGGCCTCTGGGAAGCCAGAGTTACCACCTGACCAAACTAGTGGTTTTCACACTGTACAACTATACTGCCAGATTATGTGCATCATGTGTTGTGTAGTACATGAGACTGCTAGCCCACGACTACCATTTTCCTCCTCTTTCTGACCTGCACTGTGGACATGGCCTCTTCAGGTGTTGCTTTCAGCAGAACTACCACTTGATGAAGGCAGGAGACAAAGATGTTGACCTGCTCTATATAGACAACTTGTTAGGAAAGTATGATGGCTGCCTCTATAAAATGGATACTTGGGGCCAGATTGTCAGGGCACTGTAGGATGCCACTAGAATCATTCACTTTGACAAGTAGTGCGGGCAGATTTATTGTGACCTCCAAGGGCCCCTCTGGACCTGCTTCCCATGTAGTAGACAGAGGTTAGAGAGTAGCTTAATTACTTACTTTCCTAAGCTTTCAGTATTTCATTTGAAGCTGTACATTCAATATACCATATGTTGCTTTAATTGCCTTCTGTATTCAGGGATATACTGTACTGACTACGCTTTGCTTTATAGCCAAAGAAACTAAAGGCATCCAGTTGGCCTGTCCATGGAGATATGGCCACACCGCTAAACTTCTCAGCACAAGAAATCTGGACAAAACCAGAAAAATGGGGGGGGGGGGAGCAAAGGCCCAAAAATAGGAACAGATTTTAAATATTGCTCATAAAAACTTAGAAACATAGTAGAATGATAGATTTTACACTATTACATATTTTCTAAAGGATGTGAAGTCTAAAATTTAAATGTCTGTCATCACTTAGTATTATTTGTTGACTTCAGTTCTTAAAGATATGCTAGAAAACCACACAAAAATATGAGGCAAAAATCTGTACAGTTGAGAGATATGGATATGGCAGAGACTCTAGATGGCAAATACAAGGAGATTATTGCAGTCTGTACTGTATTATTTTACTAAAATAAACTTGTTCTAATCTGTTGCATTTGTTCTGCTGTTTTCTGTAGTCTGGGTCAGCTGTTGAATAAGCTGTGGAGGAAGAAAAAGAGAGTATTTGCCAAGCAATCTACCTGCATGACTCTGCAGGGTGTCATTAATCTCACCATGGAAGGTGACCTGTTAAACTGCTTGTTGGCTTTGTAGCAATGATTCAGGATGTGGGGTGAAGGCTTCTTTCTCTGGCAGTTATCCAGAGCAGTTATCATGATTTATCTGGTAGCATGTGTGGAGACTGCAGTGGACCATGGAGGAGCAGTGATACCATTCTTTAAGTGGCACCTTGTGTCATTTCTTTTAGTGGATAATTGAGTCACATAAGATAATGGTTACTGGTGACGATACTCTCGCACGATGTCAACTCTTGAAATGCCTAACTTATGGTAGTTTCCTGTTTGGGCAGGCCATCTATAGCCCTTCCTGTCCTCCATTATGGAGTTCTGTTCTTTGTGTCACTCTCCATCCACTGTTTCTAGTCCAGTCCTCAGTCACTTGTGGTCTAACCTCTGTTAGTCTTTGCCTTTTCAATGTTAGTATCCCCTTGTGCTCATGTCTCCCCTGTTGCTTTTTTTCTGCCTTGTAGGACATGTATTTCCCTACCTCTGCTTCCTTCCATATATATACACTGCCTACCCGCACTTATTCCTTGCTACCTTCCCCTTCAACCCATACTTAAAAAAATTGGAATATGAGCACCCTCTCCAAAGTAAAGTGGATGCTTTTATTTTCCCTGCTTATGTGGCTTCCTTGTCCTCATTGCATGTTTGTCCTCTTCATGCTTGTTCTTTCTCATTTTTACCTTTAGTATCTCTCCCTTAACTCCTCATTCATGTGATGACTTAACCTGAAATCAGAGGTGTAGCTAGCTCGACTAGCTCCCTGTACCAGTCCCATATAATAGCTGTTTGCACTTTAGTGCCTATGAGCTCACACAGCATTGGGAATATCATGTCCATGATGCTTTCCTTTGGGTCACATGAATGTCCACAGCACAGCTTTTCTTGCAGTGTTGCAGCTATGATGATTATTACACAGTACTGTCCCTGGCACAGTGGTGTTTTACTGGCATTTCAGTACTGGGACATGTTAAGTTACATCAGTCCTTATTGTGCAGCTCTACACAATATCATTATACTTCTTTCTGAATCCCCTCCTATATCTTTTCTCAATATCTGTAACGAACTGCTGTACATCAACTGGAATAATTTACTGTATGATAAACTGAAGTTTCAGTACATACTACTACTATGTGTTTATAGACTAGTAATAACACTAAGATTACACCTGCTCTGGAGATGCTACTGCATGTAGTCTAAAAGTCAAATATGTATCTTAACTAATAAATACATAGAGGCTTGAAAGAACTTTCCCTTATTTATGGTTTCTTATATATATATATATATATATATATATAATATTTCTGAAATTGTACTATAGCCTGGTGTGTTCTTTTATTTCCAGGATAGTTAGATACAGTAAGGACATTGTGAGATGTCATTATGAAAACAGATTTGTTTGTTACATAAGCAAAAAAACAGAGAGAGAGAGAGAGCAAGTGAGCAGTCAAATATCAGGTACATAGTCAAATATGTTAGTGGCTTGTATAAACTTACTGTAAGGAGGTTTCACACCACACAAGTAAAACGTACTAAAGAAGCATGGGAAATGTGCCATACTAAAAAAAAATTCCTAGTTAAAATTAGAACAGAAAAACTGTCAAAAGATTTGCTTCATTCAGTGTAGAGAAAGATTTCATTACTTTCTTGCAAGGTCATTCTGCTACCAAACCACTATTTCATACATAATGCAAAGGTGGAAAATGAAGGGAGGAGTATATCACCAAATCCAGTGAAATAAGGGAGAATAATCTGCTTACATTGCAAGATTTTTGACATGTATGATACATTTCCTGTGAAATGAAATTAGTAGCTATAAAAGAGAGAGTATCCCTCCATGATAATATTCAAAACGTTAGGCCTGATACAGAGATTTAAAGGTCAGATATTGCTATTGCATATATAATACAGTGTCATCTTCAAGGCTGCCAAAATGTAATGAATGAGATAATAAATATATACAGAACGCCAATATAATTCATAATTATTTTAATACAACTGATATACATGGACAGTGGAGCTTTATCACTAGTGCAGTTGTATGAATCACTTTTTTAATGTTTTTTTTTAGAGTTGAAGGCTAAGGTTTTAGAACTAGATGAATAATTCTTAAAACTATTTTCTTGAATTTCAGAGTAAAGGTTCCAGTGATCCTCTGGTTTGTGCATATTTTAAATAGCATCTTTTTTTTTTTTTACTATACCCATATATTTCTGGTATAACATTTAAGGTGACATATGGTATACCCTTTTAACTTTCAAATATCAATCACTGAAAAGTAGGGTGTCTGACTAATCTGTAAGGTAAGATGCTCTGTTGACATAGTTCAAGATTATTGATAGCCACTATGTAAGGCCACACTACAGAAAAAAAGTAGAGAAAAGCCCTGCAACTGCAGCAAACATAACTGCTGGAAAGAGCTGAGAATATGTCACTGTAGACAAGGTGAATATCAAGTAGGCAAGACATTTGCAAATGATATGCACACATCGCATTAATACAGATGCTGAAAATTTTCACTTTTAGCCATGCTGGTACATGTTCCAGCTAGCAGATTAACATAGAGAGTTCTGGCTGTGAACAGCTAATTTGCTTTATTTTGCAGTACTGGGTTTCATATCTTCAGTCACCACTTGCCTCTTTTCTTACTGAATGATGATCTTAATTATTGAGTGATCTTGAGTAATGCCTAAAAAAGAGGCAGTTATGTCTCGTGTCTTTACCTGGTTAATAAATTTAATAAAAAAGAAAAATAGAAGCAGCATTACTACATATTTACAAAGAGTAAAAGATTAAGGAAACTCACTTCTCTGTTAATATGTAAAACAGTGCTATAATAGATGCATATGCATCTGCAAGTGTGTTTGCCTGTACGTGTGTACATGCTTTATGATACATGCCATTTGTGTTTGTTTGTGTATGTCATTACTCTGAAGAAGTCTTCGAAATAGATGAAAGCACTAAGTTAAGTTCCCACTTTCAGCTTTGAATGCTTGAACTTATTTTTTGGTTGCTCAGCACTTAGGTTCCTAGGTATTTACTAGGCTAATGACCACACAGGCCTTTTTAAGCCTAGCCATGCATCCCAAATCTCTGGCAAATTCTGATACCCTTGATAAGTGTAAGTATGGGCCTGGGAGATGAACTATTTACAGGTTACCTGTTTGCATCAGAAACATAGGTGCCAAACCAGAGATGAATTTCCAGTTTCCTATCCAATTGTCAGAGTTGCACTTGAATTGGATTTGGGAGGAACTCTGCTTCACATAGATGGGAAGCCTGTTTCATAGACGGGGTAGTCTCTGGGATACATATATCTCTATATACCTATCTCTCTAGCAGGTACTATTTATATCATAGGCAAGGTATAAATCTTTAGAACAGGTAATTCTGGTACTGTTTGTTTTGTGGACATGCAGCCAGGTCCATCAGAGTGGGGTCTGACAATGCCCTGTATGCCAAGCATAGATCTCCCTTCAAAAGCCTGTAGGAGACAGAATACAGGGATTGGACCTTCTGGCAATTGCTGCTGTTTTTTTTGCCATGTATATATTTTCTTTCTATAGCTATATCGATTTGTGTGATAATATATATATATATATATATATATATATATATATATATATATATATGTATATGTGGGTCTACTTCAGATAATCGAATGTTCACTTCCATGTAAAACTGTTTCCCAGGATGAAGAGGGAATTTTGAATTATGGAAACAGGTAAATCAGTGAAGTTTTACACAGGGAATGAAGGCAATTGGCCAACAGTGGGAAATATGCCTTTATTCCTCACTGTAGTGCGATCTCGGAGGTGGTATATATAGTTAATGGGGGGGCATGGTGGGTGCAGCCACCACTTGGGTGGGTTTGACTTACTGCGGTATGTATGAAGGTTGAATATTGGCCTACTGCTTTTATTTCCTTTGTAAAAATTTGCTGATGTGTACGTTTGCACAATTGAATGTTTGCTGTTTTCCTATCATCTAAGAGAGTTTTGTGCAAGTGACCATTCGCTTATGTAACGTAGATCCATATATATGTATATATATATTTATATAATTTAATGCCATACCGTTTGGTGTAAGGATGTCATTTTAATGTATTTTGTGCACTGGTGAGATTAAAACTGGGAAGTTTAAAAGGAAGCTTCTGGAAACATTACTTCATGCTGAATTAACTGAAGACAGCAAGTACTCCCAAGACCACTTACATTTATGTGAAATTTAAAAGGAAACTTCTGGATTCATTACTTTATGCTGAATTAACTTCTCTCCTTTGACATCTAGGCAAGCCACAGGCTTTTTAGTTTTCCTTCATGATAATGTGGCTATAAAATTGAGTTAAAATTCTTGTTTTTGACTTGTACTTCTCTGAAAGTGGCTTTAAGGTTTTGAAAATAATAGCTTGCTCAGCAGCCATGTTTTTGTGTATATATATATATATATATATATATATATTGTCCTGTCAAACAGGTTATTTCTTAGTAGAAAATAAGGGTGTGTAGTCGGGGTGTTGGTTTCCCCTGTTTCCTAAATAACGTTAGCAATATTTGCTTTAATTCTGACAAGCAGATTGTCTTCCATTTGAGCTTTCCAGAAATTGATATGGTTTATCTACAGATCAGCCAGATCAGAATTACTCTTATCGTCTGTATATAGGGTAGAGACTGCCTCTTCATTGAATTTGTTTCCTATAAATGTTATATGAGGAAGCAGTTTTTCTCCTCCATTGGTACTGCAGTTTTCCTTTCCCTTTGTCTTTGCTGTGCTGCTTTGTTCACCTTTGCAGTGCTGCTCCCTTATCTGAAGGGATCTCTGCTTTGAACCTAAACATGCAAATGCACACAAGTGGTATAGGCAACTGATTTAATGCATGTTTTATTGACCTTGTCAAGTCTGAAACCAGCAACTCACCAGACAAAATCAATCCTTTGCTACAATGTCAACATTTTCCTAAATATTCCTTTCCCATCAGTCCCTTATTGCAACTATCAAAATAACTTCTTGAAATGCAGCCTACCCTACTAGCAAATGACAGCCTCCCATGTGACTACCTTAAAATGGCAGCTGATGCCAGAGTCTATCCCATTTTCATATATCAGTCCATTTCTGAAAATGCTGTCCTATCCATATGGAAAAATGATTTATACTGTTTCACAAAGGAGAGATCTTAAAGGAGCTCTCTAATTATTGAACAATAGTCATTCTCTCCCCATATCTAAGATGATGAAATGCATACATACCTGTTAACTGCTTAACGTTAAATTAACTACTCTCCCCTATCAAACATGTCTTTAGGCCTTAACACAGCACTACTACTTGTCTGCTTTATTACACTTTGTACAAATACAAAGGAAGGAAGGTTATCTAATCTGTACATTTTATTAGACTTGGGTAAATCCATTGGTAACATGTCACATGAAAAACTTACTCCAGCAGTCTAACATAGGACTAGTCAATACCTCTCTACGTTGGTTGCATAGCTACCTATGCACAGGCAGACCATGATATCTCTATTTTTCTCCCAGAAAAAATTACTCCATCAAGGATGTGTATTAGGTTTCCTCCTGTTTAACCTATTTAATAATAATGGTCATACTGCCAGAAAACAAGTAACTATATTGCAATATGCTGACAACTCTACCCTGATCTGCTCATCAAAAAACTAACAAAACTTCAACACATAAACCACCATGAATTCTCCTGTATTGAATCTTGGCTAAACAAATTTCAACTATGACTAAATCCCAGTAAACAGAAATAATATTATTTACTCCCAAATCCCTCAAACCAAAAGACATAATTTATCATGATCATTTCTAACAACAATGACAACACTACGACCAAAAGGTTCAGCTGGCTAAACTCCTAGGTCTGTGACATCATTGAATTTCAAAATTTCAGAAGTAGATTGAAGCAGGGGAAGATTTAGCAGAAGATAAGTATGTCAAGTAGATAGGCTAGCATATAGGATGAAAATGAATGTGTTACAGAGTGGCGGTAAGTATGCTTCAGAGTGGCAGTAAGGCTAAGTTGTTTACGTAAGTGTGGTAGTAACCATTTCAAAGTACAACCGTGAAAGGAGGTGTAATAAGGCAAATGGATAGAAGGAAAGTAGAAATACTAGTTTAGCAGTGGAGTTAGTGGTTAAGTTGAGTGAAAGGTTGCTAGGTGGTGAGATGAAGTAGGGATGCTGAATGGATGGTAGAAGAGGGAGTCTAGTAGGAGATAAACAGGAGCAGATCCAGTTTGAGGATAGGTAGGAGAGTTTTGAAGTTGGTGTGGTTAGGGGTATTACAAAGGGTGGGGGGGTCCATAGTTTGGCTGTGGAGTTTGATAACAGTAGTTGTCCAGGGGGCTGGGAGGGTTTGTGGATTTGCAGGAGGGTTTTGATTTTCTGATCAGAGTGAACGGTTAGGTATGTAGGAGGTTAAGGAGGAGGAGAAAGTGGGGCAGCAGGATGCTTTGAACACGAGTCTATGGGAGGTAGTGAGCTTAAGAAAGCTCAGGTAGTTAGGAAGTTCAAGCCACTGTAGATATTGGAGGGAGTTGCAGTAGGGTTACCACATCTCCCACTTTGCAAGGGACAGTCCCTATTTGGCTTACAATCTAAACTGGTCTCCTGCTACAATAAAATCTGCAAATTCACCACCAACTCCAAAAACTTATCCCACCATTGCAACTTAGGGTTGCTACCTTTTCCAATTTCCAAAGTGAGACTTTTTTGGTACAAATGTCAGATTTTGCAGGCCAAAACATACCCACGGCCAGTACAAAGGACAGAACTTCACTTTTTTACCTAAATAAAAGATTATTCTTGTAGCATTTTAGTTGCTTATTCTGTTTCTAATAACATTTAGGTGTTTCAGATACCGAATATCTGTTTTATGCAACTATTACATAAAATATAGGAAATAAGTCTTTCCTAAAATCTGAGGACATTTGCCAGTTTTACAATTTTTTTTTTTGCAGGACACAACTGCCCAAATATGGACTGTCCATTGCAGAGTGGGAGAGGCGGCAGCAGCCCTAAGTTGAAATGGTGGGATAAGTTTTTGGAGTTGGTGGTGAATTTGCTGATTTTATTGTAGCAGGAGACCAGTTTGGATTGTAAGCCAAATTGCAGGTTGGTGAGCAGGGGGGATGCCGTATATTAAAGACGGGAGAAGGTAGGTGGAGACTAACGTCTTTCTGGTGGAGGGAGTCAAGTAGCAGTTGTGTTGGTATAGGAGTCGTAGCTTTTGGTGGGTTTTTAATGGCATTTTGAATATGGATGTCATACTTCAGATGCTCATCAATGATAATACCAAGGAGTTTGGTGTATGGCACAGTCTCAATGGGGATGTTATTCTGGTTAATTATCGATAAGAAGATGTTATCAATTGCTGAGTGTCTGTAAGGAGTAAAGATCATTAGTTTTGTTTTATTTGCACTCAGGCCAAGATGGTTGCTTTGCATCCAATTTTCTGTTTTAGTGAAAGCTGACTGGGTCTTCAGTTGCAGGTCAGAGGGGGAGTCAGCAATGCAGATTGACAGTAGAGTCTTCTGTGAACTGGATCAGGGAGGACTCTGGGATGGAGAGATCAAAGTTATTAATGAATATGTTAGAGTAAGGTGCCCGAGAACAGAGCCTTGGAGAATGCAGGTGGGTGTGTGTGTAGGAAGGAGGGAGGTAGATGATTTCCATTTTGCAGCTTGCTGCCTTAAGGAGAGGTAGCTAGAGACCCAGGATGTTGTAGAAGGGGATAGGTTCAGATGGGCGTATTGGGAGAGGATAAAGGGGTGGGAGACAGTGTCATAAGCTTTGGATAGGTCTAGGAAAAGTGTAGAAATGAGTTTGCCAGAGTCACAAGCAAGATTTATGCATTCTGGGAAGGAGAGAAGGGCATTGATGGTACTGTGGCCTGGGCGGAAACCTTGTTGGGTGGAGGTAAGGAGGTTATTGTGAGTTAGGTATGGCATGGGTTGTGCATGGATACATTTTTCAAGGATTTTAGAGAGTGGAGAAAAGATGGCGATGGCCCTGAAGTTGGGTTATGTCATTATTTTTGCCTCCCTTATGGAGTGGAATAATGAAAGCATGTTTCCAAATTAAAGGGACATAGGATTCTTGTATGGCTCTGTTTATTAGAATGGATATTTGCAAAGCTAATCTGTTGGCTGATAATTTGAGGAAGAATGTGGGTAAGTTATCTGGTGCCTTCTGGCAAGGTTTTAGCTGGAGGAGTAGTTTCTTTATTGTGCTAGTGGTGATGGGTTTGAGTGTGAAAGTGGGCGGATAGTATGTGTCATCTGAAGAGAGGGTGGTAGATGGGGGTGATGTGCCGGGGGGGGGAGGCTGGATGTTAGTTTGGATATACAGGTCACAAAGAAGGAGATGAATGATGTAGCTGTATGGTTCTACCTGACTTCGTCGACAGCGCAGAAGACCGACATCGGAATCCGGAGCTCCAGAAGATCGAAAGTGAAGAAGACCGACGCGAATCGCGAGTGGCAGAACATCGACAATGCAGAAGACCGACACGACGGATGACAACACCAACGCCGAGGATGCCGACATGGGGAAAGGCTGTGTGAGTATGCGGTAGTGACGGACGTTAGGGTGCGAGGCAGGTAAGTGTGGAGATTGACGGTCTGTGGGGATAGGGGTGGGTTAAGTGAGTTAGGGTTAGGGAGCGATAGGGGTGGGTTAAGTGAGTTAGGGTTAGGGAGCGATAGGGGTGGGTTAAGTGAGTTAGGGTTAGGGAGCGATAGGGGTGGGTTAAGTGAGTTAGGGTTAGGGAGCGATAGGGGCGGGTTAAGTGAGTTAGGGTTAGGGAGCCGGTAGGTAAGTGTGCGATAGTGACGGACCTTAGGGTTAGGGTAAGGTTTAGTGTGGGCTTGTAAGGATTTTGGTGTGCTTGTGTTGTGTGTGTGGTTTGTGGAATGGGGATGTGTTTTGTTTTTAATTGTTATTGTGGTGTGTGCAGTGTATGGGGTTTCGTGTTTGTGTACCGTCGGTTATTTCGTTGTCGGTTATGTGTGGTTTCGTGTTTATGGACTGTCGAATATGTGGTGTCGGTGATGTGGTTGTCGGTGTTGTGTGGTTTCGACTATGTCAGGTAGAACCAGCTGTATCTAGGTTGGAGAGGTTAGGGTTGTCCTTATTACCAGGAAGGAGGAGGGAGGCCATACTCCTCCAGAACTTTTTTGGGTTGGCAGAGTGTTCGGCTTGAAGCTTTGTGCAATAGGACTTGTGGTCTCTAGTTATTAATTTCTTGATGTTGTTGTGAAGTTGTTTGTATTCTTATAGTGTACTGGGTAGTTTGGTTTGGTATTGTTTCCACTTTTTATCTCTTAGGAGCATGGTATGCCTGGTTTCTTTTGATAGCCAGGGGGAGATTTTGGATCTGATCTGTTTGGGTCTTTGAGGAGCATGACGGTCGAGTAGGTTGAGAAAGTTATTGTTAAAGTGGCCAACAATGTTGTCTAGGGGTAGGGCTTTTAAGGGGGTCCAGTCAATAAGTTTTAGATAGTCTGAGAAAATTTGAGGGTTGAAATAAGAGAGGTTGCAGGTCTGAATATAGTGGTGTTGTTTTTGGAGTAGAGAGGGGTGCCATTCATGAAGGCAGTCTGGGAGGATGCCTTATCTAGAGATTAGGTTAGGGTGAAATACTAAAATCCAATTGAGGATGGAGCCAGAGGTTCCATCCTTGTTTGGCCTGGTGTGAGAGTTAATTAGTTGGGTGTAGTTATAGAGGTTTATAGTTTGAGAAGGGGATTGAGAGTTTATGGTGGTCAGGTTAATGTTTATGTCGCCTAGTATAATTGTTTCAGTTCTGATATTAGAGGAGAACCAGGAGAGGATATCTTCTAATATTGGGATGCTATTGTTGCTAGGAAGGGCTATATAGGGAGACTATGCAAATAGATTTGTGGTTGTTGATTTTTATGTGGGCTAGAATAAGTTCAGAGTTTTTCAACTTAGGGATGTGATTGGTGTGTGGGGTAACTGTGTAGCAGGAGGAGTAGAGTATTGCTACACCACCTCCTTTCTTGTTGGGTCTGTCAGTGCGGATCATTTGGTAGCTGGGTGGTAGGATTTCATTGTCTTTTATGACTGGCTTAGCCAGGTTTCTATGATGGCAACATTGTCAGGGTGATTGCGTAGGAGCCAGGCGTGTAAGGTAGGGATTTTATTTCAGAGGCTTTGAGCATTAATTGTGGTGAGGCTAATGGACTTGGGGTTGTTAGCGTGTGAGGGGGTTGGATGGTTGGTGAGTTGCTCAGGCCAGAGTTGGGATGGATGTCACTGGAGAGAGACTGGGTGATTTGGTGAAGTATGAGTGTTATGTAATTTAAATGGATGGAGCTTTTAAGTATGGGTAGATTGTATGTTTTTGGGGTGTGGGAAATGGGGAATGGTGGGTGTATGAAGTGTGGGTAGGATTTTCAGTTTATATAATAGGGTTGTGATGGAGGGATAGAGGTTGGGTGATATGGAGGTGAAGGTAAGTGGGATGGTGTGTTGGTAAATGGATGTGTAGTGAGGAGGAGGTGTGAGGTAGGGGTTTGGGAGTTGTGTTAAGGATGTTACTGTGGTAAGTGGTGTCAATAGTATTGCTAAGTGTAGGTGGGGTACGGGATGGAACATGGTGTAGAATGGTTGGAAACTGTACTGTGGAAGTGTGAGAGATAGTAGGTGCTATCAGGTGATTGGGTGTAGGTGGTGTGGAGAGCAGAAATGAGCGGGAAAATTATCAGTGACTGCAGGTAGGTGCTGGCAATGATATAGGACTATCCACAGCTGTTTAGTTCTCTATCTAGGGGAGCAGGGTTATATGTTGGTAAGTGGACAGGAATGGATTCCAACAGAATATCAAAAGGTAGAGGTGTTGTCTGCAATTATGGACAAAGTAAGTTTGCTTACAGGCAAGCACTATAAGCAGGAATAGGTACTGCTCAGCGGATTTGTGGAGCTTTGCTACCAACCCTTGTGGAACTGCAGGTGGTGTGGGAGACCAGTGGAGGACAGAGGAGGTAGTCCAAGTAAGTGTGCATGCTATCAGGGGGTGCACAGATACTAAAAGCTTCATATCCAGTACATTTATTTCTAGGATCCTGCTGATGCTTAAATGCACTAGAGCAACAGCTATTCGTTTTACCTTGGGGATGTTGTAAAATGTCCATTTCTGCTTGTAGAACAGAGGATGCTTGGGTTTCCTGAATGTGAGAGAGCTGTGGTTATGTGAGCTGAAATAAACAAAGGAGAGAGATGGAGTTAGTGCATGAGATTAGACTGTCAATGGGAAAGAGAGAGAGGTGTGCATGGAGGGAGAGCATGGGTGTGGACTGAGTGAGTGGGAAGAGGGGATGAATGGTGTGTGCAGCAGGTATTATGGGAACAGAGAAACTGTATAGCAGTGGGGTTTAGAGCAGAGCACACTATAGTAACAACACATTAATGTTCCATAAATTATGACCAAATAACTATCTACACAGTTGTTCTGAATACTTAATGCACTGGTCTATACTAACATGGCCTGTTTATCAGCTGCAAGGTACTGTGGACGCTTAGTGTTATGCTGCTTCTACCATTCTGGCTGAATGCATTTGGGCATCGTGACTGCTTTACTAGGTGAGACTGCTTTGTTTATAGCTAAAGAGTGATTATCAGGATTAGATACACTTAGAAATATTTGATACGCTATTGTAAATCAATATCATACAGCTTGGCCTTGGTAAAACACACTATTGCAATGAGGTGTCTTGTAAGACTGAAGTACAATTGCTACCATGGTTAGCTTTACACAACTGCTAAGACTATAAGTAGTATCCTGTTTAAAAATAGTGTAGTGAGCCCTTTAATCAGTCATTGCAGCATTTCACAGAGCCAGTTAGATACTTATGTATCCTGATGAAACCACAAAACGTATAGCACCTGCTTACTTACTGCCTTCTCTACTGTATGCTTTTTCATTTTCAGAAAACTGCACAGGCACATCTTGGTCAAAGCTACAGTGTTAAAAAATCTGCTAAAATTCTTGCAAACCATCACTATTGGTCAGACCATTGTCTAGCATTCTTGGAACTAAATTGGCTAGAACTACATACTACCTATATTTATTGTGATTTACTACCCTACACACAGTCTTGTATATCCCAGAAAGCTATCCATCTATAAATAATCTTAAGACTCTGTTCCCCAGAAAGACAGCCAAGATCAAAAGACAAATCTCTGCTTGCCATAATTAAATCTTACCACTCTGCATTGAACTCCTTATACTCGAACAAAATTTCAAAAATGTGAAGTCCGTAACTGTAGCAGTAAAAATAGAATTCTATGGTAAGCCCACAGATAAAAAGGTCATGGACAACATTACCACAGACAGACAAATTGCAATTACAGTGTTCTGGCTTTCCTTGCAGGAATAGGACTTCTGCTGTTTTTATTTATTAGTGCCCCTACCTTTCAACGTTTGAGGACATTGCAGAGCATCCGGTATTTATTCATCTGTTGTGCCATGTGCTGTGTCCCCTCACTAATGTTGCATGTTTCCAGTAACTTGCTGAGCATTACTGGAAGTAAATAATGCCAAAATGCATGCAGTTCCAAGAAATATATGTTCTAAAAATTGTGCATGTGACAGAACAATCTGGAAAGTGTCCCCCACCCTTTTCACGTAGCTGTTGGATTTGTCTAAAATATAAAGGTATGAACTTTCTCTCTTCAAGGCACACTTAAAAAAAAACATGCAGTATGCATACTATTCCACAAAAAACAGACCAGAATTGAAATTTATAAAAAAAAAAAAAAATATATCACCCACGAGAAAAATAGATCTTCTCTTGCATCCGTTGACTAATACCGACCTATTTTATTTCTTATCTGTAGAACAATCCTTATGGTCCTCATTTCCTCACTTTTGATTTCTCATTACAATAAGTCCCTCCTTCTCTCACTCAACTGTATCTTTTTTATTATTACTGTTCCTAAAGTAATTTTTCTCTAATTAGAAGTAATTCTTCACAAAAAAACTGATTTTGCTACACTAAAGGGCTATACTAAGACTAATGTATTCCCATAAAGTAAACTAATTACTACTCTTAAATTTTCTCTGCATGTTCCTTATTATATGTATGCATATAGCTACACTTTTTAGTGCAAAAACTTTGGAGAAAGCCAAAGATAACTGGAGGACAAAGGCTGACAAATAAAGATATTAAATCTTGCTTTTACAAACTTAGAAATTTGCTGAAATAAGTGGTTATGCATTAGCATGAATTTTCTGAAAGATAAGAAGTCTGAAAATAAAATTTCTGTCATTATTAGTCAGTATTTTCCAGAAAACAACAAACTTTTTGATGCAGTGGTACAGACTGAAAATAGACTTAAACAGTTGGCTTAAATTCTGGTGTCAAACCACATTTGTCAGCCTGGGAGGACGTGCTGAACAGACCATACTGCTTTGCTAGGGATGGTTTGCAGCTGTCTCTCATAGTATTTCCAATACTGGTAAAACCTTTTCCATCCATACACTGTTTTTTAGGCACTGGCAACCAGATAAACCTTCTGACTCAGCTGTGCCACCCAGGAAAATCTGAAGTTGGTACTCCTCAGTGCCAACAGTCAGAACAAGAAACTCCTCTCCCTGCACACTGTCCTTACCTTTGATGATGTAGACATCTACGTAGTCACTGAGACGTAGTTTAAAGCCATGGACTGCACACCAGCAGCTCAGGACCACGATGACAAACACACATTTAAACCAGCTACTGCAAAGTAAGGGGTGAAAGGAGGCACTCCCCTCTCTCTCTCTCTCTATATATATATATATATATATATACATACATACATTAGAAATAAACAATGTTCGAGGCTAGCAGACTTGATCCTCTCCATGTCCAAGTGGTTATGATACAGACTAAAAATTGGTACCAGAGTTATGGCTTAAAACTTAATGCTAAGAAGTGCATCATAGTATCTTTTGGAAAGATGGCCACCCCCTGCAAACTCCCAGATTAATAGTAGCTCATCCCTGAGAGTGGACCTTATAGTCAGTACTTCGGAGCATACGTAGGAGGGGATTTGGTATTTTACCAGCATACTTCTGTTGTGGTGCGGAAATTATTCCATATTGCAAAACTTATATGTTAAGTTATGGCATCTAGCGCCAAACAAGTCATCATCCCATTGTACTCTGCCCTCAAAACACCTATCACTGAGAGCAGTGCCCCTTTCACTATAAATCTCAGCAGGCGTATGTAGCAACTGGGGTGTCCAGACCGATTTCTCATAAAAAGCATACAGGTGTTAGTAAACAATTCCTATGTAAAACAACCAAATAATTGTCTATGTATTCATCTTCCTGCAGGTTGCGGAGAGTTGACATATGTCTAGCCTATATAGCTTCTCAGATCCAATACTAATGGATCTGTTACTCATCTAGAAACAACTAACATAAGAAATGCCCTATCTAGAAGTCTAAACCTCACCAACAACATAAATTGGATGTGCTACAGGGACAGGTATGTATTTCAGAGGCTCCTCCTTTTCTGCAATAGGCTTTCCATCCATGTGAAGCAGAGTTCTGTCTTGCATTTATTCAAACAGAACCTAGACCAGTGCATGAGGAACCACAAATATACTGCTGGTCTGTCACTCATGTCTCTAATAAACAGAGGAAGCTGGTAGTTGTTTGTCTACCAGAGAATATACGCCTTCCACAACACATTTGGGAAGCAGTACCTATCATATTTTATTTTGGGGAACTTTGCTAAGCTTTAAAAGGCCCCTTGGTTCTTTAGTTTAGTATTCTACTAAGATACCATGGTGTGGAACTACTTCCGTTATGCCAAACAGGCTAAATGATGACCTTATAATGAATTGTGGACTGCTGCCCCTCACCTCTTAGCCTTTTAACCAGATTCTATATATTTTCTCTTATTGATTTATTTATTTAGATGTGTTTAATGGGGTAGCACACTAATCAAAACTGACCATTAGCAAGCAGAGCCAGGCAAATAACACAAGGAGAAACTGGATAAAATAGCTAACATTGTGTGTACAAATGCTGACTCAAAGCATTAAATAAGAATTTGAAATTGTATGCAGTAAAAAGTAGCAAGGTAAATAGAAATGTTTACATTGCAGATGTGCTCATTTATTCATCTTCTATTTTTAACTGAATCCTGGACCCTAATTCCTGTAAAACAAACCTTGTTTGTATTTTAAAAATGTTTAACTTCTCATCTGACAGATGAACCCCATCAGGAATTGACCCATATCCCTGTTTTCTTTGTCTGAGTGCTCTAATAATAAAATCAACCCTTTGGGTCTGTACCTTCATTCTAGAATTTACAAACCTGCTGCGACTCTCAATGGCTCCCCAAGTTGTTCCATATATTCAGATTAATCATGGTAAATTCAGAGACTAAATTACTGTAACTTCTGAAAAATGATCATCAATGCAGTATCTTTACACACAAAATGAAATAAATATTGCTTTGAAAATTACCCAGCATCATTGTCTCATGATATAGGTATACAGATCTTGGTTGTCACAGCTCTTTCACCGTCTGGATCACTGTGGGATATAGTTGCTGGTATCTCGTAAATCTCTGTCAAGTGTGCATAATATTGCAGAACATTCAGATTTCTGTTTCATATTTTTTTTCTGTCAAATCACTATATACTGACATCAGTTAATAGCTTTATATACTTCAGAAACCAACCAACTTTGTAAGCTTATAAGAGCAGTTTTTACTGTACATCTGATGTTGGGCCTTTATTTTCTCATAACTTTTGTCTTTGTCCAGAACTCTTGCACTAAGAAGTTGAGAGGTAGGATCTCCTGCCCCTTTGTCCTTTCTAGTAAAGGAAACAATTATTTACTTCCACCTCTACTACTTCCCTCCTGAATGCATTTTGGTGTTTCTTTCCAGCCATTGTAGTTCTGAGTCACCATCTCCCATGACTGTTTGAACACCTGGAAAAGAGGAAATTGGTAGTAACTGATATTAACTTCTGATCTTCAGCCGTCTCTTTCCTCTTGCTCTGAGTTGCCCTTAGCTTTCATTTCTTTCTTCTTTCCTTTTCTTCCCTGTGAACTGCATGCCTGCATATACGCCAGTCTTTTTAATAACGCACAGTAAAAGTGAATTCTTGATGACCAGTTTCCTAACTTAACAAGTTGTACTGCTAATCTCTACCTCTTCAGAGTTTATGTCCTGTCAATTCAACAGGAAAACATATTGAAACATGTTGCTTTGATTCCAGTTTGCTTTATAACTCTCTCTCTCCTCATCCTGACAATCCCAAGTGCCACCATGGGAATTGCCGATTACGGGCAAAGACTTGTAGTAACCCTTTTCTTTCTGAGAGATGATATAAAGTATTTGCCCATTCAAATGGGTTCTAAGTTCCTTATCTTTCTTTTCTAGTACAAACTGATATGTTTTCTCAGCAGATTATTCTTGCATTATTTTAACTATATAATAATTATGTCCTTGCTGACCACTCTGACTACCTCAGTGGCTGGATTATTCTCTTCTAATGGCTACCCAGAAAACTGCTATTTTGAAAGCATTAAGATAAATGCATGTGATGAGCATAGATATGGGACTTGTCTTGTGCACTCCCTCCATAGCTAGTCCTTGCCCATTAACTATTACTAGATATGGGACTTGTCTTGTGCACTCCCTCCATAACTAGTCCTTGCCCATTAACTATTACTAGATATGGGACTTGTCTTGTGCACTCCCTCCATAACTAGTCCTTGCCCATTAACTATTACTAGATATGGGACTTGTCTTGTGCACTCCCTCCATAACTAGTCCTTGCCCATTAACTATTACTAGATATGGGACTTGTCTTGTGCACTCCCTCCATAACTAGTCCTTACCCATTAACTATTACTGAGCTGCTTGAAGGACGCTAAAGCTCACCCAGCCTTCTAATATTTTCCTCAAGACCCAGTGCTTTGCACAATACCTGTACCCTGCTTCCTGGCATATAAAACTGAACACTGTTAGTCATATCGACATGGTTCAATTATTGCATTTCCTAGCCAGAAGATTGTCAAAAAGTCAACCCAGTACAACCTAAGATTCTGCCTCAAATGTCCTTCCAACCACTAAATACCAAGCTTATTCTGTTTATTCTTCATACTCTGCCCAAAAGTCTGGACTTCCATCCAACCACAAATTAAATCCATACCCACTACTCCTAAGCTTTCCTCTGAACTAAAATCATTTGCTTCTGAAACCTTGCCTTCTATCTAGTTTAACTGTCAACTTGTCTAAAGTACATCTTCTCTAACAAATGACAATCCCTCCCTCTTTTCTGTTATCCTTCCTTTTTTCGTCATCTTTCACCTCCCTCATATTGTTGTTCTCTGTCTTTCCTTCTCCACCTTCCTTCAACTCTTTCTCCTGCTCCTGCTACCCCTAACATTTTCCCTTTTCCTCTCTTACCTTCTGTCCTCCAATCTGCCATTAGATTAGTTTGATTCTCTGGCTTTCCTCCCACTACAAATACTACTTGGCAAACATTGTACACATCTGTAGTAGGACCCAAGATGCACTTTTTTGTAGCTTCACTCATAATATTTTGTCCTCCCACAGTGAATCTAGTCCTACTGGGTGGTGTTTATCATATGTATCAGTTCTGTAACTCAGCACTAAAACAGAAAAAGATCTGTGTGCATCTTATTTCTACCCTTGTCAGAAAATAGTAAAATTAAATAAAATGACTCTCGTCTTCCATCTGGACACCAAATCCTTAACTTCTGTCATTTTGGACATCTTTGTTCCCACAGGGCTGTGCCTTTTAACAAAATTTAGAAATTATCCGCATGCTGACTATATACTTTCTTGGTGTTGGGTTCCCATGCCTCTTTAATAAGTTTCTAGTTTACTCCAAAATGACAAAAAATACACCGAGCCCACAGACATTGCCAACATCCTAGCTGACAGGTTCAGTGAAAACTTCTCCCCCCTCTCCCCACCAAAAGGGCAAATATCTATCCCAACAGAGTGCTGCCCCCCTGACATCTCAGATGCTCAGGTAAGAGCCGCCCTCTCCAAAGCAAAAAACACAGCATGAATGGGACCAGATGGTGTCCCGGGCTGCGTCCTACATGAACTCCAAGAAGAGCTAAACCCAAACATAAAACTACTGTTCAGTCTTAGCCTTACTACAGGATATGTACCCAAAGAGTGGCGTACAGCAACAGTGGTCCCTCTCCACAAAGGTGGTGCCTCAACGGATCCTGGAAACTATCGCCCCATAAGCCTGACTAGCTTGGTCTGCAAAGCTATGGAAAGGATCATCATGGACCTCATAAATAAAGATATTGGGGACCTACAGACACTGGATCCTACCCAGTTTGGCTTTGTTAAGGGCAGATCCTGCCTCTTAAACCTGGTCGATTTCTTTGAAACAGTCACCAAGGCCATTGACGAGGGAAGGTGGTCCACACAGCCTACCTGGACCTCGCAAAGCCTTCGATACAATACCCCACTCGGGCATTATAGATAAGCTCACCAGCTTAAATATAAACCCCTATGTCACTAGATGGGTTGCAAACTGGCTCAAGGACAGAACCCACATGGTTAGAATTGCTGGAGCCATGTCAGACTCCAAACCAGTTACAAGTGGTGTCCCACAAGGCTCAGTCCTGGGACCTCTCTTGTTCGGTATATATTTCTTGGTCGTACAGGCCAACACGGAAGGACTGTGGCTGACCAAGTTCGCAGATGACTGCAAACTGAGCACCATAATCAACTCTCCAGCCGACACAAGCATCCTCCAAAAGGGCCTCATAGAAACAGACAACTGGTGCCAGAGCCATGGCCTCAAGCTAAATGCCAAAAAGTGTATAGTCATCCCCTTTGGCAAAAACAGTGCCCACAAATTACCACATAGGTGGTAATCCATTAAGTACAGAAGAAGTCATTAGGGACCTGGGGACCCAAGTTGATAGCAATCTCTCATTTGACAACCACGTGGCCAAAGTGGTTAGAAAAACATTTTATATAGCCCACCTAATCATGAAGGGATTCACATCTAGATCAGGGAGGTCATCATACCTCTTTACTCATCCCTCATCAGGCCCATAATTGAGTACAATGCCCCTTTTGGGATGTACCTTACCAGACACCTGCAGCAACTAGAAAGACCCCAAAAGTACCTCACCAAGAGGATCAAAGGGCTCAAACAGATGCCATATGCTGCCCGGTTAAAGAAACTCCAGCTCTACTCAGTGGCATACCGCCTGCTCAGAGGCGATCTGTGCCTGACGTATAAAGCCATGTCCAACCCAGAATTAATGGACATGCTGCACCTCAGAAAATCCAAATCCCATCGAGCTACGCCGAGAGACTTGAACCTCAGCACTGAAATAAATAGGACATGCTGGAGGGACAGATTCATAACCCAGAGGCTCCCTTCACTCTGGAATAAAATCCCAGTCCAGGTTAGGCAGAATCCCACATTGACTCTCTTCAAGAGGAATCTTGATGAGTGGATGGGAGATCGTAGGTTTACCCCGGCTATCACTTCTGTGTCACTGTTAGACAGAGGCACAGTATACTAACCTCAAAAAAAGGCATAGCAAAATTAATTTAAAATGGGTGGCGAAAGCCAAACACACTCTGGCTAGGCTTATAAATGCCCTAGGGCAGATAGCCTAGTATGAACCTATGAACCTATGAACCTACTAGGGTATCTGCCCGTGCAGGCCATTTTAAGCCTAGCCAAAGTTACCCTCCAAAAGCTAAGATTCAAACCTTGTACTTTGGGTATATAATCTAAATGCAATGATGATTATGTTAACCTCCAACCCAGTCCGATTGATTACCATTTACCATCAATCAGACACATGTCTTGTGGCATGTGTGTTTTACAACAAGTCTGATTTTGAAATCAGTGCTCTGAGCCTGAAAATCATAGCAGACTACCAGAAATGTATTTTTTAGCTCTTTGAGACTATCTAGAATAACAAAATGAGATGATGATAAACCTACAACTGTAGATTTTTTGACGGAGCTTGTATTTTAATGATCTGCAGCTTGAGTAGTCCTCAGTGTACAGAACTCTCCTTATTGGCTGACTACTTTACCCAAATGACTAATTCTGTCAGTATGGTCATTAGCTCTTGAAATGTAATAAACATGGTTATAATGTACTTATGCTTCAGGACAGGGTACAGCAGACTGTTTCCCGAGAAGCCAGCCTCCCATGCAAATTGCTATTGAGGCAGCCAGTTATCCTGTCCAAAGGCCATCCCACATGCTCTACTGTGGGAATTGCTCATGTTCTTCGCGTTTCACTTTTGCAGTCATCACACTTAGGTTATCTTCCTGCAGGTAGCCCTCAGTCAGCCCGAATACCAGAGACTTAGTATTTCTGTGTCGGTTGCTGTCACTCCAGGACTGACATCAGGTCGTCTGGGTATAAAAACAGACAGCTGACGCCATTACTTTAGTCTTTCTTGCTGAGGAGCCCATAGCAGAAGCAGTTTGCATGCGTGCTGGTCAACCGCTACCTGAGTTTTTCTTTTATGAATTGAATCATCCTGAAGTCTTCTAAAGCTATGTACCCCATTGGGGATCCTTTTTTCTTGCTTTAACCGATATCAGAAAAAGTTAACAGTTGTCTTGCCTGTAGAAAGCAAACACCACACCGAGATTTTCATTCTTACTGCATCACCTGTTTAGGCCCAGACCACGTCGTACCTCACTGTCGGTTTTGTGACTTGTTCATCACTCGCACCATTCATCAGCGTGCCCTTTTTGTCGCTAAATACTTTTGTTTTTGATTTGCATATTCCAAAATGGCTTCGGTAAGCCATCCGACTACCGATATTCTGAAAAAAACATAAGGATAAAGATAGAGCCAGACAGAATAGGTCCAAAGCTGCCAACAATGCTTCTATTAAGCTAGTTGCCAGTCCGCTGGTACTCAGTGAGGCGATTTTGCAGCCCATGATGCCTGCTTCAGTGGATTCGCAGGCCTCTACCCAGACCTTTCCGAGTCCAGTATGCCGCAAGACTCTTCTTTGACTATAGAACCTGTGGATGTCTCTACCTTGGATGGGTCCTGAGCCGCTGAGCAGGCACCGGCTTCTGAGGAAGTACTTTGCATTATTGATGTTCGACACAAAACGCGTCTTCAGTTCTGTCTAAAACTACTGAGTTTCTAAGGCCAAGAGTACGTGCTATGCCTAGACAACCAAAGACCCAAGCACATGCACCTGCTCCCTTGCCACAACATCAAATGTTTAAAATGGCAGAAGACCTTATTATGCTGATTGGGGAAGCCAGCCTTCCCCTGCTAAGAGGAAAAGAGACCATTCCCCAGCAGTCTCAACAGACCAACAGTCCGACGACTCTGAGGCATCTGATTATGAAGACATGCCTTTATCTGCTTATGAGGATGCAGATGCAGAAGAATCCATTTTCTTTTGGTGAGACCCTACATACTTTAAGAAAGCATTTCTATTGGGAATGCCAAGACTATCCTCTATCTAAAAAGAGACTCAGAGAATTTCTACATTTGCCACAACATAGGCCTTTAGCAATAACCCCAGTCCTGGATGTTGTGGATGATGTCTTTATGGAATCCAGTTTAACTCCTGATACTTTACCTCCTGCTCCTAGAAAACCAGACAGGTACTACAGAGTGCCTGACTCTCCCAAATTCCTTTTCAAAAATCCTACTGTTGACCCAGAGGTCATCTCCCAGGAGCCTAAATGTATCAAAACAACTACAGCTAAGAATCCCACCCCTTTGGACAGGGATGCTTTGGACAGATGGGGTAAGAAAGTATATACCTCTGCAACTCTCACCATTAGGGCTATGAATTGTCAGTTTCACATGCTGAAGTACCAACAATATGTCATGGAACTTAAGCAAAAAATAGCTACCTTTACAGCCTGTGTAGAAAATAAAGAATTGCAAGAGCTTATGCATTCTGCAAGCCAAGTCAGCAAGCATACATTGCAGTGTGGTTTTGATGCCCTGGAAGCTTCTTGTAGGGCAGCAGTCACTGGTTCTATACTGAGAAGGCATGCCTGGCTTAAGGAGCAGACCTTGCCAGACCATGTCAAGTCAAAGTTACTAGACGCTCCTTTGAGCAAGGACAATCTGGCACCAAAGCAGAAGAGGTTCTAAAAAAGATGGAAGAAAAAGCTAAATCTATGCAGACAATCAAAGAATTTTTGCAAGTACAGCCTCCTAGATTCAGTAGACATTGCCCATTGAAACATTGGTCCTTTCCAGCTCCTTCAAGTCCATCTCAAACTAGACCCAGTGGAAACAGATCCCCCAGACTACAGTCTCAGGGTATGCAGAGATCTAAGCAATGGAGTGCCTCCACCTCTGAAGCAGGGAGTGCTAAGCCACCTCCTTACGGAAAAAATTCCCAATGACTTTTCTACTGCACTCCCCACATCTGCCCAACTGCTCGCGCCCCTACGAGGAAAACTTGTCCATCATGCAAAAAACTGGACCTCCATCACCATTGACCGATGGGTCTTCAACATTGTATCCCGGGGGCACAAATTTTACTTCCACTCACTGCCAGCCCCAAAAGGGTTCCCAGACCTTCCTCTAAAACAGTGGGCAGAGGCACAAAACCAAGTTCAATTCCTGATCTCCATAAGGGCAATTAAACCTGTCCCTGCAGAACAGATAGGTCAAGGGTCCTATTCTAGACTTTTCCTGGTACCCAGAAAAGAGGGCACTTGGCACCCATTCCTAGAGCTTTCTATTCTAAACACCTTCCTGTTGGTACCAAATTTCAAAATGCTCACCCTTCAGCAGCTTCTTCCTATGCTGTCCAAAGATGCCTGGTTAGCCATCCTAGACCTAAAAGAAGTCTATCTGCACATCCCTATCAGGGACTCATGCAGGAAATACCTACATTTCAGGGCATGATCTATGCATTATCAGTTCTCTGCACTTCCCTTTGGCTTATCCACTGCTCCCAGAGTACTCACAAAATGCCTTGCTCCAGACATTGCCTATTGCAGACAGAGAAAAATTAAAATTTACCCATACTTGGACGACTGTCTGATTCAGACGGACAGTCAGGAGCAGCTGTTGCAGCACCTGACATTTGTAAAGAACCTTGTAACCTCCCTGGGGTACACTATCAATGAAAAGAAA
Source organism: Protopterus annectens (assembly GCF_019279795.1). NCBI lineage: Eukaryota > Metazoa > Chordata > Ceratodontiformes > Protopteridae > Protopterus > Protopterus annectens. The sequence continues at coordinate 738,945,686 of NC_056750.1, read as the reverse complement.
TCAAAACTAGTCCCCAGTCAAAAGATTGTATTCCTGGGAGCAAGCTTGGACACAGCTTCCCAGATGGCATTACTTACTCCAGAAAAACAAGCCTATCTGACAGGCTACTTCACTCAAATGGCCACAAGAACCCAACTATCCGCAAGGAAAATCCTGCAGGCCCTAGGGTTCATGGCCTCTTGCATCCTACTAATTCCATATGCCAAACTGCATATGAGGAAACTTCAATGGTACTTAAAAAGTCTTTGGTGCCAACATTCTCAGGACCTAGAAACAGTCATACCTATCATACCTTGTCTAAGGTCAGAGTTTCTCTGGTGGGCAGCAGCATACAACCACAACAAGGGACTTCCCTTTACTCAACCCCTCATCGCCCAGACACTAACCACAGATGCATCAAGCTATGCCTGGGGGGGCATACCTGGATGACTAGTGCAAGTCAAATTCATCTGCACATCAGCCAAAAAGAGATGCTAGCTGTTCAGTATGCTCTGACAGCTTTTAGGTCCCTACTCTCACCAGGACCCCCTGCTAATAAAAACAGACAACACCACAGTTATGTGGTACATCAACAAGCAGGGGGGAACCCACTCTTACCCATTATGCAGGCTAGCCATGGCATTGTGGAACACGGCCTTGGACATGCATATTCATCTGCAAGCTCAATTTCTGCCAGGCAAACAAAACTCTCTGGAAGACGATTTAAGCAGAAATCTCCTAGACCACACAAGTGGCAATTAGACCCCGGCACATTCAGTGTTCTAATCCAGAAATGGGGGACCCCAGAGGTGGACCTCTTTGCCTCCCCCTGCAGTCACCAGCTCAGGAAATTCTGCATCAGGACACCTCACAGCAGGGCCTGGAAAGTGGATGCCCTATCCTTCCAGTGGGAAAACCTCTCAATCTATGTATTCCTCCTCTGCCTCTTCTCTCAAGAATATTACTCAAGACAAGACAGGACAGACCAAGGACAGTCCTGATTGCCCCAGACTGGCCATGCCAGCACTGGTACCCACTACTGCACAGCTTGTCACTGGTACCACCCTGGCAACTACCCCAGATCCCAACCCTCCTCACTCAGCAGGGGGGGACAGATCTTGCATCCACAACTGCAAACCATGAATCTTGCAGCCTGGCTTATTCCTTAAATTCTTCCCCAGGGACCAGCCTAAGCAAGCAGGTACAAGGAAATCCTATGCTGATAAGTGGAAAAGGTATTGTTCCTGGACTCAGTCTAAAGGAGAGGACACAGCACTGCCCTCCTTACCTCTAATCCTAGAATACCTAGCAGATCTACTCCATGTAGGCCTATCCTTCTCCGATCCATGCCTCTGCCATCTCGGCTCATTACAACACTGAGCCACCTCTCTTCTCTTACCCTCTCATCAAGAAGTTCCTGAGAGGGGCAAACAGCTTAAGGCCACCAAGGAGAGCACTCAACCCTGCTTGGGACCTTAACTTTGTACTGGAAAAGCTCAAAAAATCCCTTTGAGCCTGCAGCATCAGCAGAATTCCTCTCTTGGAAAACAATCTTGCTTCTGGCCAGCGCTTCAGCTAGAAGAGTGTCTGAGCTACAAGCACTTATGGCTGTGGAACCCTTTATTTTCCATGCTGACAGGGTTTCCCTCAGGGCTAAACCTTCCTTTATGCCGAAAGTAGTGTCCACTGTGGCTCTCAACCACTCTATCCATTTGCCAACCTTCTTCCCTAATCCTCAAAATAAATGGGAAGGGATCCTGCACTCCTTGGATATGCACAGACAGCTCAGGTTCTACCTTGATAAGACTAAGCCCTTCAGGAAATCTGACCAGTTACTAGTCAGCTTTGCACCAGGGGTAGAGGGCAAGGCCATTTCAAAACAAACAATTTTCAAATGGATAGCACACTATCCATTTCTGCTACAAGAACCATGGGAAACCAGCCCCTCTGGTGGTCAGAATGCATTCTACTAGGGCAACGTCTCCCTCTACAGCATTCCTCAGTGGAGTCGCTACAAGGGACATTCTGGAAGCTGCTACCTGGAGTTCTGTACACACCTTCACCAAGCATTACCACCTGTCTATCTTTTCCAAATCCAGGGCAGGTTTTGCAACAGCAATCCTGCAGGGCATACTAGCCAGTCCCAACTCTTCTTAACTGCCTCCACCCTTTCTTCAGCTTTGGGAATCAACCCAAGTGTAATGACTGCAACAGTGAAACATGAAGGACATAGTGTGCACTTACCATAGATGTTGATGTTTGAGTGTATTCACTGTTGCAGTCCTGGTTTCCCTCCCTCCAGCCCCCTTGTTTCTCCCTCTCTCCTCTCTATGTCTATTACTCACCCCTTACATGGGTATTGGTATTTACTTTTAACTGGTGGTTTCCCCACCATGACTTATTTTGGTGGGCTCCTGACATTTGGGGCAAGGAATACTGATGTAATTGCGTCGGCTGCCTGTTTTTATACCCCTGACGACCTGACGTCAGTCCTGGAGTGACAGCAACCAACGTAGAAATACTAAGTCTCAGGTATTCGGGCCGACTGCAGGCAGATAACCCAAGTGTGATGACTGCAACAGTGAATACACTTGAACATCTACATTTATGGTAAGTGTACACAACTGTACATTCCATGTTGCACCATACACAGCCAGTGGAGTTTCACAAAGCAATACAAGGTATCTGCCACTGAACTAATGCCAGCTGACCAGGCGCAATTGAAATGCGTAAATGAAGATGTAAAGGAGCTGGGAGAGAAATGCCATGTAGCAAGATGATTGAAATGTTTCAAAGAGGAAAAAACTGAAGAACAAATCAAGAAATATCCTAAAAAAAATCATCCTCTTGATTTCATATTCTGGAAAGGGATACCATGGAATGCAACCACCTTGCTGTATCGCCCTGGTCACTGTGATATCTACATACAACTAAAAGTTTTACACCATTTCTCAAAAGCAGCAAATTAAAAAAAAAAAAAAAAAGTAAACTAAGCAGACTAGAAGCCTTGTACATACTCCCCCAGAGACTCTATTTAATTTGACAACTTAATGTATGTTAATTCCTTAGTTGCTTCTCTACTGTTGTATTAATTGAGTCGTTATCTGCACATCACTCGGCCAGTATGTAATATTCACCCCTCAGTGTTCTACTATCTCTGTTACTAGCATCTTCCCTACACTTACTGCCTGCATCTATCATTCCCTCTCTTAGCTGGTCTGTTCTTTCCCTTTCCTTCTGTAACTATTTCTTTTTTGCCCTTACTTTGCAGCCCACAGTCAGCTCTGATATTTTAATTATGTTATGCATTACCTGCTGCTCTGCTGACTGACTGTTTTTCTTTTTGCTTGCCATCAGCTTTCAGTCAGTGCAGCCTGTTCCATTCTGCCCCCGCTGGCTGGGGCTTCACTCCACTCCCCTACAATTACAAACAGCCCCACCTCCAATACTTCCCTTTACTCCAACCCTACACTAGCTAACCAAATACAAACAGCCTCACCTCCACTTATCCAATCCACATAAAACCCACCTATTTTTATTCAAGACTTCTGCTGCCTACTGCCCATTTCACTACCCTGAATACTAGAACTCAAACTTCACCATGGCACTGAGAGCAGGAGCGGCCCTAGGTCAATTGGTGCCCTAGGCAAAACAGCTCCATAGCGCCCCCCAACACATTACCTGGTGCCTCCATCCTGGTCTACCTACACCAAATAAATACTGTAAAAGTGCCCCTGCTACACCGGCGCCCTAGGCGGCCGCCTAGTTGGCCTATGCCTAAGGCCGGCCATGACTGAGAGGGTTCTCCTTTCTCTCCAACTTTTATCTGACATCATTTATTGTTCTCCTAATCCTTATCCCCCTTTGAACTATTCTCCAGCCCCTGCAGCAGCCACACATTCTACTCTTGCTCTACTTCATGATAACCCCAGAGAAAGTCATGATAACCCCAGAGAAAGTCATGATAACCCCAGCGAAAGTCATGATAACCCCAGAGAAAGTCATGATAACCCCAGAGAAAGCTATAGCAACATATCAGCCAGCCTAATCCAATATCATATTATGTATCTCTCAAAACACAAAATCTTTCCCATCATAAATACTACTAAACTTGGGCTCAACATAACATTCACCTGTAATAAACCCACCCTAGACCTCAAACCTTACCTCTCCATGCAACACATTTTATCCACCCCACCCCAGGTCCCTTAATTACAACTTCCTCTGTAAACAGCATAAATCCTAACAATATTCTCTTAGCAACCCTCAACACACAGTATTTGTAAAAAAAAAAAAAAAAAAAAAAAAAAACACAGAATTTCACACTTGGTTAGGCAAAAACACCCCTGATAGTGTAGTAATTACAGAAACCTTGCTAAAGCCCCATAGCCAGGATACTGAAATAATAACTCCCAGCTATAATGCACTTAGAAAAGATAGAGCCAACAAAAAGGTGGCAGTGTAGGCCTCATTTATCATAATTCTATCGTAGTCTCACCTCTCTCCAAAGAAACATCAACTTTCAACAATGGTGAAATTTTAATTGGAATCTTACAAATTAACAAAGCAAAGCAAATATGCATTGTTGGACTATATATACCCCCCCCCCCCAGGCAAAACGTTCAAACTATGGAAGAGACCCTCTCCTGGATCTCAGAAAACATCAGTAATAAAACAATAATTATGGGAAATAATATCAACTGGCAAGATCTGATGACTGATCCCCCTACTAATAGCATAAACCTCTATGGTTATACCCAGCTTGTCTTCAATGCCACCCATATGCATAACAGTAATACCCTAGGTGCGACCCTTGATTGGATACTTGTCTCTAATCCAGGCAAATACACTAATCCTTACACTCTACCTGATACACTTATTGAACACCTGCCAGTATTTATATAAAATCCTCACTGCAAATTGCAAGAAATCACTCATACAGAACTACCAAAAACCCCTCAAACTTTGATCATCAAAGTTTAATAAAATCCTAAAGCACACTAACTGGAACCCAGTTAAAACACTACCACTGGAAGATGCCCCTGAATATTTCAACAATGTATTTCTAAATACTCTCAACAGCTTAGCCCCCAAGAGCACCAAAAGAATAAAAACTAATCATGCCCCTTGGCTGACTAAAAATACCAAACCACTTTTAAAAGACAGCGATAAAGCATGGAAGGTATGGCATAACAACAAATCAGATGCCGACCTAATCAGATATAAGCAGTTATGAAATAAAGCAAAAAAAATAGTGAATTTAGATTAAAAAATTCACTTCTCCACCCAACTCTCAAACGACAAAAATAACCCAAAACTGTTTTGGAGAAAAATCCGTAACCTCCATACCTCAGGCTCTAAACCATTTCCATTATCACATCCTCATAAAACTCCCATTAGAGATTGCCAACCTATTTTAACTTTCACTTTTATAGATAGCATAAGCAAGCTGTTACCAAATTCCACTGCCACAATTACCTCATACCCAAACTCTGATCCTCCTTCCCCCTCACCTCACACTGTACAAACCAAAGTAACCCATCACCTCCTTAGCAAACAAATACAACAACTCCTATCTCCTTTTCTCTTAATCCTTTACCTACCTCTCTCATACTTTAGCTAGTTCAAAAACTAAAACCATGCTCCATCTCCTCTGACAGCCCCCCCTGAATACTTAAAATCTGATGCAGAAGCCATAGCATACCCCATCAGCATCCTTATAAATTGCTATATTACAGAGGCCAAAGTCCCCATCCTCTGGAAAAAAATTATCACCACCCCTTTATATAAAGGGCGAAACTCAGACGAACTTGTCAGTTATCGATCAATCTCCATCCTCTTTCCAAACTCCTGGAAAAATGCATACATAGGCAACTACTCCACCATCTCATCTAAAGTAAACTAATTTTCCCTACCCAACATGGGTTCTGCCCATCACACACAGTACCACCACTGCCCTAATCTCCTTCATGGACACTGTGACAAGGCCATTGACTCCTGTAGTATCACATCGGTCTTATTGCTAGATTTATAAAAGGCATTTGACACAGTGTCCCACAACAAATTTCTCCATCAACTATCCATTGTATGCTGCACTCAGTCATTCCTGCAATGGTTTACAAACTTCTTATCCAGCCACCAACAGTGTGTTAAGTGGGAAAATACACTATTTCAATATCAAGCAAACACAACTGGAGAAACATAAGGGTCCATACTTGGACCATTACTCTTTAATATTTATACTAATGACCTTCACGCCTCATTACCTTTTGGCTCTATTATCCAATATGCAGATGATACTACAATAGTATCCTTCTCTCATAACATACAGTATCTCCAACAACTCACTCAAATCACCTTCACCTCAGAGGCATGCCAAAGAAACCCATAACTCCTACATCCTAAAAAACAAAACTTTTACTTTTTTCAACAAAACCAGTCTCATCTGACTTCAGCAGTTTTTCTCAGGATTATGCAAATATTGAAACAGTCTCTACAGCTAAGCTATTGGACATTACCTTAGTGAAATAACTTTTGAGCAGCATATCTGCAATAGCATAAAAAACACATCAAAGTGGGAACATTCTACAGGCATAAAACTTTCATGGATAAGTCCACCAGGAAAATCCTCCTCAACACATATTTGCTTTCCTCTCTCTTATATGCAGCCCCCTATACACCAATTTGCACTCTTCTCTTAAAGAAAAGTCCAATCCTGCTACCACAAAATTGCCAAATTCACCACTGGCCATTCCTTTTTTTCCCACCACTGCCTAGCTCTGAAAGAACTAAATTGGCTTGAACTCACACAACACCTAAACTTAGTTCATCTGTCTTCTACACATAAAGTGATATATTCACCTGATAGTTTTCCATCCCTCAAACCTGTTCTAAAACCATACATCCCTACCAGAGCCCGCCAATCTGAGAACGAACAACTCCTAGTCATCTACATTCCAAATAAGAATTGGACAGTGCCTATATTATCATGTTATTGCCAAGCTCTGGAACTCTGCCAAAAGACATTACTACCATTGAGTCCTTTAACAACACATTACTACCATTGAGTGCTTTAACAACTTTCAATACGGGTTCCTGTTACCTTATCGAATTGCTGAAACTTCGAACCTGAAAACATAGAACAAAAATGTTCAAATTTCAGCAATTCAAATGAAAAAAAAACAACACAAAATTGTGTGTATAACTGTTGTAACAAGGGGGGCAAGCCCCCTGCACCCTCACACCCTCCACTCCTTAAATATACCAACTCTGAGATTGCACTACAGTGCAGTAAAGGGAAGTATTCCCTTTCCACACTGTAGTGCAATCTCGGAGTTGGTATATTTAAAGAGCAGTGTGTGTATGTGGGGGGGACACAGGGGGGCTTGCCCCCCTGCTTACAACATTTACTTTCTGTCTGTTGTTTTTTTTTTTTTGTGTGTGTGTTCGAAATTATAAAACTTCGAACACAAAAGTTCAATTTTGTGGTGTTCAAAGTTTTATAATTTTGATAAGGTAATAGGAACCCCTTTCAACACACCCTAAAAAAAATTTCCTATGGAACCAGACCTGCCCCTGCTCTTTCAATAACAGGTCAACTCCATCAACTTTCTAATTCCTATCCTTTTTTCTTTTCCCCCACTCATCTGGATATACCTGAACCGTACTTTGTAAGAAACATTACGTAATTCTACATCCATTACTACTCCTATCCTACTGTACAATTTTTCTAAAACATATGTTTGTTTCTAACTTACAAATCCTCTGCCTCATTCTCACATTTTACCTCAATCCGACCTGATATATATAAGTGTAATATTTTTCTATTACTCTAGCTAGTGCAGCACATTGTTATTGTTATTTATATCTACTTCTTTGTATGTACTTATTTAGTATGTCCTATTGCATTTTAGTGTCTCATTTAATACTTACCATTACCTTGTTCTAACTTCCTTGTTCATGTATAATGTCAAACTTTCTTGTACTTTTTGCTGAAAATAGGTTCCTGACCTAGTAGGACTTTCTCGGTAAACAAATGTTAAATAAATAATAAATAAATAATGCTGTGAGGTCTACTTCACCCTTTTGATAGTGATCTGGTAACAGCACTCTTCTGATATGGTTTTGCATGCAGTTTCAGGGGTTCCAGTGGTGAAATCACCATTGCTTTCCTGGCTGCCTTCTTGCTAGTTTATCTTGGGAAGGATAAATGCCTTGGCTTGTGAATAAGTCTCAAAGCTCATGAAGAGTAACAATTTTACTATCCCTTCCTTTTTGTCTAGAATCAGAGACCCCCCCCCCCACTCCCGGCACTGGCAGAGCAGGTAGAGTGCCCTTATAGTTTTTCCCTTTTTCAGTTAGTCGGCTGCTCGTATAGTTAGCACAATGCCTGTCTTCCTTGACTCAGTTTTTCACATGCAATTCCTGGCCATGCTTAATTTTTCCGAAGTAGCACATGGTATCAAACATGGTCACAGTTTTGTTGAAGAAATAGCTGTGTCCGTGTCTTATGCCTGCTGAGCAAGTGCCCACTCTGTCACCTTATCTGCAAAAAAGGATAATCTGCCTCCGTGACCCATTTTGTTATACATGTATCATCAGTCTCCCTAATTGTTTTGACTGCATAGTCTAATGCTGTATATTGTAACCTGTTTGCGTTATTCTCTGTTGCTTTTATCATTCATTGTTCACAACTTTGAGTATGACAGATAATGAATCATTTGAAATTTCTTAGACACTTTATAGGTGCAAAGTCCAATGATAGCACCTTAAAGTGCTGAAAGTCATTGCCTTAGATTATCCGAACACCCTGTATGCCAGCACTCCTTTATTCAAGTTCCCAAACCATTTCACCACTATCCCTAACTAATACCATATTCTATGCCAAGTCCCCCTTCAGTAGGAGAGGCAACAACTATGGGACTCTCTTAATAAATTGTTCCACTAGAAAATATGCCAATGGTGGTTTGGACCACCACTTCATGGATGTCTGTAGCCTTGTGCAAATTTAAATGACATGTACTTCTAATTGCCCTCCTTGAAAAGCCCTGTGTATAATTAACAGGGGATACTTGGGGGTGCTGGGGGCTTGCCCCCTTAAATTATTTTTATTATCCTTTTTTTTCTTTTGTTTATCGTATGATCTGAGGTTATTTCTTGATGCATGCATAGTAGCTTTTGAAAGTTTGTGGTCAGTGTTGTAAACCATAGGCATTTTGGTTTGTCAGTAAAATAAAGTAGATCCCTATATATATATATATATATATATATATATATATATATATATATATATATATATATATATATATAATGTGTATATATCTGATATCTGCACAACTCTGTCACTGAACTCCGTGGCGTGAGCTCTCGGACTGACATTTAATGAAAATATTGATACCCCCTTCTAGCACTGATGAGCTCTATCAATTCCTTGTCAATAATCATTAATTAACTGACAGCTGCAGAAACTTGGTTTGCATGCTTCCCATCGATGTTGCCATCCTTTGTTCATGGCGAAACATGGGGTCATTGTTCGATATCACAATATAGAGTCCGTTGATGCTTGTAACTCACAATAACGCTACATACAGGAGCTGCTGAGAGTGAGTCTTGTACTCATAAGCATTTTCTTTAAATGTGCCTCCTTGTGATTTGTGGATCCTAATTGCACAAGCGGATAATAGGGGAAAATGATTGTGTTTTGCAATAATGGTTTTATTAAAGGAGATACTCTGGGTTAATTGTGCTATAGGCACAGCTGTGCGACTGAGGTTATTGGCTTCCATATATGCACTGACTTTTCAATTTCTTGAAATTCTCAACGAGTGCTTTTAATGGCATTGAAATTTGTATATGGTATACTTGTCTCAGATGAGGTCTATTCATCAGGCATTGATGCATCATTATTTGTGGATGGGTCAACTGTATTGTGTAGATTTTTGATTTCATTTAGGACTGAGCAGCTGGGAATGCAGAATGTATTGCGAGACCAGATTTCAGTGCCCTTTGCCTCGCTTCAAATTCTCTCAGACTTTACAGTGCACTGTTTGCTTTTTTATTTATTTATTTTTTGCTGGTTTATGAACACATTGTCACTCACAAATTGCTCACATGAGTTCTGTACTGGTCTTTAGCATAATTGTTATAAGAAAAATTATAAATAAGAGATGAAGTCTATACCTCTCAACTATAACAAATTCCTCTGTATTTCCCTGTTTGGCGCTCAGAATAAGGTGCTCATTTATTTTTCTGTAGTTTAAAGGAGGATCACAATAAGAGTGTGAAAGCGTATGCTTTCTATGAGTCAGCAGCATATATGCCAGCACTTGGAATGTATCAGAAGTGAGGTGACCTCTGGTGGTCAGACAGGTGGGATGTCACAATGAGTCAGACTGTTTTTTTTAACAGTCTAGCTACTTATAAGTGGCAATACAAGCAAAGTGTCATTTCACTTATGTTCACGCACTGATACATTGCTGTCCTTCACTCTTGGGAGTTGAGGGTTGGGTAATATCTGAGGACCAAAAAAAACATTCAGATTACTATTTTGTCTGAATATTGCTTGTAATTAAGATATTTGATATGAGGCGAACGTGTGAGTGATACAGAAAAGGTGTGTGTTTGTGCTTTTTTAAATACATTGGAGCAACGATTAATTGGTGGGCTTAAAAAAAAAAATCGACCTTTGTAAAATGCACTGACTTAAAATGTGAGGTTAAATACCGGATGCTTCACTTCAAAAGAGTGCTCCGTTTAAAAGTTCGTTAGAGTGTTGAGACAGCCCATTAAAACAGGACCCTCCTGGCTTTAAAATAATTTTTATTAAAAAGAAAGCAATGAAAACATCAGGAAATATTAGGAGACGGAAGATTTATTTCCACATACTCCCCCCAAAGTGATCTTTTCTGACCAAAAAAAGGAAAGCACAAGCCGACTATTTTTTAAAAGCCTCAGAGAAACTACTTCTTGGTGGCAGTAAAGCTCTGAAGGATTTTTTGCCCACACTTGTCTTTTAGTCAGCTCAGCTTGAGCTGCCTGAAAATCTTGGGTGCATGGAAGGTGACCTGATGCTTTGGAATCAGGCCGGACATCATATCCTTGGCAGGATATAACCCATATATAGATAATGCTATTGCAGCAGTTATCGATATAAAGAACATTGGTTTAAAACATCAAGTCAGAATGCAGGACTGATATTCCATTTTTAGTCTACCAGTCCCTATAGAGGCCACCTAAAGAAGTTTCACTTCAAAACATCAATGATCGAGTATATTAAAACAACACAAGAATAACAAAACACTCGCTGACTGGAAGTACTCAAATATGAAAGCACCAGTTAATTACAGAGTCCTTTTTTTAGGTCACGGTACTGTTTTTTTTTAACTTGTCAGATTATTTACAAGAAGTTGAATTATCTTCAATGCAATGTTTGTAATTATGTTCTGATGTTCTACTAAATAAAAAGAACAACAGTGCGTAATGTTTTTTAAAAATTAGATTTGTTTTGTGATTTCACATTTGAGCATTTCCAATCTGTGGGTATTTCTTTGCTTGCACAGAATCTGTTCAGGGTGAGGGGATGTTTAGGGATAGTAGTTAACCAAGCTTATATGCTGAATTTTCATTTATATTAAACTGACTGAAGTCTGTATCTGTCTGGGTTATATATTTCACTTTAGCATGCATATATATTAAGTATTATAAAAACCTGGCAAAAATATAACATTCTTAACATGGAATAGCTTACCCAGTAGCAATACTCATAAACAGACCTATGTCAGAGTGAATAGTAGCTGCTATATGGAAAAAATCCCATATAATACCCTTTCACAAAGGAGACAACTCAACCGAATTTAGCATCTACCGCCCAAATGCTATTCTATCATCCCTATCCAAAATCCTAGAGAAGGTGGTCCATACTTAACTCATGTACTACCGTAACACCCACAATCTATTATCAGTCAAACAACATGGATTTTGCCCCCATCTCAGTACAACTACAGCCCTCATGTCCTTTACTAATACAGTCAACCAACTTAGAAACTCAGGGCAATTCGTATCTGCCATATTTCTAGACCTGTCCAAAGCACTCGATATGGTAAACCACAACAAACTGATCCAAGACCTCTCCTCCCTTAACCTTGGTGCTTCCACTGTTACCTGGTTCCTAAATTATCTGTCGGATGGACAACAGGATGTACTGTGGCAACATCACCTGTCTACACTCCTCCCAATCTCCCTAGGTGTCCCACAAGGCTCGATCTTAGGACCGCTATTGTTTTCTCTCTTTACTAACCAAATCCACACCTCCACTCACCAAGCATTTGTGATACAATATACAGATGACTCTACCCTCATAGTCTCTGCCCCCACCATACAGGACCGCCACACCATACACAGGAACTCATTTCTATCAGTAGAATCCTGGCTTACCAATTCTTAACTCATTCTAAACCCAAATAAAACCAAACTCCTCCTCTTCTACCCCTCAAGAACACCTACAACACTCCCAGTTTTCACCCTAGAGTCTAAAAACAAAACTATTATCACCCCTGTGACACACATCAAACTGCTAGGGGTCAAAATTGACAATCTAAAATTTGATATCCACATAACCCAAACTATCAAAAAGTTCATAAAAAATTAGGTCTCCTTTACAGAAACAAGAAATTTTTAACCAGATCTACAAAATCTACCCTTGCCCGGACACACCTCTCATCACCCCTACTCTATGCCTCCCCTATACTAACCAACATATGCAAATCAGACCTTACTAAACTAGACTTATGTTACCATAAAATAGCCAAATTCGCTACAAACTCCCCCTGCAAAACACACCATTGCACAGCCCTTAGACAACTAAACTGGCTAGAACTTTCTCAGCTCTTCCAATACAAACAACTAACCTTCACCCATAAAATACTCCCTGAACCAGATAAAACCCCAGGCCTTCAAGATATCATACAACCATACACCACCACTAGAACACTCTGTTCCAGTGACAAACTTCTAGTTACATCCACCAAAGCTAATAACTCAGCTGGAGAATCCTTATTCTCTAACATCATTCCTAAAATATGGAATAAACTACTCACTTCCATCACTTCCATCTGCATCATAGTACAATTTAAAAAACTTTTATTTACTCACTTAGAAAAGTCCTGGCTTTGCTCTTGCTACCAACCTGACTAACTCTATATTCTCCACTTTTTATACACACGTTCTGACATTCTTTAGATCTACACTTTACACTACTATCCTATTATGCCTTCTTCCTTCCCTATATATACTTATTCTTTTAGCTCAAATCATTTCAAATCTTCCTCAAAGATGTCACACTGTGCTTTCTAATATATATGCTACTCTATAACTCATATCATTTGAAGTCTTCCTCAAAAATATCATACTGTGCTTTCTAATATATATGCTAGTCTAGTTTGTATAATACCGTATATTTTTTTGATGTACAAATTTTTTTTTAAATTGCTAAGGTGTCATCTCTTTCTGTTATTTATATTTTGCAATGTGTAGTTTCATTGTTGACCTGTACTCTGTAATTTTCTTGTGGTATAATGTTTGTTTGTTTTTCATATTGTTGTAGCTTTTCTCCCCGGGCCTCCATTGAAAATGGAACTGTGTCCAGTCTGACTTTCCCAGAAAACAAATGTTAAATAAATAAATAAAAAAATAAACAAACATGTTATAGACTACATTTGTATCTTTAATTGGAAATTGCGATGATGCAGTGATTAACCACAGTAAAACTTTTCTGCTGGATTTGAAGTTGCTCAAATAAACCTTTCAAAAATCCTAAATCAAATATGATTGCATCAGTAGTAGACTCTAATTGCTGTTGGATCAGGTGGAATCTGTAAGATATAGGATACAGGACCAGTCAGGATTTTGCAATCATTCTGTTAAAAGGGAAGGACAAGAGGCCATATGCTTACAAGTCATTGTCAACAGTTACAAGCGCCTCACAAAGACGACACAGCATGTTTAAGAGATGCATATCTAATCCTTGGTCATTCTGCAAACCTCCAACAATGACATATTAAAACTTCATAGACAAAGAAATCATTTCTCAGTCACCAGCTAGCATGCTACTACTAGAATGCATTAGGAAATGCATAGATCTTGTCCTTAACAGCATTCAGTACAGTTGGTTTAAGTATGTGTAGTAGTTCCACACAAAAATGTACATATGATTTCAAAATCAGGAGTTGCCCATGGATGGTTTATTTAATGAAAAGAATGGAAAAATAAGACTTGATATGTGCTCTCAGTTCAAGATATCAGCAGTTAACATTCTACATGCCTAAACCAAGACCTGTCGCATGGTTTACTCCATCACTACCAGTTCAGGCTGCTGTTTTAACAGTAACTTGCAAAACATTTTGCAAAAATAAGTGAGAGTGTTTTGGGAGGAAGTATATGCGTAACTATCTGTATTCTGATGGGGGAATTCCGCTGTACTAAAAAAAGTCAATTAGCTGGTTACCAGCTTCATTGCAAATTTCTGGTGATCTGTTGGCACGCACAATAGGAAAACAAAATGGATTATCATAAGAACAGCCTGGCTTCCAATGAGTGCTCTTCATTTCCTGTCCAATGCTGTGCGAGTCCATGCATATGTGTCAGGTTATTATTTTAAAAGTGATGAGGTTTTAACTTCCTTGCACCAGACTCACTCTGACGTGACAAGTGACTGTACTTCCTACATAAGCAGTCAGCCCTACTTTACCAAAATGTGACTCACATTGTGTGATGAATGGACAAAATATATGACATAAGATAAAATGTGGTACTCCAAACAATTGCTAAACACAGTTTAAGCAAATGGAACTATGAGTTTCTTTTTTTGGAGCTTATGGTGCTTCATATAACCTGTGATGATGCCCAAGTGTTTTTTTTTCCCTCCATTTTCCATGAGTTTTACTCATTCAGGAGTTTGTACATATGTAGGTGCTGGGGCTTATCCGCACATGCGGGGGTACAGCAGCTTGCCCCAGCATAATAAAGTGTCTGTTTTATGACCATCAGAGTGTCCCTGTTTTTGTTGTGACCTCCAAAGGTTTCAGATGTTTTGGATTGATAAATCGTGTATCCATTGCACCAGACTGCAATTATAAATACTAGAGCCTATAAATTATCCTAATTTCATTAGAACTATGGAAAAGTGGCATCTGTCAGTAGCACTGAGGAGTTTAAAGGAAATAAAATTACTGTCATATGCTATAATTTTGCACTTGAAAGCAATACCCATAGTTTGTTTTACTTTTTTTTTTACCCCAAGTGGGGCAATTCATACTTGGAAATGTTTGTGAGTTGGATGCTGACCAATGTTGGAAGTGAGATTAACTACAACACCTTAGTTCATTAGCAGTTTGCAGTTTCTGTGATTTGGTAAAGGGTACAATATGAGAAAAAAAAATCTTTGTGGATGTGTTTGATCTGCAGCCTGCAGTCTAATTGCAATCCAGTTCCGTACTTACCAGTTCGAGTGGTGATTCAATTTCCTTGCAAGCTTTGTCAAGAAGCTGCAAGAATTTGCTATTTACCTTCAATATGTCGTGCTAAGATTCTTAAAATTTCAAGACATTTTCTATTTTTCATATTTTTTGCAGGATGCAAGTTCCCAAATAAGGTATAAGGAAGTGTGATGGAGAGCAAGTGGTTTTGTGTTTGTGTGTGTGTCTGTGTGTGTGCACGCTGGCAGAGTTTGAGATGGAAGTCGGACTACCTCTGCATAAGGTGAACTTGCAGTACGTGCCCGGCACTGTGGGCAGAGTCTGAGTTCCGTTTCCATTTCACTCCGAACTCACCCTGCCCTGCCTTAAGAAGTTTCACTTCAATAACTTGTGTAATATTTTTTAAACTGCACAAAGTATCTCAGTATTAACTCTAGTTACTCACATTCCATCAGTATTTTGTTCATGTAGCTCTGTGCTTTCACAATGGACTCAACAGGACTGTTGCTCAGATGTTAAAACAGCCTGGCAGTTAGCTGAGATGTCTAAAGCTCTGAACTGTTAATGAGCTTCCTCCTATGTCCAGGGTACGATTCTGAGCAAATCACTTAACTAGGCAGTGCTTCGGAGTCATTACTGAAAATGGACATTTTGTCCATCGGGCTTACCTGGTCCACAAATAGGTAAAATAAAATAAGCAAAAAATAGAAATATTTTAGGAAACTATAGCTTTACTAAACAGAAGTCTGTTATGGTTGTGTTGACCATCATGTAAGATTAAGGATAAAATCATTCAATAGTTTGTATAGCTCACGGTGTTATTATTTATTTTATTTTACATTTGATTACTGGGTAATGTCCGACTAGGTCAGAAGCCTGTTTTCAGTCGAGACCCAGGGAGAAAAGCTCCAGAAACTTTAACATAGAAAGACAGTATAAATAACAGGAAATAAATGTAAAACTACATGTTACAAAAATAAGTGGAATACAGAAACAATAGAATTGCAGCAAAAAAATACAGTATGGGAAAATATAGTGCAATGAGTTCCATGAAAAATAGTTGCACAAAAAGAAATGCTTTTTCATGTTCAGATATTGAGATGGACAAACAGTATTATTTTTTTTTTTTTTTGGTTAGGTAAGTTAGTAGAAAGGAAATTGCTAGTTCATGGCTATTTCAGCAAAGAATATAGATGTAAGAAAGGTTTTACAAGCAGGGGGTGAGAGGACTATGCACAGGAGTACTGGAATTAATAATGTATAAATGAGCAAGCAGTACCAGATGCCTAGAGTGTCTCTAGACTGATCTCTGAGAAATGCCTTGAGGTGTCATTTTGCGTTAATGAACTGTAATCAAACACAACTCATCTGAGATACTTCAGGTGCAGCTAACATTGGGTAAGACAGCAATTCAGGTTGTAGCCTGCTATAGTTCTGCAACCATGTCCCAAGACTCACACTCCATGTTCCTAAGCACCCTGGAGAATATTAGGGTCCAACCTAACAATCTCTCATACTGGGTGGCTTCAACTACCCCTACATTAACTGAGAAAACTACTCATGTACCAATACACTTGCCCAACGTTTCCTGGACTTTATTAATTCCAGTGCCCTGGACCAGCTTTTTCTGATCCCCACTAGAGGTAGCATCATCCTTGACCTGCTTACTTATTACTAACATGGGCGACCATTGCTCTACACCACTAGTCAACTCCTCCCTAGTTAGATCCGACCAGAAACTAATCACCTTGGAAATCCACATCACCCCCCCCCCCCCCCCGAAAAGGTAACCACCATGAAAAACTTCTCAAAAGCTAACTTTGGGCTCCTAAAAACAGAGGTGGCTAATTTTATGGCACCTATGCAAATGAAGATCAGTTGCATGACTGCCAAATCATACACCAATGCACTGTACAAACATGTACACAAATGCATGGATCTTGCCATACCCAACAGAATCAAGACGCTCTCCTCCAAAAAAAGGAAACCAATCTGGTGGTCCCCTGCCATAAACAAACTCTAGAACAGAAGGAGGAAACTGATGTGGAAAAAGGTGAAGTCCCAAGACTGGAAAACCTCCCTTATCAACCTCAACAAAAAGTTGAGATCCCTCATCGAATCCTCTAAATCTAGCTATGAAAACAGAATTGCAGCAGATAGTAAAGAAAACCACACCGCAGTGGTGCAGTGGTTAGCACTGTTGCCTCACAGCAAGAGGTACTCCTGTTAGATTCTCAGCTGGAGCGCCTTTTGTCTGGAGTCTGCATGTCCACCCCATGATCGAGTTGACATCTAAAGACATGCAGGTAGGTACGTGTGTGAATGGGTGTGCCTTCTTTGAATGTTGGCCGTCAGGCTGGAAACTCAGCATCGTAAAAATCCACTGCCAATCATTAGCGGACCGGTGATCCACTGTGGTGACCCCTAGCCAGGGAAAGCCGAAAGACATTAGTTTTAGTAAAAAAGCCCACAAGGCCTTCGATAGTTATGTAAAGAATCTCCATGGCAATACCCAGATTTGCTCTGAGCTACTACACAATGGTAACTCCTATACAGAGCCAACAGATTTTGCCAATACACTGTCTGACAGATTCAGTGCCAACTTTACCCACCCCCCAAGGGACCAGTCACAATACTAGTAGATTGCCAGGCGCCCAGTATTACTGCTGCACAGGTTAAAACAGCACTGTCCAAGGCAAAGAATACAGCTTCTATGGGACCTGGCAATATCTTTGGCTGTGTTCTACATGAACTACGGAGTGAACTGGCACCTCACCTGTGTGGCCTGCTTAATCACAGCCTCACCTCAGGCTTTGTCCCTACCAAATGGCACACTGCTACAGTCATCCCTCTCCACACAGGAGGAGTGACTACAGACCCTGGGAACTATCTCCCCCTTATCCTGACAAGTCTGATATGCAAATCTATGGAACACATCATCATGGACCTAATAAACACGAATATAGGGAATCTCCAAACTCTGTATTCCACACAGTTTGGTTTTGTGAAGGGTAGATCATGCCTGCTCAACTTGGTCGACATCTTTGAGTCGGTCATCAGAGCTGTGGATGAAGGCAAGGTGGTTCATACAGCCTACCTTGATTTGGTCAAGGCCTTTGATACCATTCTCCACTCAGGAATCATAGAAAAACTCATTAAGCTAAGCAGCAACCCCTATATCACAGGTGAGTTGCAAACTGGCTCACAGGTAGAACTCACAGTGTGAAAGTAGCTGACTCCAAGTCAGTCTGCCGACCAGTCACATGTGGAGTCCCACAGGGTTCGGTCCTGGGTCCTCTCCTATTTGGTATCTACTTCTCTGAAGTCCAGGCCAACATGAAGGGACTCTGGCTGACAAAGTTTGCAGATGATTGCAAGTTGAGAGCTATTATTAACTCCCCAGGTGATGTTGACATTCTACAGAAAGGCCCCACTGAGACAAGTGACTGGTGTTAGAACCATGGGCTTAAGCTCAATGACAAAAATGTGTCATCATCCCCTTTGGGAAAAACCCGGTCCCCATGAATTACCTCATCGATGGTAGTCCACTGAGCACAGAAGACTTAATAAGAAATCTGGGAACACAGGTTGACAGCAACCTCTCTTTTGACCACCACATTACCACTGTGATCAGAAAGTCCTTCTGTGTGGCACATCTCATTACTAAGGCTTTTGCATCCAGGAAGAAAGAGGTCATTGTCTCTGTCTACTCTACCCTCATTAGGCCAGTATTTGAGTGCAATGCCCCATTTGGCATGTACCTCACTAAACACCTGCAATAACTGGAGAGGTCACAAAAGTACCTCACAAAGAGGATCCTAGGCCTTAAACATTTGTCCTGTATGGACAGACTAAAAAAAACTTCAACTCTTCTCTGTCTCATATCGCCTACTCAGAGATGATCTCTGCTTGACTTACAAAGCCATGTCTGACCCAGCTCTGTTAGAAACGCTACATCTAAAGAAATCCCAATCCCTCCACACCACACGCTCCAGAGACCTCAACCTCATTACCACAATCAACAGAACATGTTGGAGGGACAGGTTCATAACCCAGAGACTGCCCATGCTATGGAATAGACTTCCTATACATGTCAAGCAGAGCACTTTACTGGCCCTCTTCAAGAGAAATCTTTATGAGTGGATGTGAAATAGAAAATTTACCCCAGGGATCACTCCAGTGGCTTTACTCGACAGAGGCACTAGGAACTAAGGTCGGGTGGCACAATGCCAGGGTAATCCTATGGGCTAGGCTTGTAAAGGCCCCAGGGCCCTTAGCTTAGTACACACACACCTATGAACATCTTCTCACAATTAACACCTTCTAATGTTTCCATGTCATATTTCAGGTGTAGGTACCATATACTCTATTTCATCCTATAAAAGCATGCACCTACCCAGTACAGGTTTTCTGCTTAATATTTACCATACAAAACTCTCAACATTACCTCAACTCTTTAAACAGAGCCAGCTACTACAGAGGCCTTCATCAGGTCCTAGCAGGCCACTACCTAGCCCCCTGGTGTTCTGCATCATTGTGCTCAAACCATAGATTAACAGAGAGTACTGCTTGTTTTTATTTATCTCATAGTACAACTTGTTTTATGCCTGGATCAGTGCCTCCGTCTCTATCGACAAAAAAATAAGTAGTCCGTCCTGCGCTTATAGCACATGTGTTTTTGTTTCACTTTAAATACAAAATGCTAACTTTGTACATGACATACAGGTAGATATATGTTGCGTCATTTGCAAGATTGTGCGACTTAAAAAAAAACTTGAAAACCAGTACTACTTGCATTGGAAAAATTAAAGCTCCCACATCAGAAGTAAACACAATGCAGCATTTGCTTCAAACTTGATGAACTCCTAACTTTCTTCACAGTTAATCTATACTTACAAAAGCAGGGCCGCTGTGTACTCTGCTTTTCTAAGTCTGGATTAATTTAAAAGTCATGGTACGACAGATACAATTTATGATTAGCAGTACTTAAATCCCTCCCCCCAAATACCAAACAAGAAAACATAAGTGACTTATGTGGTATCTTGCCATGTTTACATAAGATCTGTGTGTCTACATATTCCTTATGGTTTTTCTGGTTCTTCTGTTTGCACACACTGCAGACATTTTCAAACTCAATGATTTTTTTTCTTTTTCCCTGCTTTATATATTTGCTTTTTTAATTCTGTGCTTAGTAAATGACTTTCTCTCACATAGCAGAAACCATTGGTGTTTCCTGCTTGGCAATTTCTCTCTGTTACCATGGCATGACATAACCTAAATACTCTGCCATTCAGATTACAGTATGTTGTGCTTTTGACTCTTGTGACTCCTTGTCTCTGGTCCCATCTTAGTTCCCATGGGTGGATCTGCGATCTGGTCTCCGAAAATCTTGTACGTTTCATCTTATTCACTCAGGAATTCTTGGCAAAACCAAATTAATGGGAAAAAAGGCAAAATGAGGTGTAATCTTGAATATTATACAGGGAGTTTATGTATGTATATTGCTCTACAGGAGAGGTTTGAAGCATTTGGAATGAACTAGGTTAGTCTGGAAAAGCATTTTGCCCTTATAAAAATAGATTTGTTCAGATGCAAAGATTAGGGAATGGATTTTCATTCATTTTGACTTTTGACTTCATGGAAAACTTGTATCATTCTAATGTCAGCTATTTGGCTGATTACTGAGTTGTAAGTAGAGAAATGTGAATTGATTATGTCACCTGCATTTAAGCAACATCATTTTTTATCATTAGTAATTGCTTGATTTTAATAAAGGTTACTTTATTGCTTTGTTACTAATTTCAGATAAATGACCTTTTTACCAATTGTGGTTTGAATTTTTTCTCTCTCCAAATTAACTACTTTATTCATAGAGGCATTTTTTAGATACTGTGCTATTATGACTTCTCAAGATTGCATTCATTTATTTTCTGACAAATTTCAGAATTTCAGTTTTTGCTAATGCACCCTTTTGTTGAAAATTTTCATAAATTTAACGATGCTGTATACAACACTCTTCAGACTTTACTTTTTCTTCTCTTGTAGTCATTTCCCAATGTTTGCATTTATTTATGCGTATCCACTGCCATATATGTGATGTTTGTGTATTTTACAAAATGCTTAAGATACAAGGACTGTAGCACAGAAAGCTTACCCATGTCTCCTAGTTCAAAAAGATTTCTACTCGAGTAGAATACAGAAGAAAATAAGGACTTGGAGATATTTATATTTAAAGATTTTCACTGATGCATAGAATTCTAGCCAAGACATGCAGAATTGTGATTGCATGGAGACTTGTAAATATTATATCCAAGGAGTGCATATAGAGATGGGCAGAAGCAGAGATGGGGATGCATTATGAAACAGCATTTCACATGCTTATTCACCGTAAAGGTCAGGAATATCTACTCAGACAAGTGTGGTATTCGGTACTAGATGTAGTGTGGGTTGTCTTCAGAAATATTATGAATTGTATCCATTCATCCATCCTCAACCCCTTTTCCCATTTTGCATATGGAGTTGGGGTGTCACTTCAGCAGTGACAATTATCTCGAGCCAGGGTTTACACCGCCAGGTGGCTAAGCCTGCCATGGTAGTTCATTCGCATTACTCATTTCAACACACACTGTCACCTCTGACCAATTTAGAGTGTCCAGTCCACCTACTGCATAACTTTGAAGTGTGGGAGGAAACTGGAGCAACTGGAGGAAACCTACATGACCGCAGGGAGGGCATTCAGACTCCACACAGGAGGCACCCCAGACAAGAATCTAACCGGAGAACATCTTGCTGTGAGGTGACAACTCTAACCACTGCAGCCACCCCTAATATTAATCATAGTATCAACTTGAACCAGAAGGTGTTTGCATGGTACTCCGTGGTAACAAATGAAAGCTTTGTAATGCTGCAAAAGGTACATTTGATACCTGCTGTCTGATTACTAGTGACCTACAGAGGTTTTTATTTGTGTATATATGTGTATGTGTATGTTTATATTTGTTTAATAATGCAATATGCATATTTGCATAAATATATTCCAGAAAATAACTTGGACATTGTTTACCTAGTTTCATTTTTTTATAACACCATTTCAAATACCCAGTTGCCAAAGAGCTGAATGTCCCATCTAACAAACTGGGTACTGATAGATTAAATGAGCTATTTTCTAAAAATATGTTTAATATCTGCTATATATTAATAATACCTAATAATCTTTACTAATCTGTTCATATGGTACTCTGTGATATATAAAAGCATAGACAATGCAGTAAAAACATTGTATTAAATAGCTTGTGGCTTATTAGCACTGCTTTGCAGATGTTTGTCTGTTAAATATACAGATATGCATACAAAGCAAAAAAATTAAAATATTTGAAAAATAGTGGCATCTGGATACCTGGTTTTGCTGATCTAAATAAAGAACATATCTGCAAGAACAAAAGTCACACTCATAGTTGGAGTCTGTTCACTACGGTTACAGAGATACTAGCACTTGTTTGCATATGTGTAGTAAATACATTTTTATATTAAATAATTAATATAAAATCACTATAACATCTGGTGGATATATTAATTTGACCACTGGGGAAAATGTGTCTGCTAAGTAACTTTCATATTTTATCTTTTGTAACTTTTATCATTTTTAAGATGCATACATTTGTTTATAGGTGGGTTGCAAAACTACATTCTGAGAATTTTAGCTCAGGCGAAAGCTGGCTAGGCAGGAGCCTTTCAGGTGTCAGGAGGTTTGAAATTCAACTCGGCTCGATGTGAAAGACTTAAGCCACCAATTAATTTTAATCATCCACTCAAATAAAAGAATGGTCCATTATGGCTTGCATACTATAATTTTTTATTAAAATATTTACCATACACTGTACATGATTAATCTATACGATTGTATACTTTGCAAAAGATTATGTGGCTGAGAAGCAACTATCATTTATGAAAAAAAAAAATGTTGGGCAGAACTTTAAGTTAATGGCTGACTTCACCATCACAAATGGGAACTTTGTTCTAACAAAAATATTTAAATGGTTGCTTTAACATCTCAGTTTATCCAAATAAAAGTAAAACCCATAAGATTTCTATTTCTTGCCTACATCCACTCACAAAATGCATCAATTCTTGTACTAGTATGTACTCCTAGATGAAACTCTCTCTTGCAGAACCCATATTCTGGGATCATCCTATTCCATACTCTGGATTTCCATGCCATCACACCCTGATTAAGGTTATCTGAACATTATTTACTAGTCAGTAATCCTCAGCGTTTGCTTTTAAGGAGTAGCTATCGTATATGGACATGATATTCAAACTCATGGTACAGGGCATTAGCACTGACTTTCATGTACTAGAAAAGATCTTCACCTACTTAGCAGGTGAAAACTACAGTGCTGCGGTGTGTTTGGCAAATCTAGTTGAAACCATCAGTTTAAGATTGCAGACTGATCTATACAACTTGAACAGACCATCTACAGTGCAGTGGCTGGACCTTGACCTTAATGTTGTTCTTTTCTTGTTGACGTCCATTTAAGTGGCCCATTGTCAGTGATAACAAATTCTCATCCTAGCCAATAGCATAGGAGGGAACTCAATGCCCACTTAATGGCCAATCACGCCTATCTGTGTTTGAATATTTGGTCACTGATGATCAATTTCCAACTCCATTAGCAAACTGGATGCTCTACACCGCCCAGGTTTTGAGATGATGTATGTTGCCCAGGCCCACATCAGCTGCATTAATGTGAACTATAAAATGCTTAGACAAATCATGGGAAGCCACTACAGATTCTGAACACAAGAACACAAGACACTTCCTCCTGAGTATCTTACCCCTGGTTAGGTCAGTGAGAGAGCATGCAGTGTTGATGAAATGTGGCATGATGTTCATGTAATTTCTGACCGGGCCAAAAAAAATCTCAATTTGTTTCATGGTCTTGGGTACTGTCCAGTCCATAAATGCATCTACATTTCCTTTTACAGATTTTATAATAACTTTTCTTATAGCATTACCTAGCTACTTCACTTAAAATATTCCCATATTGCTGTTATACTAGTCACAGTAAGGCCTGTTTGTTTTAGAAACATCTGGACAGCTTGCACTTTTCGTAGAGGAGAATCCAAGTCGCATCATCTAAATAAGCATTGGCATAGTGCATGAAGCTTAAGGACTCTGACCATCGGGCTTTGCAAGGTGTCTGGGCATCTTGAAGGAAGCTAAGGAGGAAGCTGCCTTTTTCATCCCTGAAGGTCTGTTGTTTGGCCTTCATCAGTGCAATTTGCTAGCAACCATTCATAAAATCCAGGATTATTAATAACTTAATATTTTACAGCCACTCTCTTAATTAATTTCCTTTGAACATGGGATAAGTGCTGAACTTACAGATGGCATTAAGTTTTCAGAAGTCATTACAGAACCTAATGGTTCTGACTGGGTTTGGGTTTTAAACTACAGAGATGTTCTGTTCACTCTTGATGCCCTCATACTTCTCCTTGGATTGTCTTTTTTACTTCCACTTGGACTGACCTCCTTGGTGATTCAGGAATTTTGTAGACATTCAGGTTAACCTTTTTCCCCAAGTTGGTTTCTTTGTTAGGTTTGATTTAGTCATACCAGGCTGTCCAGAGAAAATGTTCTTACTCTATAACAGGAACTTGTGTATCTCCTATTTCTAGGGTTTGGAGAGCATGTCATCCTTTGGAATCAATGATATAGAAGATAGTTTTCTTCTAGTTGTACAGTCCTAAAACTTTGGATTTTAATCTCGGCTTATCATTACTGTATTTTCTTCTTTTTTTTAAGTCATTTCAGCACATTCACATGGTATATTTGTTCATTGCATATCTTCCTTATTTTGACCTGGTTCATAGGTAGGTACTAGGCTATTGGCCCTAGGCCCTATACAAACCTAGCCATAATGATTCCCTGGCTATTGCTTCCCAAAAATATTTACTTTCCTGCACTACTGTCTAGCAGGGCTACTGATGTGATCCCCGGGGTGAATTTCCTATCTCCCATCCAATCGTCAAGGTTCCTCTTGAAGATGGCCATTGAGGTGCTCTGCCTGACATGTATGGGGAGTCTCTGGGTCAGGAACCTATCCCTCCAACATGTTCTATTCATCGTGATGACAGGGTTAGGATCCCTGGAGCATGTGGCTTGGAGGGATTGGGATTTCTTTAAGTGTAGCATGTCCAACAACTCTGGGTTTGACATGGCATTGTATGTTAGGCAGAGGTAAACTCTGAGTAGGCGATATGCGACAGAGTATAGCTGGAGCTTCTTTAGACGGTCAGCATAAGGCATCTGCTTTAGGCCTGTGATTCTTTTTGTGAGGTATTTCTGTGGCCTTTCTAGTTGTTGCAGATATCTTGTGAGATACATACCAAACAGGGCATTGTATTCTATAATGGGTCTAAAGAGGGATGAGTGCAGAGGGACAATAACCTCCTTTTATCTTGGTGAAAAGCCCTTAGTTATGAGGTGTGCCACATAGAAGGATTTTCTAACTGTTGTGGCTATGTGGTTATCAAATGTGAGACCACTGTCCACCTGTGGCCCTAGGTCTCTTATCTCATTTTCGGTGTTTAGTGTATTGCCACCTATGTGGTAGTTCACAAGTACGTGGTTTTTCCCAAAGAGGACAACTATACATTTTTTGGCATTTAGCTGGAACCCATGGCTCTGGCACCAGGCATCTGTTTCGGTAAGGCCCTTTTGTAGTATATCCACATCATTTGGGGATTCAGTAATGGCTCCCAGCTTGCAGTCATCTGCGAATTTTGTAAGCCAGAGTCCCTTAGTGTTGGCCTGTACTTCAGAGAAGTAGATGCTAAACAAGAGTAGTCCGAGGACAAAACCAAGCGGTACTCCACTTGTCTGGAGCTGGATTTGGAGTTGGCTACTTTTACAGTGTGTGTTCTGTCAGTAAGCCAGTTTGCAACCCATCAAGTGATGTAGGAATTAATGCCCAGCTTAGCAAGTTTATCTATGACTCCAGAGTGGGGGATAGTGTTGAATGCCTTGGTGAGGTCCAAGTAGGATGTGTGAATCACCTTACCCTTGTCCACGGCTCTGGAGACTGATTCAAAGAAGTCGATCAGGTTCAGGAGGCAAGATCGGCCCTTCACGAACCCAAACTGGGTGGGGTCCAGTGTTTGAAGGTTGCCAATGTCTTTGTTTATAAGTTGCATGATAATACGTTCCATGGCCTTGCAGATCAGGCTCATCAGGCTGATGAGACAGTAGTTCCTGGCATCCAAGGTGGATCCCCCCTTGTGGATTGGGATGACTGTAGCTGTGCGCCACTCTGTGGGCATGAAGCCTGAAATAAGGCTATGATTAAACATGACATATAGGTGAGGTGCCAGTTCATTTTGTAGTTCATGCAGTACACAGCACATAATGTCATCTTTTCCCATGGATGCTGTATTCTTGGCTTTGGAGAGTGCGTTTTTTACCTGAGTGGCCATGATTACCGGAATTTGGCATTCTTTCAGTATTGAGATGGACCTTTTAGGGGGTGAGAGGGGGTGAAGTTGGCACTGAATCTATCTGCCAGGATATTGGCAATATGCTTGCGATCAGTAGATCTAGTGCCATTCTGCTGTAGCTCAGAGCAGATCTGAGTATTGCCATTTAGATTCTTGACATAGCTATAGAATGCCTTGTGGTTGTCTTTGGAATCATTGGCAATTTTTTTTTGTAACAAGCTTTGGAAGATTTTATGAGGGATCTCAGCTTTCTACTGAGGCTGGTGAGGGAGTTTTTTGAATCCTGGGTTCTTCCTCTTTTCGGCAACAGTTTCTTCCTTCTGTTGTACAACTTGTTTATGGCAGGGGACCACCAGATTGCCTTCTTTTTTTAGAGGACAGCGTCTTGGTTCTATTTGGGATGGCTCGGTCCATGCACGAGTGAATGTGCTTGTACAGCACCTTAATGTAGGATTCAGTGTTTGAACTTCCAGTTCCCATCTGCATGGTGTTTAATGCCACTTACTTTCTCAATGGCCTCAGCGTGTCCCCATATCTTGCATAAAAACGTGTTTTCAGTAGATGGCACTAAAATTATTTTTAATCTGTTTTGAAGTCTAGCGTACTATTCCAATATACACTTAAATGTTTTTTTTTTCCCTCTTTCCATGTCTCTTTTGCAGTGTCTAGCAATATTCTCTTTTGTTTCAATACACAAGTTCAAAATAAATAAGCATCAGTGTGTCTCTGGTACTTGAATGGCAAACAGAGGAGGTAAGGTAGCAATCGGTCCCAGTTCTTCCCTTGCTCCTCAACAACCTTCTTCAACATGAGCTTACAAGTTGCTTTTGAAATGTTTTGTGGGGGGATCGGGTGGGATATGAAGTCTTCAGTTTTCTTTAAAACATAAATGGTGTAAAATTTAAGGCTTCCATGCTAATGACCGACCGGGTCTTAACACTTTCCTTAGAAGATAACTTTTGTGTTATTTACTGGGCGCATTCTAGGAATATATGCAGATATATTAATATCCATAATGGGACTAAATTAGTGGTTTGACAATGCCAATCAACTTTAAAAACACCCATGTTTGTTTATATAACATTTGTTTACTAGGAAAGTCCGACTGCTCAGAGCACATTTTCAGCAGAGGACCTGGGAGAAACACCCCAGATGCATTTTATAGGCATGGGGATAAAAAGATGTTTAAAGCCTGGGGTTGTAGCTGTTTTCTGACACTCCCTGCATCCAGCACAAAAAAAAAAAAAATCAGTTTCTTTTATTATGTCTGGCCAATAAAATCTGACTGAAATCCTGGTTTGGTTTTGTCCATAAATTCTTGTTTCTCCATGACTATGAATTTACTTCATGTCTAAATTCAAACCATATTCTTACATACTTTCATAAACTTTTACTTCCCTGTCATTTTTAGTTTTATTCCTTGAAACAGTGCTAAGTTATCACTTTGCCACAGGTAAACAAACATCACTCTAGTGTAACTTCAGAGTGAATCGCTTCACATTCCATGTGAGATCATTTACCTGACCCCGATTATTATCGCCACCATATTAAAATGCTTCTGTACTCAAACTGCTTTTATTATGCACGCTTCTAACTAATGGCAGTCTAGAACTTAACTCGAATGGAGCAGAATGAATATTATTTACCCTACTGACCAAGCACCCAATGATGAGTCTCATGTATGCCCGTTTTGGGAGACAGCCAAGCAGAAATACAAAAAAAGGATAAAAAATGTATATAAAATGAAAGGCAAATCTCTATTCATTTTTGTTTTGAAATAATCCTAACTGAAGCCTGGTTATTATGCACACCTAATTGCTTATGCATTTCACTTTTTATTTAATATCAACAGCATTAAATGCAATACAACTATAAACTGATGTGTGTGTATGCAGTTCCTGCACCTTCACCAAAGCGGAAGGAAATCAATACTTGAACTTAAGCGCCAACATCATCATCATCTTCTTTCTGGTGAGTATCTTGTACTGTTTCCAGATAATAAACAGAACATAGAATGCATAGAACAAAAAAAAAACATTCTCCTACATAGAAGATTAACATGCTTCCTAGTGAAGTCTGACCAGAAATATACTTTAGGTCTTTGTATAAATATCAAATACATTAGGTATGGACAACCAACTAATACAGGGGTTCTAAATGTACTGAATAATGAAAAGAAAAAAAAAGAGATTTTAGTTTTCCCAATATTTTTAATTTCTCCAAATATTTTGAATTTCTACATACCGTCATGAGAATTGACCCCATTCTTCATTCAATGTATGATTAAAGTTCATGAAATAAGTATTCTTTCAGTCTCTGATATCAGCCAAAAGTGCTCTTCACAGCAACCGCAATGTGCCCAGTAATAACTCTTTCTGCAATACATATGGAGTTAAATGTACTGGCAACATATCTAAATACTTTTGTATATACTTTTTTATAAAACCCATTGCTTCTACTACTACTGGAACTGTCTGGGTATCTTTCTTCCACAGTGCTCTCGTTTCGGCCTACAAGTCTTAGTAGTTCGTAAACAAGACACTGTAGGGTGTAGCGATGTCAACGATTAATGCTACTTTTGTCTTGTTTTCATGGACCACTATATCTGGTTTCCTCGCATCTATCTTTTGAACTGTTTGTAATGGGTGATCCCATGTGATGCAGACTTCATCATTTTCTGTGATGCTTTGTGGTTCATGTTTCCAGTGTTTTTCAGTCACATCAGTACCATAATGTTTGTACAATCCCCAGTGCAACAGTCTTGCCACATTATTTTGCCTTTCAGTATACAGTCATCCTGCCATTAGTGTAGCACAACTAGCAACAAGGTGTGCGACTGTTTCCAATTCTGATTTACAAAACCTCCATATGTCTGTTTCTCCCACATGTTCAATGGACTTTGTAAACCAACATGTACATAATCCACTATCTTGGCACGCCCATATTAACCTTTCATCTCTTTGTTTGAATTTGCCTCTCCTTAACCATGCTTGCATTCGATCCTGATCAACATGAGGTTCTTGCAAGTATGGAAAACTTATGGAACTATATTTATGCATTTTCCACATTTCTTGCCTTCTCATCTTTTCCTTTACCTTACAGTCTTTTGTTTTTTGGCACATTCGGTTGCTGCCTGATTTTTATCTACTTCTAATTTGATTTTCACTCTTACTTGATGCTGATATGCTTCTGCTAGGCTAATCAGGGAAGTAATCTTAGATTTATTCTCCTTATGTTTCAAAACTTTCACTACATTTGGGTCTTGTGAGGTAAGCAGATGTGTGCAGTCCCACAATTGCAGATCTATACAGGTAATCAATTTCAACAAGGCCCATTCCTCCTTCGGAATCGGGAATATATTATCTTGGTATGCACTGATTCTTATAAATCATTTGCTGAGCATGAAGCATCCTTTATGTTTTCATCTCTAATCTATCCAGCATGTTTTGAAGATATTTAATTCAGCAGTGTAGAGTATATGTTGTACATTTTTAAGCACCCTTTTATCTATGAATGTGAGATACCATCAAATGCCTTTTTGTAGTCAATCCATGAAATACTTGGATTCTTTCCCTTTTTACAGTTCTCCATTTTGACTTTATTTAGCAACAGACGATAATCTGTTCTATATGACTTTTTTATTACCCTTTTGTTCTATTGCCATGATTGAATTTTCCTCTAAATGACTATAAACTCTATCAGCATCAATTCTGGTGTATAGATTACATGTCACTGGAAGGCAAGTTATTGCTGTATAATTTTTAGGATAACTCACAGGTTCACTTTCATGTAGGAGCATTGTTTTTCCTGTTAACCAGGTTGGTGTCTGCTCAGGTGCACATATAAATAGTTCTTAGTCATGGTTAAATCTTCATGCAAAGATGTTAATACTTTTAGTCAGATGTTAGGTACTGCATCAGGGCCTGCGGTTGTCCATTTGGAGGCTTTTCTTAACGTTATATCGATCTCTCTGGCCGTTCCTTCACCCCATTTCATATCCTGTACCTTTGAACTTCTTTCTTCTACTTCTCTTCATTTAGCATCTTTATGTACCACAGGATCACCGTGGTGCAGCGGTAGCATTGTTGCCTCACAGCAAGAGGTTCTCCCATTCGATTCTCGGCTGGAGTGCGGGGAGTGCCTTCTGTGTGGAGTCTGCATGTCCTCCCCAGAGTTGGGTGGGCGTTCGAAAGACATGCGTAAATGGATGTGCCTTCACTGAAGGTTGGACATCAAGCTGGCACCTTGGCATTCATGAAAATCTACTGCCAATCATTAGCGGAACGGAGTTTCGCTATGGTGACCCCTAACCGGGAAAAGACGAAAGACAACAACAACATGTACCACAGGATCTAAACAAATATTTCTCCAAAATGTACCTATTTCTTTTTGGGTGGTCTTACAATTCAAGTATAAAATGAACAATCACTCGACTAGTAACCACGTCTCCCCAAGACAATCAGGACAGCGGATCCAAGGAAAAAATAGCCTTTAATAGCCAAAAAATCAGTTTAGCGCGCTTTCACCCAGTAAAATACTAGGCTTCTTCAGAACAAAGAAGCATCCCCATCCAGTACATTTAAATAATGCAGCACAACCAGTCACATCCATAAATCAATTAAGTGTGCATACCATCAATTAATTACCATGGACTAACTTAATTAAAAGCATAATGAAGATGAACTGCAGCTCTAGTATTCAGAAAATGCATGTTACATCCACTCTAAAATAGAGGTGTATTTTATTTAAACCTTAAAATCTAGTTCATAAAATCAATGTCAAAACTCTACTGTAACGATAAATATACTATTAAATAAAAATAGGAAAAATACATATATAAAATACATCAATCATTCAGAACAATAAATACAGTACTAATAAGAGCAAAATATTTAGTAAATAAATAAAAAAATAAATATACATTTTACAATTTAGCAGCCCTGAATTTTAAAACACTGTTAATACTAATATGTTCATTGAGACCAAGGGGTCTACCTGCGGCTAACTTCAACTGTAAAAAGAATTCTCTGTATTCCACCCTGGACTCGCAGCTCCCTCCATGGGGATCGACTAACACTTGCTCTAGCACAAAACATGTTATTCTCATGTCCTTACATGTTAAAGAGTGTCTATAAAAAGCATTTGATTCCTTTCCTCTAGAAACCTCGTATAAATGCTCATAAATCCTTCGTCTAAGTGGTCTCTCAGTCTTACCGATATAAAAACTCTGGCAGTTTTCACAAATCCCAATATCAACCACCCCTTTTGTACTACAATTGTAGTATTTTGATGCTTTCAACCTAAAACCCCTAGATGGAATGTATAAATCACCCTTGTCCAAACTGTATCCACATTGTTGGCAGGCTCCACATGTGTGAGTTCCCCATTTTAGTTCATCAGTAACCTGTCTAACAACCTGTTTCCTTTCAAAGAGTTATTTATCTCTCCTAACAAAAGTATGATGGTTCGGAAGAAATGTTCTAGTGTCATCACTGAACTTTAAAATATGCCATTATTTTTTAATAATGTCTTCCACTTGGGTGGATGTAGTAGAAAAGATGTGAATGAAGGCCCTTGTGTGTTTAATATCACCTTCCTCAGATACCGCCACGTCAGGTGGACCCTTACCTAACAAGGGTAAAAACTTCCTTTCTCTGTTCATAATAACCTCATTGGCCATGTTGTCCACCAGTTGTTTGGGATAACCTCTCTCTAAAAAAAGTGAGGTCAGGGTCTTAACCTCTTCTAAAAATTCAGCAGTCACACTGGTCATTCTAGAGGCTCTAATAATCTGACCCTTCACTATCCCCTTTTTTTGTTAATAAGGGTGTTCACTCTCAAAACT
This sequence comes from Protopterus annectens, assembly GCF_019279795.1. Lineage (NCBI taxonomy): Eukaryota > Metazoa > Chordata > Ceratodontiformes > Protopteridae > Protopterus > Protopterus annectens. The sequence continues at coordinate 738,912,896 of NC_056750.1, read as the reverse complement.
CAAGTATGACTTAGAAAACTAAACCTTCTGGTATAATTTGGACTGAAAGCAGTGGTTAATCACATCCTTATAAAGTGTAATGTCTAAATAATTGATGGAAAAAATCACTAACTGTGTATGTAAAAGGCCAGGAAATGGATGGGGGTGCTTCTTTGATCTGAAAAAGCCTAGTATTTTACTGGGTGAAAGCACGCTAAACTGATTTTTTGTGAATTTCTGCTATTACTGTGTTGGTGAACATTAAAGGCTATTTTTTCCTTGGCTCTGCTGTCCTGATAATCTTGGGGAGACGTGGTTACTGGTCTTACAGTTCCTTTTACCTTGTTTCCCAATTCTCAATACAACTTTTTCGGGTCATAAATAAATTGCTTATTTTCTATTTTTCCTTTATATTTATCTGCACATCTTTTAAGTTTTTTCCCTGTGCTGAGATTTTTAGTTTATTATTTGCAGTACTGCATGATGGATCTTGATGTGTTGTAATACTGTGCATTGCTTTTATTATATCTATCTTTCTGAGTATTTTTGTTGATCTGTTTATAGGTTCATAGGTAAGTACTAGGCTATCTGCCCGAGGGCATCTGTAAGCCTAGCCAGAATGTGTTGGCTTTCGCCGCCCCCTTAGATTAGTTCCCTGTGCCTCTGTCCAGCAGAGCCACTGCAGTGATCCCTGGATACATTTTCTGTTTCCCATCCACTTGTCAAGGTTTCTCTTGAAGAGTGTTAGTGAGGGGCTCTGCCTAATGTAAATTGGAATCCTGTTCCAAAGCATGAGGAGTCTCTGGGACAGGAATCTTTTATCCTGGGTCTTGTGCACCCAGGTATCTTTTTATTTTTAGCATACTTCTGTCCATGATATATGCTATATAAAATACTATATATCAGTGTCATCTTGGTGAGATTTTGTGAAAAACAGGGTCTACCTTGTGAAGGTGCTCACCAAAACTTGAGGATAAATTCAATTTCAGCAATACTACTTTCCTTTGGTTGCTGACTTCTCTCTCCATTCGGACCCCTTAGCTTTCCCAATTTTTTTTTCTTAATTTCTCCAAGTGTTTTTGGCTTCTAATACCATGATGGGAATGGACCCTATTCCTAAGTCAAAGTACAATTAAAGTTCATGAAATTAATATTTTTTTCAGTTTTTGATGTCAGCCAGAAGTACTCTTCGCAGCACCCACAATATGCCCAGTAATGACTCCTGCAATTTGTATGGAGTTGCATGTACTTGTAGTATATCTAAATATGATTGTAGATTCTTTTTTATAAGACCCGTTGCTCCTACTACTATTGGAACTGTCTGGGTATCTTTCTTCCATATTTCTCTCATTTGCAGATCCTGATATTTTATGACTTTGTGTCTCTCTGTAAGCAAGACACTGTACTCACTGGGTGTGGCGAGATCAGGGATACTTTTGTTTTCTTTTCATGGATCACTGTATCGGGTTTTCTAGCATCTACCTTTTGAACTGTTAGTAATGGATCATCCCATGTAATATAACCCTCATTTTCTATGATGCTTTGTGGCTCATGTTTCCAGTATTTTTCAGCCACTTCAGTGCCATCATGTTTGCACAATCCCCAGTGCAACATTCTTTCTACATTATTATGCCCTTCAGTATGCCCTTCAGTATACAGTCCTTCTGCCATTAGTATATCACAACCAGCAATGAGGTGAGCAACTGTTTCCAACTTGGTTTTACAAAACCTACATTTGTGTGTTTCTTCCACATGTTCAAGGGACTTTGTAAACCAACATATACGAAGCCCACTCTCTTGGGCTGCCAATATTAACCTTTCATCTCTTGGTCTGAATTTGTCTCTCCTTAACCATTCCTGCATTCATTACTTAAAATGAGGTTCGTCCAGATGTTTTCTATACTTGCTACCATGGTTTACTATCATAAATTCGAAAATCAGAACAAAACGTGTCTGCATTTTCGAATTTATACATCGGAAATGAACATTTCCGATTTGTCCTAATGTCAAAAACAGCTGTGTATTGTCGAAAATGACGCTTGCGACATTTTTGACAATACACAGCACTCCCACCCATCCCGTAACTACCTACCTAACTAGCCTAAACTCACAGTTATGCAGGGGGGATGCGCCCCCCTGCACCCCCCCCGTGGGGGGCTGTGCCCCCCCCAACTTAATATTCCAACTCCAAGATCGCACTACAGTGAGGAAAGGGATGTATTTCCCTAAGCGCACTGTACCGCAATCCCCTGACATGAGCGAACGTTAGAATTGTGAATGCACAGTCCATTCGCAATGGTAACGTTCGCTCACATCACCTGCCGAAATATGAAGTATTCAAACATCTGTTGTTCGAATACTTCATAGCTGTGCAAGTGCACGTGGGCATTGTGATAGTAAACCCCCTTTACCTAGAGGTCGGCATTGTGATAGTAAACCTGTTACCATATTTATCCATTTTCCACATTTTTGCCTTCTCATCTGGTCCTTCACCTATTCTTTGTTTAGTTTGTTGATACCATGGAAAAAATGATCAGTAATGATAAAGTAAACCTTCAGACATTGGATCCAAACCAGTTTGTTTTCATCAAGGGCAGGTCATGCTTACCCAACCTAGTGAACAGCTTTAAGAAGGTCACCAAAGCAATGGATGAGAGCAAAATAATTCACACTGCCTGCCTTGACCTGGGCAAGCCGTTTGATTCAATGCCCCACTCTGGCACTGTTAACAAACTCAAGAGTTTAGGTATATACCCATATCTCACCCAGTGGATATCTAACTGGCTTGCAGACAACACCCTAGAAGTTAGAAGTGGGGAGTCCATCTCTACAAAGATGCCAGTCACAAGTGGAGTCCCTCAGGGATAGGTCCTTGGACCACTCCTTTTTGGGATTTATTTCTCCGAAGTCAAGGCCAGTGTCAGTGGTCTCTGGCTTACTAAATTTGCAGATGATTGCAAGTTAAGAGCGGTCATTGAATCCCACACCAACACAAATATTTTCCAGGAAGGACCGACAGACAGACAACTATTGTCAGAGCCAGGAGTAAAACTAAATGCTAAGAAATGCATAATAGTATCCTTCCGGAAGTTGTTCACCCCTGGTAATTATCATATTGGCAACACACACCTTAGAGTTGATCCAGTAGTCATGGACTTAGGGACACATAGACAGTAATCTAACCTATGACCATCACGTATTTACAGTAGTGAGGAAATCTTTCTATGTTGTGCAACTTATAAACAAAGATATGGCATCAAGGTCCAAGAAGTCATTGTTCACTGTGTTTGACATTCATCAGACCTATCACTGAGTACAATATCCCCTTTGGTATCTACCTAACCAGGCATATGCAACAACTGGAAATCCACCAATGTTCTTCATTAAAAGAATACAAGGTATACATAAAAGGTCCTATGCAGACTGCCTCAAGGCCTTATCCCTGTATTCTGTCTCCTACAGACTGTTCAGGAGAAATCTATACCTGGCATAAAGAGCGTTGTCAGACTCCACTCTGATTGACAACCTGCATATCCACAAAACAAACAGTAGCATAGTTACCCATTGTAAATAGTTAAACCTTCCCTGTGATATCAATAAAACCTGCTGGAGAGATGGGTATGCATCCCAGAAACTACCCTATCTCTGGAATAGGCTCCCCATCCATATGAAGCAGAGTTCCTCCCTAACTCAATTCAAGTGTAACTTGGGAAATTGGATGGGGAACAAGAAATTCATTTCTTGCTTGGCACCTATGTCTCTAATGGACACAGGCAACCTGTAAATTTATTTATTTATTTAACATTTGTTGACTAGGAAAGCCCGACTAGGACAGAGGCTGTTTTCAGCAGAGGCCTGTGGAGAAATGCTCCAGATTTATGTCTTTGGATTGTAGGAAGAAACCAGAGTACCCAGAGGAAACCCATGCAAGCACAGGGAGAACATGCAAACTCCACAAACAGAAGGCACTCCAGCTGAGAATCGAACTGGAGAACCAATGGTTTGTAAATGGTAATGTTAAATGATTTATCTACCAGGCCCTGCTTGTAAATATTTCATCTCACAGGCCCCAGCTTACACTTATCAAGGGTACCAGAACTTGTCAGAGGTATAGGATGCATGTCTAGGCTTAAAAAGGCTCTTGTGGTGGTTAGCCTAGTGAATACTTTGGAACCTCTGAAAATATAGCTGGCTGTTAAAAGAACAGACTAAGCATTTCACATTTGAGACTACTCAAATCGTTCAATAGCTATCCTCTTAGACTATTTAATTACTTAGCATCCTTGTGAAAGAAATTACACACAGCAGTTTCCTTTTTTATAGCTAGAATTTTATCATGTCTGTTATTTATGAGTTAAGAAACATGTATTTGGGCATCTATGTGGCTCATTAGTAAATAATTCTGTGTTACCAGCATCCAAGGTTCAGTCCTGAGCTATCCTTTCTGTCTCTGTGTAGTTTGTATGTTGTCCCATGTCTGCAGGGGTTTTCTGAAGTAAATTAGATTTCCCTTTCCTCATTCTGAGATGTTTTGGTTGCTCTAAACTGTAAACATATAATGTATTTAATTTCACCTTTGTGACCTAGGCTATGGTTGAAAATGATCGTATGGAGAGCAGTACAATTATCTACTTAATAGTTTTACATATTCCTGGAGTATGCCAGTAAATAATCAAACAATATTTGTGTCTCAGAAATAAATTTGTATAGAATTTTCATTTGTATTACATAACTGAAATAAGTAGCAGAATATTAGAAGTATTTGTATTTGAGTCCTTAATTTATTAGTCACCGAGGAAGCAACTTGTTAAGCAGAACTATTAGAGAAATTAACCTGATGAAAAAAATATATGATGGCATTTTTTGCAAGGGTCCAAGCCCCTGCCCCACCTCCATTTTAATCTGTGTGTTTGACAAATAATGAGTCCAGGTTAGATAACCTTAATGGATGCAGCACATCAGGAATGATTTAACTGGCTTGTTCATTTAGTTTGTGACTATAAAATATGTACAAAGTAAATATACACACATCAGCAGTAATGTATCTAAGATATCTGAGCAGTGATAAGATTTCAAATGGGCTTGCTTCCTTTAGTTACTTGCATAACTGGATGACAAGCAAACATTAACAACTATCCAGAATGTATTTTTTTTCGCTATATTTTGCACCAAGCAAAAATCTCATTCCCATGAAGTAGAAGGTAAATGCACAATGTGTATGTCTTTTCTTTTCTGGCAAAGTCTGAGCAACATAATTACTGAATTTTTAACAATTTGTATAGATAACATAACTGAGCAACTTTTGTTCATAGATAAACTATTATCAATTTAATTTCCAAGGTCTATATTATAAAATCGACCGCTTAGGTTGTCGAACACCCAAACGTCGACAGCTAAACAGCGAAAGCTTAAAACAGTCACTTCCACAAAGTTTTTCATAGGGACAAACTTCACTTGGCTGTCTGACACGAAAAAAACTTTGAAACCCTAATTAAGTGGGGGGCTGTGCCCCCCCCTAACTAAATATACCAGCTCAAAGATCGCTCTAGACTGGGGAAAAGGGCAAATTCCTGATAACGGCCAAGCAAATGTTTTCCCTATGAAAAAATATGTGGAACTGGCCATTCGTGGTTTTAAGCTTTCGCTCTTTAGCTGTCGACATTTTGGTGTTCGACAAGCTAAACTTTTGCTGTAATAGTATAGACCCAATTTCCAGTGGTGAGTAATACTTTCTGTTTGAGGTGGCTTTGTTAGCTAGGGCAGTGGGAATAAGCTGATCTAAATGTAAAACCATGTTTGACAACTGACTTTGAAAATAAAGACATTTTGTTTTAATTTCTTTGGAAAAGAGATAAGGATGTGTTAACCACCATGAATTTAATGGATACTGCTACTTCTGTTTAAAATATAGCTTACTGCATTACGAATATGTTGGCAGTTTTTGCACTCTGGCAGTATGGCATTTAATCAATGTAGTCACTTCTTGTTCCAGTTCAGACTCATTTAGCATCCGACCTTTAAGTGTTTTCATAGCTGAATATTTCATTCATTACTGTCTTGGTTAGATTGATGAGGCAAAAGGTCAGCAGACAGAATCAATTGTAGACTCCAATCTCATTGAAGATATGCTAATGAAATATATACTATTTCATCCTGCATAAAGAAAAAGAAATAACATAAATTTCAGCTTTTGATACCTCATAACTACTGATGCTATTTATTTATTCTTTCTGTCAAATGCTTGACATCGTGATTCCATACAAAGTAATGTCGCTGTGAAGGGGGGCATTTCTTGATTACTGTTCGACCACGTCATGTTTCACAGCTTTTTAAAGGTCAAAGAATGTTACATGCCAGGTAGTGTAACATAATTCATACATCAAAATACTTATTAGTTTGCTTCTTTCATGATAGTAAACACTTTAAGTTTCAGCAACACATACCTTTCTTCATTCTTCTGTATCAGGATGACTATCTTTCTTCTCTCTCCATGAGAGACATTTTCTTTTTACCTTCAGAAATTAATAATTAGTCAAAAGTGCAGTAAAATGATATAGGAACATAAAAATGTACCTCAATTGCTTTGATTTTAGATATAAAACTAACTGAAAATGCTTTATGCAGAGATGCATAAAGTATACATAATAGTAAGTTGAACTTAACCAGTTTTCACACTTCTCTAATTATTAGTTTTCTTAATATTTCTGCAAGTGGTGTACAGTGAAGAAAATTGCTATTATTTTTGTTTTTGAAGACAAGGACATCTAAGTATTGGCATACAGGCGATATGAAATAGAAGAATGAATAAGAATAATAAACAGTCTGCGAAATCCTAAGTCAAAAGGAAAAAAAATCCATTTGACAGAAAAATATGCAATGACTAAATGTCAAAGGCAACAGACTAAAGAGTGTTTTGCGGTTTGAACATTTGAAACTTTGCTTAGCTTTCACTTGACTCTGAAGAATCCAGATAGCTGAAATAATTCATTCAGGTATTCTAAGCAATTGTGGTGTTTTGATAAAGCAGCATTATTGATGCAGGAAGATGCTAACAGAATCATAATATCAAACTAATGCTAAGTTTCTCACATTAAGATGTTATTTCAGTTTTACAAATTAATTCTGTGGTTATTTTTACAAATTGTGAGAAAGTGGTTTTGCTTTTCTTACCCTGTGTATAATAATCTTAAGATACAGAAACCGTGGAACATATGTGACAGCATCAGACAGACTTTTAAGTCCTTTTGTGATGCCGTGTTTAATGTATGGTCTTGTTAAAATGGACTCCTGATATAACGGAAATGATTGTAGTTTACATAAGTCCAACATAATGAAGCTTTTAATCAGAGTAATATCTGTGTCTGATTACTGTTGCGTGGCTGCGTAAATAAGCTTTCTTATCTGTGGAAATATATAAACTTTAGACATTCCGACAAACCAAGAACCAACAGTACAAAAATGTAGATGAGGCAACAACACAGGAACAAGGACAAGTATTTATTCCAAATTTAAGCGCTTTCATCAGAGTATAGCCAAAGACTCCTTCAGAAGCTGTAATAACAATTCAAAAATGTCCATTTAAATAACTATCCCAACAACCATGTGACTAAGAAAAAACTTTTATAAAGAAACAGACACAAATTCAATCAAAAACCTGTAACAGCTATAAATATGCATAACTATAAATATGATGAAATGTTAAAATGCACAATCAAAGTTAAAGAAATACATTTTTACGAATTCAATTCAACCAAATAAGAATGTAGTTTGAGAATACAGGCAATAAAAGAACTTAGGTGTCAGATTAGACTTAATGCCTGTTTACATCTGGGGTTTAATGATAGTGTTTCCATTGCCTGAAACAGAACAGCTTGCACCTGCAGTAAAACCTGTGTCAAATTTTAGAAAGAAAAAGAAAGGGGTGCTTTGTTTTACATGTGGGGGGGAAAGGGGTCATATAGTTAGATTTTCCTCTAAAAAGATATGCTTCTGCACCTGTGAAAACATGTCACTGAAAAACATGTCATTAGTAGTTTTATTCCTATGAAATGTGTAACACATCTGCTAAGATAGCTGAAAACTGCATTCCTTTTCTCTCTCTCGTATTACAAATTTAAGAACTGTGTTCACTTGTAAAAGAATATTATATCCTCCAAGTTAGTGGCAGTTGGTTTAGAGGATAAAGGAGCTGTTAACCAGCTGTTTCCTGTGGGCCAGTAGTGCAATATATACATATACAGACAAAGTCACACTCACATATGTGTAGCAGAATTAGTAAAATGGTTGATCAACAGCTGTGTATTGACTGAGCAACTGATTAATATTGTGCAGTTCTCACGGATGGGAAATTTGCACTTATCCCATGTCTGTATGATCTCAGAGTTAGTATTTACAGTTAGCAGGGGGTGTGGGAGAGGTTTGCCCCCTGCTAAAAATGTATGTATTTGTTTATAAAAATGTAGATTTTGCATATGATAAAGCTATTTCTTGGTATACAAATGCTTGTATATCGACTTTGGATGTTTTCAATGTACTGTAGTATAACACACACACAAATACATGAATGTGTGTGTGTGTGTGTGTATATATATATATATATATTTTTTTTTATATATAGCGATAAATATATTGTTATATAAAAAACATATATATATATATATGAGTGTGTGTGTGTATATATGTTTATGTATACAAGAAAAAAAATCATTATTAACAAAGCATTAATAGTTTTGAAGCAGCACTTCACTGTTCAGTGGAAATACAAAGGGTGTTTGGAAGCCTGTTGCCTTCATTCTCAGGTTAAAACTGACTCAATGAGAGGAAAAGATTTTCCCCATTTTAAGGATTCATGGACGCAATGGAAAGAAAGTAGTTCTTTTGGTAAAGTACTATAGTAGTCTTCACAGGAGAACTAGCCTACACATATTTCACTTTTTACCATGGAAGAAATAGGAAGAGAGCAACCACTCGACACATTCATGTGAATGGATAAATTCAGCAGGGACTTGGCCATGCTATAAGAAAGCCCTATATTTACAAAACCTTGGGTAAGGGCGGAGCAAAAGACAGCACACACCATATAAACAGATGTGTCGGGGTACACCTAATGCAAATTAGGGTGAAGGAATATAATCTGTACAAGGGAGGAAATCATCCACAAAAAATATTATAGCCTGCTATGATAGATAACCCCTCAAGAGCATATGTCTAGGCTTCATACGGTCCCTATGATTCCTTGTCCGGTATTATTACTAAGAGACTTGGACAACCAGGTATTTCAGCCTGGGAGAATTGCAAAGCAGAAGCTAAAAATTATATTGCAACTGGAAAATGTTGCAATGCAAAGAGAAGTATTTAACAGCTTAAAAAATGTAAACACAGGCCAGAAGTTAGTAGTAGTAATCATTTGCAGAAAGAGTGTTTTCTAAGGAAGCATGCAAATGCACCACTTGAGCAGAAGGCTATATGTTTTGTTAAAGATCATGTGAGATAAGCTGAAATGAAAAGCAAATATCCAATATGGCATTCTTTTCCACCTTTATAACAAAGATTGCTGGTGTCTAGCTATTAAATTCCTTTTTTTTTAGACATGAAATAACTGTATGTCCAAAATAGTACTTAAAAGAACAGTGCCATCACAGCCAATGCTGCCGTCATCCCTGCTGTACACCTGTGATGAGCATAATTTACTAATGTCCTGTTGGGGTGGTAGAAATTTTAACTCTGTGCTTCCAGCTTGCACAGGAGAAATGTACAAACAGAAAAACAAATGTTAATTTTAATGACATTTCTCCTAATGAAGAGTACCATTAAAATGTAGACATGGAAACACAGGCTCATAGTTTTTTTTTTCTATACATTAAGGGGGTTCCACTAAGACATACATATTAAACATTAAAAAAACAAACTCAAATGCAGGACACTCAGGCATTGGTCAGGCATTGGTCATTTTTAATAAATACAACTGTTAGCCTTCTGCAGGTATCTGGTCTTTGAGTCTGTGTTTTTAATGTTTAACACCTGTTGTGATGTTACCACAGACTACATTGCTTATGTACACCTCTCCTGATCTCCCATCATCACAGTGCTAAGTGTGATGACATAGGCTGAAAGAAGCATGCATAAAACGTACAGCTAAACCGCAGGATTTTATAGAGGAAACCATTTACATTTCCTACACATTTTTGGTAGCTTTTCTGAAGTGAATATAGTAGCAAGTGAACAGCTTTAACAGCAGTGCAACAGTTGGGAAACGCACACAGCTTTTTCACTCCACATGATTTTTGAGCTGAAACAGAAAGAAAACCAAAGATAAACTATGTTTTGTGGTGTCGTTTGAATAAGGAGAACCTAGTAAAGAAAAAAATCATGGTGATGCTTGGTTTGGTCATTCTGGACAAGGAAAGAACAACCAAGGTAAGAAATAAGTGTGAGAGCTCTGTTCAGCCATGCTAAGGCAGACAAGGAGCAGTCTGTTGAAGAAAAGAACAAGATAGGTCAGTGTATTTACTCAGAAAAAGAAAGCAGGAGACCTAAAAGAGTGGAAAAGAGAATGAATTGTACACTGAGAAACAAAATAACCTTGAACAGTGTTCTAATGGTATTACTGCTGGGCCAAAATGCAGGAATTCAAAACAGAAAGAAGAGGATTCTATGCATTAAGGCCATAAATACATAAAGCATGAAAAATAAATATGGGAGAGACTGACAGTAAACGATACTGTTGTAATTTGTTTCCTCTAGGAGAAGAGTTAGACACAGAAACTCAGACACAGTGCTTTTATTTGTATTGGATGAGGCAGTACCTTTAACTTTACAAAAAAAAAAGTTGACTATGATGAAATTCAGAGTTGACTGAGCCTGTGGAAAGATGGTTAAATTTTAAGAAGGCAAAGTGGGTAAATGACGCCGTGAAAGTATCAAGAGAAGATGCAGCTGCATTTGTTGCAGAAGAAGCTGGGATGGCCCTAATTTATACTCAAACTTTGTTACAAAATGTCTTGGTGTATGGAGTTAATACACCAACAGTGAAAAAGTACTGCAGGGTTATGTGTAGGCTTACATAATTTGTACAAAATGCAGGAAGGTAAAAATGAATGTGCAGAGAGAGTGACATATCCCTCAGAGAAGCAAGTCAAAAGACTGCAAAAACAAGAAAGTCTAATAGCCTTTGCTATGTACTGTGTCAACCATGAGATAACTGACAAGAAAATGTCACTATGAAAAAAAGACGTCGATAATCTACCATAAGGCAAGACATGAAACAAAAACATGGTAACTTGAAAGGTATAGAAATGGTAAACTGTGCGGATGGTCCTATGATGTCTATATCAAAACTAAAGCCATTAAATGGGCAGCAAGAAATATGCATTGTGAAGTATGCATGTAAAAAACGAAATGATGGTTCATGGATTAAAGAAAAAAGTAGTTCTAATGGACAAAGTAAAACAATTTAAGAACCACAAAAAAAGTCGAAAAACTGATAAAAAAAAATAAGTGACTTGTACCAAAGGATGTCGCCAATACAGCAGATACCCAACAAAAGATTTATTTAGTGCTTTCATCTTGTTTATATCAAAAGACTTCATCAGAATAAAAGTACAAATAAAATCGTGCAGTATAACACACCATAAGCAAATCACATGGTAATGATCTACCTATTACGTCAAAAATCTAATTAAATAATAAATGAATTACCTAGAAACTAAAAACAAGCATTAACTGCAATAAGAACATAACTTAAGGAAGCTAGTTATACTGAAAGTGTCATTTAATCCAGGAAAAACATGAGCATTTAACCTGATTTGCCAAAGAAGTTCTTTTAATTCCACCATATCAGCCCAAAGTCCTCACTGGGGGTGTTTCCTAACCCCTTCAACAACAAAAAAAATGAAAATGATGATTAGGATAACGTTCAGTGTACCTATACAGAGCATTAATAATAATCATATTACGCATATCCCTAACATGCTCATAAGTTCTTTCTCTGAACTTGCCAAAGGTTTTCCACACGTAAAACCCTTTGCATTGAGAACAGATGGCCGCATAAATAATCCCACCAGAATTGCAATTAAAAATACCATTTGGTTTAATAACCAAATAGGTTCATAGGTTCATAGGTTGGTACTAGGCTATCGGCCCTAAGGCCTATGCAAGCCTAGCCATAACAATTCCCTGGAAATTTTTTCCCACAATATTTACTTCTCTGGGCCCCTGTCTAGCAGGGCAACTGACATGATCCCCGGGGTGAATTTCCTATCTCCTATCCAATCATCAAGGTTCCTTTTGAAGAGGGCCAATGAGGTGCTCTGCTTGACATGTATGGGCAGTCTATTCCAGAGTATTGGGAGTCTCTGGGTCAGGAACCTATCCCTCCAGCATGTTTTGTGCATTGTGATGATAAGGTTTAGATCCCTGGAGCGTGTGGCTCTGAGGGATTGGGATTTCTTTAAGTGGAGCATGTCCAACAGCTCAGGGTTTGACATGGCCTTGTATGTTAAGCAGAGATCGCCTCTGAGTAGACGATATGCCACAGAGCATAACTGGAGTTTTTTTAGATGGTCAGCATATGACATCTGCTTTAGGCCTGTGATTCAAATGGTTGATCCTTACTGTTTCGGACTCCAGAATTTATGTGCATTGTGTACAAAATACACATTTTTTGTCCCTACTTTCCCTTTCCTTGCATTTACAGATTCCTTTCATTCCAACATATTTTTATAGTGGACCCTCTCCTATAAACAATCATTGGTTTTCCACCAAACTTTTCTAACAACCCTTCGTGTTCCAATTTTGTTGTTGTTGTTTGTCTTTCGTCTTTTTCCCAGTAAGGGGTCACCACAGCAGAACTCTGGTCTGCTAATGATTGGCAGTAGATTTTTTATGAAACACCGAGATGCCAGCTCAATGCCCAACCTTCAACGAAGACACACCCCATTTACACACACATGTCTTTCGAACACTAATAGTTGCTAATTCCTTGTTAGGATGTTAAAAATAGATTGATTGTCCACTGTAAATCTAGTCACAAAAGAACACTGGTATTCTTTTCGTAATATATTGTTATTAACACATGAGCCATCTACTCCGGTGTGTTCTCTAGATTTTACAATGGTAAAAACACTCCATTCTTTCTTTTAGTAATTGCTTCATTTTAACCCTTTCAACTAATGAACAAGGGTACCCTCTTGAACAAAACATATTACTAAGTGTGTCACACTGCTTAGCAAAATGCATATCTCAAGTGGTCATTCATGCCATCCTAACAAACTTCCCTTTAACTACTCCTTTTTTAACATGTTCTGGGTGGCAACTATCATAATGAAGCAAACTATTGCTGTAAGTAGGTTTTCTCTACACATCACTTATATATTGCTTATGCTCCAGGTCCTTGTGAATCTTAACATCCAAGTAATTAATCTTCCTAGAATCGTAGGCATGTGTAAACTTTAAAAAAAATGGTTGTACTGCTGATGTAAGTAATAAACTCATGGAGGCTGGTTTCATTTCCCTACCAGACAAAAAACTAATTATCCAAATAACATAAATAAAGACCCCGATAGTCTTTAAATACAGACGGAAACAAAAGCTACCTTTCTCACATCAGCATAATAATATTGGCGGATATGGGGGCACATACTGCCCCCATAGCTACCCCAGTCTTTTTGCAAAAAATATAGACCTCAAAGTACACAAAATTGTTGCGAAGAACAATGCCTGTAAAATTCTCCATAATATAAACCTGATCATTACGCAATAATTTTGAATCGAATAAAAACTCTTCAAACCATTCTAGACCAAGGGAGTGGGGTATAACATTATATAAATTTACAACATCAGCTGTCAAAAAATAGTATTATCATTGAAAACTAGGTCATTCAACTTTGTAAGAAAGTGCCAAGAGTCAATACAAATACGCCCTTCATCCCTCAAAACAGTTTTTAACCACTGGTCCAAATATTTACATAAGGAATTAACCTTAGAACCCCTAGCACTAACGATAGGTCTCATAGAGGGGTCCTGTATGTTTTTATTAATTTTAGGGATGCCAAAAGTACTAGGTACAATAGAGTACCTTGTACTTAAAAAATCAACATCAGGTTCAAGTTGCCTCTGGTCAACCATATCTTTTAAAACGAATAATTTTTTAATATGAAATGCTGAACAAATTAAGACTGACCTCTTCATACATATCACCATCGAGTAAACACATATTCATTCGGTTGATGTATTCTTCCTTAGACATTAAAGCTACCCCCCCACCCTTGTCAGGTTTCATAACTCATCGATTTGTCATTACAAAAACCAAATAGCAACACTCTTTCTTCATTTGTAATATTATCAGTAAAATCACAATAACTGTCACTACACATTGTTCTAAAATCAAGTTTGCACATTTTGTCAAACAAAGATAAACAACTAACTACAGGAAGGTTATAGGTGCTCTTGTTCTTAAGTACATTTCTATGCACATCATGTGGCCTATTTTCAAAATGCAGTTTGAAATTCAAATTTTTAATAAATATCTTTAAATCAATTACAAGTTCAGTTATTTTTGAGTGACTATTGGACGCATAATCGAAGCCTTTGCTGAAAAGTTCAGCTGCATTTTATTGACTTTCCAAGGTAAAAATTTGTAAACACAAAAGTCACCTTTGTAATTGTAAACGCAGTTGGGATATACACTATCCATGTCCACCATCTCAAAAAAAGCCTCGTTTAAAGTCAATATCTCTTGTTCCATTGCCCCCTCGATTGTTGATTGGAATTGTAATGGTTCGTCCAAGAACGGGAGTTCTGCTGCTGCCTGTAATTCACCGTGTGACCCTCATTCTGAATCCTCTCCAACCTCCTCAGCTGGTCCTGCCCTAAAGGTGCGCAGTTGCCAGAACTGTTTGAAAATTTGTCATCATGCGTAACAGGCCTATTATTGGCTTCCACACCCAATGGGAGTGTCAAAGAAGGGGAAGGAGGTTTTGGATAGGCAGAACCTTCAAGATAATCTTTTCTGTATCTCTCATATTTATTGTATTTTCATTTTTTAATGTCATTAACAATATTATCCACATTAATAAAAATCTGATATTTGAGTAAAGACCTTTCAAAAAGAAGGTTTTCGTGAATTTTTTATCCATATCAGTAAGTTCACATTGTAATCCCTCAATAGATGTTTGGTTGTGTTTAACTAAGACTTCCACAAGCTCACAGCCCTGTTTATTAAACAGGGCAATTAAGTCACGATATAGAACAGTGTCTGGTAGCAGCCATTTGGATATTTCCATGACCTTAGCCCCTTTGGGACAGTCTGGGATTTGATACAAGAAATAAAATGCATGTTCTCTACATTTAAGCAGTTTTTGTTCATACAACTGCAAGCTCTCATTAAGTGTGTGTACCTCACTTGAAGCACTGGTATTAAAATTAAAATCTCTGTTCAGCCAAGCTTGAAAGTTAAATGAATGTCTTTCACAGTCATTTATGTTAGGTACACTTACTAAAATATTGTTGGTTAAAGGCGCACCACTCCCCATGACATTACACTGTTTTAAGCTGGAAGTCAAACCACCTGCAGACATGCTTCTTTGGCTATTCATATCAATAGCTTCCTGAGAAAGTTGCTGAATAAGTTGAGTAAGGAGATCGTTATTCTCCACCATCTTCTCTCCAAGGGTAACAGTCGATGCTGGGGCATCCATCAGAACCCAAGATACAAAAGACAAACCAAGAACCACAAAAAAAGTCTTAAGACTGATAAAAACAAGTGACTTGTACCAAAGGATGTCACCAACGTGGCAAATACCCAGCAAAAGATTTATTTAGCACTTTTGTCTTGTTTATATCAAAAGACTTCATCAGAACAAAAGTACAAATAAAATTGTGCAATATAAAACACAAGTAAATCACATGGTAATCCACTTGTTTGGTTGTGTCTTTCGGCTTTTCCTGGTTAGGGGTCACCACAGCAGAACTCCGGTCCGCTAATGATTGGCAGTTGATTTTTACGTACCGGCTTGCCAGGCCTGATGCACAACCTTCAACAAAGGTACGCCCATTTACGCATGTCTCCACGCAGAAGATGCTCTAGCTGAGAATCGAACCGGACAGCGTCTTACTGTGAGGCGACAACACTACCGCAGCACCACCACCGTGGGTATTCATGGTAATCCACTTATTACATCAAAAATCTGATTAACATAGTAATCCACTTATTACATCGTAAATCTAATTAAACAATAAATTAATTACCTAGCAACTAAAAACAAACATTACATGCAATAAGAACGTAACCTAAGGAAGCTAACTATACTAAAAGTGTCATTTAATCCAGGAAAAACATGAGAATTTAACCTATTGTACCTAGTATTTTTGGCATCCCTAAAATTCATAAAAACATACAGGACCCCCCCCCCCCCATGAGACCTTTAATTAGCGCTAGGGGTTCTAAAGTTCATTCCTTATGTAAATATTTGGACCAGCAGTTAAAAACTGTTTTGAGGGATGAAGGACATATTTGTATGGACTCTTGACACTTTCTTACAAAGTTGAATGACCTAGTTTTCAATGACAATACTATTTTTTTGACGGTTGATGATGTAAATTTATATAATGTTATACCCCACTCCCTTGGTCTAGAATGGTTTGAAGAGTTTTTATTCGATTCAAAATTATTTTCTAATGATTAGGTTTGTATCATGGTGAATTTTATGGACATTGTTCTTCGTAATAATTTTGTGTACTTTGAGGGTCAATATTTTTTGCAACAAACTGGGGTAGCTATGGGGGCAGTTTGTGACACCATATTTGCAAATATTATTATATTGATGTGGGAAAGGAAGTTTTTGTTTCCATCTGTATTTAAAGACTATTGGGGTCTTTATTTACATTATTTGGATGATTTATTTTTTGTGTAGGAGGGAAATGAAACCAGCCCTTATGAATTTATTATCTACATCAACAGTACAATCAGTTTTTTAAAGTTTACACATACCTAGGATTCTGGGAAGATTAATTACTTGGATGTTGAGATTCACAAGGACCTGGAGCATAAGCAATGTATAAGTGATGTGTATAGAAAACCTAATTGCAGCAATAGTTTGCTTCATTATGATAGTTGCCACCCAGAACATGTTAAGAAAGGTGTAGTTAAAGGGCAGTTTGTTAGGATGGCATGAATGACCACTTGAGATATGCATTTTGCTAAGCAGTGTGACACACTTAGTAATACGTTTTGTTCAAGACGGTACCCTTGTTCATTAGTTGAAAGGGTTAAAATGAAGTAATTACTAAAAGAAAGAATGGAGTGTTTTTACCATTGCTAAAATCTAGAGAACACTCCGGAGTAGATGGCTCATGTGTTAATAACAATATATTATGAAAAGAATACCACTGTTCTTTTGTGACTAGATTTACAGTGGACCACCAATCTATTTTTAACATCCTAACAAGGAATTAGCAACTATTAGCGTTCGAAAGACATGTGTGTGTAAATGGGGTGTGCCTTCGTTGAAGGTTGGGCAATGAGCTGGCACCTCGGCGTTTCATAAAAAATCTACTGCCAATCATTAGTGGACCAGAGTTCCGCTGTGGCAACCCCTTACCGGGAAAAAGCCGAAAGACAAACAACAACAACAAAATTGGAACACAAAGGGTTGTTAGAGAAGTTTGGTGGAAAACCAATTATTGCTTATAGGAGATGGTCCACTATAAAAATATGTTGGAACGAAAGGAATCTGTAAATGCAAGGAAAGGGAAAGTAGGAACAAAAAATGTGGATTTTGTACACAATGCACATATATTCTGGAGTCCGAAACAGTAAGGATCAACCATTTGGTTATTAAACCGAATGGTATTTTTAATTGCAGTTCTGGTGGGATTATTTATGTGGCCATCTGTTCTCAATGCAAAGGCTTTTACGTTGGGAAAACTGTTGGCAAGTTCAGAGAAAGAAATTATGAGCATGTTAGGGAAGTGCGTAATATGATTATTATTAATGTTCTGTAGAGGAACATTGAACGTTATCCTAATCATCATTTTCATTTTTTTGTTGTTGAAGGGGTTAGGAAACACCCCCAGGGAGGCCCTTGGGTGATATGGTGGAATTAAAAGAACTTCTTTGGCAAATCAGGTTATATGCTCATGTTTTTTCTGGATTAAATGACACTTTTAGTATAGCTAGCTTCCTTAGGTTACGTTCTTAGTGCATTTAATGCTTGTTTTTAGTTGCTAGGTAATTCATTTATTGTTTAATTAGATTTTTGATATAATAGCTGGATCATTATCATGTGATTTACTTGTGTTTTATATTGCACGATTTTATCTGTACTTTTATTCTGATGATGTATTTTGATATAAACAAGACGAATGCACTAAATAAATCTTTTGTTGGGTATTTGTCATGTTGGTGACATCCTTTGGTACAAGTCAAAGTAAAACAATTTCCCAGGCAACATTTGGTGTTCATAGTTAACATTGTAGAACAACTTTATTGAAAAAAAGTAGACTGTATGAGTAAAACAGATACATATAAAAAAAAGTGATTGAGATGGAACATATAGTGACGTTAATGTAGATTATCCAGAAATGTAGGAAACATATCAAAGTTTGGTCAGTGTATAATTGTGTTTCACAATACATAATACACAATGTGTACACACCATTCCCTCTGGAAGAAAGTATTTGTGGTGCAATAATGAAACTGGCTATTTCTGTACTTGTGCCAATATTAAAGCTGAAGCAGAAAAATCTTGTTGCAAAGAATATATTCCATTTTAACTAAAAGTCCATTTAAAATATTTCAGAAACCAGAATGTTCATCTTTGAAAAGGACCAGAGTACTCTTATGTTTCACGGAGGTAGGGTCATCCCATCATCTTGTCAAAGGTATTCTATTTAAAACATATAGGGCATTTAATAGAAATTCAAGGGTTACAGAATTTAAAACTATAGAATAAGTATTCATTTTTGTTCAGTCAGCAGGAAACATTATTATCTCAAATCGACCCTGCTAGTTAGTCAAAATACATAAAATAAATATCATAACTGTTGTAATTAGAGAAAATATTAGTTGATGGGCGATAAGAGCTATAGCATCATCACTAATCTGAAACCGCAGAAGGAAGCACAGCATTCTGATGTTAGTCTCCCTGGTGGAGAAAGAAAACTTGTGTATGACTGCAGTTGAGGTGAATAACACCCTTTCTAAGCTGTGGAAATATGGATGAAGTAAGTTTCTGGTGGATAGAAAGGAGATGCTTTCAGAATATCTTGGCGTAGTAAATACAATTCAAAATCATGGGGAGAGTATTCCACGGAAAAGGGTGACCTTATGACCCCAAAGAATACTAGAATCTGAAAGTAGTAAGGAAATGGATTAAAGCAGTTTGAATAGAGAGGGTCACAAAGTGTACCATAGAGTTGCTCCCAAAATGTAAAGGAATGAATTGGCATGAGTTAGAGCATGGTAAAATATGACTGTGGCCCATTGTATGGACCTGAGAGACTAGCAGAGTGAGTAGGGAGGTCAACACTCTTGGCTGCACTTCAGCAGGCTTTAGATGCACAGGCATTCCATTATCCATGAAATGTGTAGTTTCCAGCTTGGATATGGTCAGTTGTACAACAGCTTAGTGGTTTCATTAAAAAAAAAATGTGTGTGATTTTATTTATTTATTGTATTTTATTTTATTTTTCATTTGTTAGCCGGGAAATTCTGACTGGACTAGGTCCATTTACAGCGGAGACCCAATGAGAAAAGCTCCACATTGGTTGACAGTAGTTAATATTTTTATACAGAGTTGTAAAACAGGCAAGGTACATTGCACAACAAACAGATATATTCACATTGAAATATAGAGACAGTCAAGACACTTCAGAAGTTACAAACATCATGGATTAGGAGGTACATTCAGTCTGGAAGAATAGCTATTACAGTTTTAGTACTGTAAAGCATTACAGTGAGTAACTCATTAGTTGTTCATGGGTATAAGGGGGAAAGATAGGACAGCTTAACTTTAAGTAATACATGGATTTAGCCAGGTGTTCACACTTCAAAAGCTCCCATAAATCACATATGATGGTCAGCGAAGGCTATTCCAGTTTCTAGCCACGGTATGGGAGTATCATCCTTTTCCTGCAGTATTGTTTGCCTTTGTGATAAAGAGGAGAGAGTTGTCACTACAGTGGAGAGAGCGATTTGTTGTGTAGTGAGTAAGTAGTTGAGTTAGTGATGGTGTTTTATCAGGGTATTTAAGATGATGTAGTGACTTGCTGGTGATAATTAAGTAGTTGAGGTAGTTCTAGCCATTGTAGGTCCCTTAGAGCTAGACAGTGATGTTTTCTGAAGGTGGAGTTTTTAGCAAACTTGGCAATCTTGTAATATGACTCTAGTTTGTCAAGGTCAGTTTTTCTGATGTGGGTTAAAATTGGTGCTGCAAACATTAGAGTGGACAATAGGTGAGTCTGGGCTAGGGTGATTATTGCTTGATCTGAGAGGAAGTTTTTGTGCCTATATAGCATACCCATTCTTTTGTGAACCTTTTTGTTGGTTTGGGAGATGTGGACATCAAAGTGAAGGTTAATGTCAATTTCAATGCTGAGAAGTTTGGTATGGACAGAAGGGGAGATGGCAGTGCCATTTTTAGATGTGATGATAAAGGAAAGAGGAGTGGTCTTTGATTTGTTGGGGGTAAATCAAAGTAATTTGGTCTTATTGGGGTTTAGGATGAGTTGGATATCAGAGATCCCTTTTTCTAAAATGTTAAAGGTTTCCTGGGTGAGTTGTAGAATGGAAGGAGATGGGACTGTGCAGATCAAAGTCGAATCATCTGAACATTGAGTCAGGAAGGCATGCTGGGTTGCTCTATGTAAATTATTGGGGAAGATAGAATAGAGAAGTGGGCCCAGTACTGAGCCTTGTGGCACTCCTGTGGTAGTTGGATGTTGAGGGGATAGTACACCTTGCCATTGGACAGATCGTTGCCTATCAGATAGGTAGCTTCTGAACCAGGCTATAGTAGATGGGGCAAAGGATAGCGAGACTAGGGAATCTAGTAGAATGGTGTGTGAGACAGTGTCAAATGCTGTGGATAGATCCAAGAAAATGGCAGATGTAAAGTTATTGTTGTTTATGTGTTGGTTGACTAGATTAGTAAAAGAGAGAAGAGCAGTGGTTGTGCTGTGATGTGGGCAGAAGCCATGTTGTGTGGGTGAAGGAGTTTGTGTGGTCAGAAATTTCATGATTTGATGGTGTATACACTTCTCTAGTAGTTTAGACAGGGGGGATAGAATGGCGATGGGTCGGTAATTTGAGAAGTCATAAGAGTTACCGCCTTTATGAAAAGGGATAATATATGAAACTTTCCAGAATTGTGGGTTATGGGATTCCTGTACGGAGCGGTTGATGAGGATGGAAACAGGATAAGATATAGATTCAGAGGCCATTTTTAGGAAGCCAGCAGGTAAGTTATTGACTGCAAGAGTGGTGTGTTTCAGTTTTAGATGGAGTATTTTAATTGTAGAGGTGGGGACTGATGATAGAGTAAAAGGGCGAATGTTTTCTAGACGATTGGCTAGGGTGTCTGAGGGGCTATTTTTGGATAGTTGGCTGGATAATACTAGGATGGATTTTGTGAATTGGTGGTTAAATTAAGTGGCTATGTCCATAGTGTTATTGGTGGAGATAGGAGCTGGAGTAGTAGACTTGCCTGGTTTTATTAAGGAATTAATTGACTGCCAACATTTTTGTGGATTTTTTGAATATTTGCTTTGGACACCTAGAAAGTAGTTCTGTTTATCAAGTTTGATTTGTTCTTGGCCTGATTTCTAAGCTGTTAGTAGTTTTGTTTGGAACATGTGGTGTTTTCCCTCTTCCAGATTTTCCAGGTTTTATCTCTGGATTTTAATAGGGCTCTAGCGTCTCTATTTAGCCATGGTGCTTAGTTGGGCTTTCACTCTAATTTTCCTAGCAGGGGCGAGCCTGTTAAAGACTTTGGCAAAACTGCTATTAAAGTAGTCAACTGCCTGTTAATCCAAGGGTTTTTAGTGGTTCCCAGTTACAATGGCTTAGAAAAGTGTTTAGATCATAAGGGTTTATGTTTCAGTCATGTCGTATTAGTCTATGAACTATGGGCTTGGGTAGGTTAGTGCATTTGCATAGTACGAATATGGGAAGGTGGTCACTGAGACCATCTGGTAGACAACCTGTCTGGTAGTTTTGTTTGGGGCAATTGAATAGTACCCAATCCAAAATGGACTGTTTTGTGATTTTTTTATCTGTTCTAGTGAGTTCTATAATGAGTTGAGAGAACCCATACAGATTAATGTGGTTAGTGGGGTTATTGGAGTTAAAGGCTAACCAATCAGTATTTAGGTCACCTAATAGGATAGTTTCTTGTGTTAAGTTATCTTTTGTCCACTGTAAGATTTCCTTTATTATGGGAGAGTTATTTCCTGGAGGTATGTAGCAGCAGAGAATGTTGATTTTTTTTTTGTTTTGTTTAAGCATAGGGTTGGAATTAGGGTTTCGGCATTATTAAATTTAGGTAGAGGGGTTTGAAGGGGTTGGAGGTTGAGTGCATTTTTAAAGAGATTGGCTACCCCATCTCCTTTTCTACCTGCTCTATCCAGTCTTAGGATATTATATCCTGGGGGGGGTAATTCTTCATTTTGGATGCTAGGTTTGAGCCATGTCTCTGTGATGGTCAGTATGTCAGCAGCATAATGTGTTATAAATGCATGCAGATCAGGTATCTTGTTAGCAATACTTCTTGTGTTGATATTAAGAATTAATAGGTCAGATATCTGTTTGGTGTTTAGTGGGCCTGGGTTTGGGTGTTATGTCACCGGAGATAAGTAGTCTCTTTATGGTTAAAAGGTGTTTGGTTATGTGTGTTATTTCTATGCTGGATCTATGTGAGGTTCTTTAAGTGTTGCATCTTGGTATATAAATATTGTGTATATATAGTGTAGTATTAACATTAAGAATTGTAGGGCTGATAGAGAAGTTTACATGTGTTTTTGTGAGTGTGGAAGTATGTGTTGTATGTTATGTGGTGTTGTATAGAAGTAGGTTAGTTTGTATAGATGTCATGTAGGCTAGTGTTGTGAGGGCTAATGAGAGAGATATTAATGTGATTTGCATGCTGTATGGTAGTGATGCTTTGGTAATGGCTATCAGGTGTTTGAGGTGATGAGATGAGTGTGGGGGTGTGGCTAGAGGGCATTATGCATGAGTTGAAGGTAGGAAGTTGTATATAGGGTGTGGATTAGGGTATGATGTTGTGTAGGTGATTTGTGTAGTGGTCAGGTGTTGAGGGGTTAGAATAAATGTAGATATAGTGGGGCAGGTGGAAAATGAGGGCAGGGTAGCAGAGCAGAGTGAGCCAAGTAAAGCGAGATGAATGGAGTGGGGCCTGACCAGACCGCGAGGTTGCAGAGACAATCAGTCTGTTCTTTTCAGCGTAGGTAATGGCCAGGAATATCTATAATTGTTTTTTGCAAATTTTTTTTAATTTTAGCTACAGGATTAGTTGGGGGAGGCCTACTATGACACTGCCAGTGCTGCGGATCCCCGAGTGGTACTTTACAGATGTGGTAACCCAGAATTTAAAACAGAAACATTAAGAGAGCAAAATGAACCTGATGTAAACACTAAAGATTGAAATAAACGAACCTTTACTCTATGGGATCACGCAACAGTGGGTATTGGGGTTATACTCCATTCCTCACTGTGGTGTGGTCTTCGAATTGGTATATATAATTAGAAAGGTGTTGTGGAGGGTGTGCAGGTGGCTTGCCCCCCCCCCCCCCACGAGATACACTTGTGTGTCCCATTTCTTTTAAGCTCTGGGTTTTTACGTTTCTGGGCTCAGTCTTATAATGTTCACTCATCTGAGAATTTGTTGTATTAAAAAAAGACTCATATAAGTATGCATAATGTGTGTGTGTGTGTGTGTGTGTGTGTGTGTGTGTGTGTGTGTGTGTGAGGGGCCAGGGCCAACATGCTTAATTCACCCTTTGCTGAACTCGGGCTCCCTCTGTTCCCTTATCCTACCCCCATTCACACCCACTCCCTCTCTCCTTACATTTATACCCTTTAAACCATGCCCACCACTCTACATTGTCCAATCACTATATTCTCAAAATTAAGCATTACAAACTCCCTCACCCAAGCCTCATCTCAGCCCTACACCCTTCTCAAGCCACTACATAAATTAGCAAACTATAAATTAACTGTTTAACAAAAAAACTAGCTATAGATTATTCACCATAACCTACAGTACTCAAACACTTATTCTTAGTAGTTAGCTATAGTCACCTCAACTACAACTGTAGTCACATGAGCTTCTCTAGCCTAAACAACAAAGCTGCAACATGCCCGTCTCTCACATCCTCACACACTCAACTCTTACTTTACTTACACATATTACCTCCTATCACCATACTAAGCCAATGTCAGCTTGTCACCATAAAACAACTACTGCACAAAATCTACTTCACTGGAACACTGCATGCCCCCAGCTCTCTTTCACATAGCAACCTATTGCTTCATTGTATTAAAAACCCACCATGCCAGCACTCAAATAAACCACCCTTACTATATGATAAGTACTTCACTAAAATCATAAAACTAATTGTACACATTGCATCTAGGCTGTCACTCAGCAGATACATACACCCAAACACTGGCCCTCCTAATCCTTCTATCAACCTTCTTAAGACAGATACACCCAACAATCTACCCTACCTCTCCAGAAATTCTACTGATCTGCTAAAACTAAACATTAATATTAGAAGTATATCAAAGTCCTTGACCCCCATGCTAATCTTTCCCTTTACTCACCAGACGTAGTACTTCTAACTGAAACATGGCTAAAACCTGACATCTCCAATAATGAAGTTACTGCCCCCAGCTATAATGTACTATGTCAAGATAAAATAAACAGAAAGGGAGTAGGTATTGCAATATTATTCAAAGACAATCTAAATGTCATAACATTAGACATAACAACTCCAGCCTAGGTGCCGCTGAAATAATACTTTTCTTTCAATATAATTGGAAGCTACTTCAACCTGGCAATAATTTATTCTCCCTTGAAAACTTACTCCAGTGGCATTCCAAGACAGTCCCTCAAGAAACCATTATTCTAGGAGACCTCAACATTGACTGGCCACCATGTTACTCAGTTATACCCACTACTCATATCAACCTCCATGGATTCACTCGGCTAATCCAATCTCTTACTAGAACTGACAAATCAACAGTCAGTCACTCTATGCTAGGTTTGATACTGTCAAATAAACCATCCTAAATAAGACAATCTGGCTGCCTACCTGACAGTCTGAGTGACCACTTGCTTACCTATATAATTAGACACCACCCAACTCTAAAAAAATCTACTACCTTCCACCCAATACATAACAAAAAAAATTTCATCCCATCTAACTTCACCTCAGCACTAAAAGCCTGTAATTGGAATCCCCTCAAACAACTCAGCCTTAAGGAAGCTGTTAGGTACTTCAACTCCACATTCCTGATTGTCCTGAACTCCCATGCCCCACGTAGAACCATTAAAATTAAGTCTAACTTCTTTGCACCCCGGTTGAGCAAAGAAACCATATCTCTGCTTCATGCAATAGATAAAGATTGGTCTAACTGGCACAACGCAGAAGCAATAAATTCAAAACAAACGTACCTAGAACTCAGAAACAATACCAACAAAAATTATCAGAAAAGACAAAATAAACTACTATCAGAGCATGCAAATGAAACATCAACATAATCCTAGAAAGTTTTGGACAGCTATTAATAATGTTCTTTATCCAGGAAAATCTAAGACTCCTTCCCCTATTACTACAGACACCTCAACTAATATTGCCACCCAATTTAACGTATTCTTTACTGAATCCATACACTAGCAAACTCTCAAAGATCCCAGTAAAAAAACAAAAACACCTCACTAATGAAAACAACTTTACCCTTTAACCTGTCTCTGTCAACTTGATTAAAAGATTACTCGAGAGGCAAAAGTACCATTAATCATTAAAAAATTGCCACACTCAACAACTAAAATTTCTTGTATACAGAGAGAGAGAGAGACAAAGTGTTAGAATAGCTGGATTCACAAGCAAGAATGAGCACACTGTATAAGAAAGATATCCAGACATTTCCAATAGTAGGAGTAACAGGGCTATTAAAGATTTTATACAGTTGTAGTTAAATATGCTACCAGTACACGTAACCCCATATGAACTGCAGCAGATGGCAATTCTTGGCACACTGCAGATGTTGAAAACAATACTAATTTAATGAACTCTAACTGTACCCTGAGTCAGGAATGGAGCCAATTCCACATCATCCTTTTAGAAAACCAGAACACTTGGAGAAATTTAGGGAGATTTCTCCATGATGCGCACTAGCAGAATACTTTCATCGAGCTTAAAACTATCTGGATGCAATGTAGTCCCAGTTTGCATAAAACTATTTAAAGTTCAACACACCACCAAATTACCTTCTAAAGTTTCCAGATAAGTTCATGAAGCATAGTAATTTAAGACAAACATCCATTAAATGAAACAGTCTTGATAATATGCAGCAATGTCATTAAATCAAAGAACCCAAAACATCTTGCTAAGGAAACAGGAGAAAGCCACAAGTAATTCCTATAATTATTAGATTACATGATTTCTAAGAATTAACCATTATTTGCGGATTTCTTTTTTTACTGCTGATTTTTTTCCCAAGCATTTTACATTCAGCGCTGAAACACTGCAGTGAATGATGGTTATTTGAGGCCATGATTGCAACATCTAAAAGTGAAGACGATACATTTTTCATGTCGATAAAGGCAACTTTAGTGATTTATAAGGACAAAGCCCTAATTATGGCCTAGATGACCTGAGTTCGATTAGTAGTTTGGGTCCTTGATAGAGCTAGTGGAGAGCATGGTGGAATATGATATAATCACAATGGTTTGGGCAAAGGATAGCATCATGGTAGTTTTAGCTCACATGTCCACTTATTGATGGTGGCCTTCATCACAAAGTGTACAGGAGAATGTTGTCAAAGAGGGGAAGGGATTATATGCACCTGTACTGAACTCACAGGCAGTAGGTCACCATCCTGCCCCGTGATGTGGTTAGATCATAAAAATGTCCTTAATGCTGGGATGCTGAGAAGGCCATAAGCTACCCTCATGTCATCCTGCATGGCAATCCCTCTAGACAGGTCTAGAAATGTATTGGAGTAATTCCATAATATGGGCAACAAAGAGGGCAAGTCCCACTGCAAGAGGTTTGGTGGAATGGGAAAATAATGCAATTAGAAGAAGAAGAAGGAGAAAAAACTCACTCCAGTTAAGTGGATATCTGTGATTCTCATCTATTGATTGATGGATCATCCTTCAAAATCATGAAGAGGAAAAAAAGAGAAGTCACATCTTTGCTGAAGTCATGCCCCAACATTGAATATATTCGGAAGATTGCACTGAGCTTGTCATAGCTGCTGCTTTCCAAATACATAGACCAAATGGCTCATCATAATGGTCTTGGGAGGCCATAGTCCTTTTACCCCTATTCGCAAGACATCTGAGAATATTCAGTCAGATACCTTTTCCAGGTTAATTACTGCATCGATTTAGAACATAAAAAATTGTATATGACAAAGCACTGATCACCGATGCGTGGCCAGGATGGAGTCTGCATTTCTCCTCAAAGTTAAAACTGGTACCGCTGTTTCAAACAGTTTTGCACCTGCTAAACTAAGGAGTTCCTTAAGTGTTCCATTCACCAGAAAAAGAATACTCTCTACCTAGCAATCTGCGGTGAATAACACATGCAGCTAATGTTAAGAAGCAAGAACATCAGACTGGAAAGAAAAGAACAGGGATGGCTTCATGGCTTAAAGGAGTAAACCTCTGACTTTGACCCAGGTTACCAAATATTCCACAGGACAGGATAGGATGGGAATAACTGGCTACTGGTGATTTATGCATCCTAGGTGGAGAAAGACAGCTTGGCTCACATTGGCACCTACTAAGCGGTAGGTGCACCACTTAGATCCGCAAGCTTAGCAGGTCCCCTACTGTACTAGCAGTGAGTCATTCAAGCAGAACACCATCATGAACACAAGCATGTACACACAAGCTAGCAGCAGCATGAGGTGATTTGCAAGCTTTTGACAGGGAATGGAGTTAAGGAATATTCACATGTTACATAGGTTTGGGTCATCTATAACCATTTGTCAGCTACCACTGAAAAATATGGCCTTGTGGAGTTTACCAGACAGGGAAGTAAATTAGTAGAGGGCACACTCACTTCATGATGAAATCTGGACCTTATCAGTGGGAGGAGCTAACAAAACAATTTGATATAGGTAGGAGACCGATTGGGTGAGCCTGAGAACCAAGGGGAAAAAAACAGAGTTTTAAGTACACTTTCAGCATGTCCAGTAATAACACTGTGCATGGCTCTAGTTAGCTTTCTTTAATGTCCAGTGTATTTTATTTCATTTCTGTCTTGGTTTAATAGTTAGGATTGATTGGTACACATGCACTTTCTTTCCATAATATTTTCTAAAAGTAATTTATGAATTTAATGTATTTAATGCAGAGGTTGTAATGAAAAGGGTCTCATGTTGTTATGCCCAGTAGGACTATCCCTGTAAGCAAATGCTAATAAATCAATCGATAAAGAAAGAAAGAAAAATATTTTAGCTTTTCTTGCCTGTGGTTATTTTAATTGCATCATTGTATATTTACAGTCTATTTCTACAATCATTGTAAACTGGAAGACCAGGAGTTGGGGTTTGGCATGATGGCTAACATATTTGACACACAAGGTTCAAGGTTTGACTCTCACCTTGGGAAGCTTGGCTAGGTTTGAAAAATTGCCCCCTGCATCATTAGCCTAATAATCACATATGAATTCATGAAATTAAGAGGATTGGTGGTGGGGTGTGACCTTGACCACCAGGGAATACAGTTAAGTGCCATAATGGCACAGACAGCACAACTAGATTGGGGGACTGCATTAAGCCACTGAGGGTTACTGTGCTTGGAAGTGCCAAAATGGCACCACCAGCAGAAGGGAATTGGAGAGTAGGAATAGACTGGCACCAGGACCAAATAGATGAGTGCCATAATGATACGTGAAATACCACAGGAGTTGGGGGAGAATTGGAGGGAGACAGGTTTGGAAGTGGTGTGTGTGTATGCATGTGTGTGAGTGATTGGAGCAAGATAATACCTCTGTCTATTTGAGTCGCCGTTTTCTAACACAAGATAATACTTCTGCCTATATGAGTCGCCGTTTTCTAACACAAGATAATACCTGTGCCTATTTGAGTCGCCGTTTTCTAACACAAGATAATACCTCTGCCTATTTGAGTCGCTGTTTTCTATCACAAGATAATACCTCTGCTTATTTGAGTCGCCGTTTTCTAACACAAGATAATACCTCTGCCTATTTGAGTCGCCGTTTTCTAACACAAGATAATACCTCTGCTTATTTGAGTCGCCATTTTCTAACACAAGATAATACCTCTGCCTATTTGAGTCGCCATTTTCTAACACAAGATAATACCTCTGCTTATTTGAGTCGCCATTTTCTAACACAAGATAATACTTCTGCCTATTTGAGTCACCATTTTCTAACACAAGATAATACCTCTGCCTATTTGAGTCGCCATTTTCTAACACAAGATAATACTTCTGCCTATTTGAGTCGCCATTTTCTAACACAAGATAATACCTCTGCCTATTTGAGTCGCCGTTTTCTAACACAAGATAATACCTCTGCCTATTTGAGTCGCCGTTTTCTAACATGAAGTGCATGCAGATCAGCAAAGATCTTCAGATTGTGGCATTGAATAGAATTCAGACACATGCAAATTAGCTGATAATGAGGTCTTAGGAAATTGTGGCTAATATCTCTCTGAATTACAAATGGGCACATCATGCAAGAAGAGCCATTTTAACAGAAGTCATGCGTTCCATGATATGGGGTTTATTGAATTCCTGGGCATGTGTTTTATAGCTGTAAATGTACTTAGCATTGTTACCATTTGCTCTAAGTGATGGTCACTGTTGATGTGATACTCTGACCCTATGTCCAATATAGTAAAAAGGGGGCTGCTGCCAGTTTTGACATTGTATTTCAAATATCGCCCACTATGTTAATACGCAGGACCATGGACTATGGGACTGATGTGCAGCACAAGGGACATACTGATGGCAAACACTATTATTTTCTGCTGCCACTAATGGTGATCACTGCAACACATAAATAGCTCCACACTGAAAAGGCTGTGGGAGTGAACAGAAGAGAGAGCATCTGAATAAATATGTATGTGATGACCCAACTGCAACCTGAGGCAGTAACTAAGGAGCCTCAATCCACGCCACTGTCTCTGGTAAGGGATTTTCACTGAAAGCAGGGATAGAGCACACAGTTTCCTCTAAGAATACACCAGGGTCAGGTTCCAAACCTAGGAATGGACTATATGCTTCTCTCAATCCCCAAATGAGTCTTCACACTAACCACTGCAGAGTACTGTGTCCCAGTTCTAGGCATTTGACACACTCAATCTTACATATTTGATATTCACACACACAAACACTCTTGATAAAGACTGGCACAGATTTACCTGCTATGTCCTCTTTCCATATTACAAAGTAACAGCTGGCACCAGTGAAATACCACAATACTCTTCAAAAGGGGTGTTCAATTATATTGGGTAAAATAAAAAAAATAGCAGTAAGGCTTTTTGAGTGGCCCTAGTATTCTCACAATAAGCATAACATCTCTCAGGTTACTATAAGTACTTTCTAAATAACCAGCCACAATAAAAGGTAGGAAAATTATTTAATAATGGATAAAATGATTTAAAACATGATTTCTCATTGATTGTAGAAAAACTCTAAAGATTAACTGTTCATGTCTAAAATAATTAACTCATCAAGGCAAGCTGATACTCTTACTTCTGCCAGGCAAGATACGAATTTAAGCCCACTCTTCATGCTGTTCTCTGGTCCTCAGTGACTGGAATTCAAATCTCATACTATTATTGCTGAACAACTCTGTAAAACAAACCAAGTGATAACTACTGATCTTGAAAACCAGCACCACTGGACTACTCTGGAAACAACTACGCCTACTGAACTTTAACTGACCCAGAACCTGCTTTTATAGCAGAATATTTTTTTAAGGTCATAGAAAGCTGTTATGAGAATTCTTCTCTCTCATATCAGACTTAAAAAAAGTAAACAAAACAGCTACTGTGGAGATTCTCTATTCCTTTCAGCTCTGGCACATGATGACATCACATCTAGGTCAGTTGACTGACATAACCTACATTTAGAATTATTTTTTTTAAAAAGCATGTACATTTGCTCAGCCAGAAGAACACTGTTTGATTCAAGCATCTTACATAAATCAAAGTAATCAACAAAAAGCATAAACTTATTTGCAAAATTATAGCTAGTCAAGCTGGCATATATAACACAGGGTAATTTACAGTTATCTACAAGTATTTACAAAACTTCAGCCAGTCCTGCTAGCAGAGATAATATCCAATATCCCACATTTCTCCCCCTTTGAAGACTCAAACTAGATTTTTAAGTTATCCTAGTGCTTGAGAAAAATGGAGCTGACTTAAAAATGTATCAACCCATATCCTATTTTGAGAATCCCTGTTTATTAGTATTGCTGTAATCTGGACTGGCTAGCACAGGAGTTCCTCCTAAAGCTTCTTTAACCATCTGGGGTGCCCGCTTACAGTCTGTGGTCAACACTACTTTATCTGGCTTGTTTTTCCTTGTTAAGTCAGAAAGGGGGGCAGCTATTGTACTATAGTTGGGCACAAATTTCTTATAGTACCCCACTGTCCCTAGGAAAACTGTCACCTGCCTTTTGGTAACGGGGCAGGCCACACCTGAATAGCTTCCACTTTGGCAGGTTCTGACCTAATCTTACCACTCCCTACTCTATGGTCTAAGTGGCAGCCCTCTGCCACACCCACCTGACACTTATTAGGCTTAATGGTCAACCATGCCCTTTTTAATCTACCTACGACCTTCCTGACATGTTGAAGGTGCTCTTGCCAGGAATGATTGTAAATGACAATATTGTCCAAATAACCAAGAGCATAATCTCCTGCTTCTACTAAGATAAGATCTATTAACCTCTGGAAAGTTGCTGGGGCATTCTTCATCTCAAAGGGCATCCTTGTAAACTCATATAATCCAAAAGGTGTTACAAAAGCTGATCTCTTTCTCTGACAATGGGAGTCAAGGACACCTGCCAGTATC
Source organism: Protopterus annectens (assembly GCF_019279795.1). Taxonomy (NCBI): domain Eukaryota; kingdom Metazoa; phylum Chordata; order Ceratodontiformes; family Protopteridae; genus Protopterus; species Protopterus annectens. The sequence continues at coordinate 738,880,614 of NC_056750.1, read as the reverse complement.
CCTTGGTCAGATCAGTAGTGGTCAGATCTTAGCCCCACCTAGCTGTTCTAAAGCTTCATCTGTTCTAGGCATGGAGTACGAATCTGACTCTGTATATCTGTAACTTTCTGTAGTCTGAGCAGAATCTTACACTACAGTCTTTTTTTGGTACCAGTACTACTGTGGAAGCCAAGGACTGCAGGACTCTTGGATTACCCCCAGCTCCAAATTCACCTTTATTTCAAAGTCTGTCTGACTCACTCAGACACCCTATAAAAAGCTAGCTTGATAGGCCTTTGGGGTCCCATATTCACATGGTGTTGCACTAGATGACTACACCTAGGCTTCCTAGTGAACATGTCCCCAAATTCCTGTAACACTGCTTGTATTTCTTTAACCTGAATAGGGAATAACTGCTAAGATATTGTTACCTTTCCCACAGATGTGTCAGTCTGAGCTTCATTGAGAAGGTCAGTCACAAGATCTCCCTCAGACTCCTCCTGCCATCCACTGTGAATACTCAGCAGCAGGGCCTGCCTATCATAAGACTTGATTATGTTAACGTGGTACAACTTATATCCCTGCCTATCTTTTGGCACTGTTCACAGGTCCTGCAGTACCCTGTTACATCTTTCTCAATCCTAAGCCAATAAGCATTATGTGTACTGCATCTCCTGGTATGCTTTATGCCCATATGACCTGTAAATGGAATCTGATGGGCTATGGATAGAGGTGCTAGACAAGTTCTGGGCACTACCAACTGCCATTTTACCTCACCTTCTAGCCCTTCCTCAGGAGTCCACTCCCTGTACAGTACCCTTTTATCAACAAAAGTAATATTATGGGCTATGGCTAGAGGTGCCAGATGGCAGGGTTTGGGCTCAACCAATTGCCATATTACCTCACTCTCTAGCCCTGCATTAGGAGTCCACTCTCCATTCCAGTGTACTGACTTCCTTTTATCTTGAGCATCAGGTGCCTCCTTAGCTACCTCCCTCAAGTCTCCTAAGGTAGGGTGTGAAAGCTGTTCCTGTCTCAACTCAACTTTCATGACCACTCCTAGCTCCCCTTCCACAGAAAGCCTAGTATCCTCTGTCAGTGGTGCCTCACTGTCAGCCTGAATACCATCACTCACCTCTGTCCTTGTAGTCACCATGTCCATGGGAAAACCAGTACCTACAACAGCTGTAGTCCACCTTCAGGCACACTGCTAATAGGTAGCTCCCTCCTTGAAATAACCACATAAGCAGCCCCAGCTTCAAGCATAGGATCTATCTGGGTCTTCTCCAGGCTACCAGACCTAGATGCCTGCCTCAAAACTTGACTGTGTGTCACTGCATGCACACAAGGTACTGCACTAACAAAATCATTCCCTATTAAGACATCTGCAATGATTTCCTGAAATGCACTTACATGCTTGTTCCATTTCCACCCCCCATTCAAGGTGAATACTGGCCAAAGGTATTTGGAATGGAGTCCCACCCAAAGCTCTGACTGGTCTGGACTGCCCAAACAAGTACTGCTCCTCCTTAACCACTGCAGGCCTTACAATGGTAATATCAGAAGCTTTCTCTCTCTCTTAGCAATGGTTTGTCTTCCATCCACTAAGATAGGATACAAATTTTGGTGATAGTCTGGCACCTCTATTGTTTACAGACAACTTATCACTGGCATTCTGTCATTCCCACTTGCTGTCTCCCTCACCTTTTGTTTCTCACCTTGCTTCTATGGACATTTGTATGCCATATGGTCCTTCTGATTACATTTGAAACATCGAATCCCTGATCTTGACCATTTGCTTGAACTAGTGGCTTCCCCTTTTACTGGTGAACACTGTTGAAGTGGGTTAGGGTTCCCTTATGTCCATGTGCAGCACTAGGTACCCCTTTCTTATGTGTTTATGTCCTAATTTCCAAGTAGAGATCCCCTTTTCTCCCCAAATCATTTGCAGAGTTGCAGTCTGTCTGCCAACCAGATTCTCATGTCCTCAGGCAAAGTGCTGAGAGCTTGTTCCCTCACCAAAAGGTCTGCCAGTCCTTAAAGTGGTGACCTGACACCCACCAGTGAAAGTAAGTACTAAAACCAGCAATGCAATCACATACTTTCATCTGCCTTGCGTCTGTGTTCTTGAAATTGTTTTCTATACATTTGAGGAGTTTATTTAAAGCAATCAAGTTAACATTGTTTTACACGATCATGAGTCAAACAATCAATTTCAGACAGTTTAGCACTTGAATTAGCAGCTCTACCATTTAGTAAGTGGGTCGGGAACCATACCCAGAGCCCCTGGTCAACATTATATTGTTTACGTACTCTATAAAATATATAAATAAAACTATCAAAGTGATTTCCCTCCCTGTATTGAAGAAAAAGTTTTCTGACCTTTATGGTTTCTAGAGTTCAGTCATTATTTTCCCCATTACCTCCATGACCCCGTTGAAAGGTTAAAAGAGAAAAAAAATATTTTTTTTGTATATTTTCATTACTAGCTTCTTTTTAACACAATCAATATTGTGTATGTGACTATATTTGTGTAATTCAATGGCATTGTTAAAAGGAACCACTGTTTCCATATGCTGTAAATATGCTCACCTGTTCCAACAATTATATGAACCTTTTTTGTAAGATTAGATATGTTTATATGCTTTTGTATTATACAGTGTTTGTGGAGCTTTTCTCCCCGGGCCTCCACTGAAAATGGGTCACTTGACCCAGTGGACTTTCCTGGTTAACAAATCTCAATAAAATAAATCAATAAATAAAATGTTCATGCTGTTTCTGACTCTCATTTTCTTCACCTTCCATATCCAAACATCGCAGTTCTTACTGATGCTCTCTCTCCTTGGCATCCAAACATTTGGCTTCCAGTTCGAGTCTTTTTAACTATAGATGGATTTTTAAGTCCACTGAATAAAAGGTTAATTGTCCGGACTTGGAAGGCTGCATGTCCCCAAGGCTAAACTGGATATCTTCAGAGCTGCTGGTATGTTTTGCAGTTGTGACTAAGGCTGAGATCATTGCTCCTTAGGTTGGCATGCACCAGTACTTTGGCATCACACACCTTAGCCAGCTGGTTCCTTGTTAGCTTGCTATAATCCTCTGCTGACATCTTTGCCTGCTGTCCCTGACTGAACTGACAAAAAAAAAATTAAAACTGTTGTGAAATGAAGCACTATATGTCTATTTTGGATCTATATTACAACCACGAAAAGTCAGTTCACTGAACGGCTTTTACATCGAAAATGCCATTCGTCTAACTCTGTCTAGTGAGGGGCTGTGCCCCCCCCCCCTGCTAATTATATATACTAACTCCGAGATTGCACTACAGTGAGGAAAGGGCAAATTTTCCAATCTTTTTTGTACCGCAGTCTCACTATAGCACTTCGCTGAACAACATTTTTGATGTGAAATGCAGTTCGCTGACCTAACTCTTCGAACATGTAATATAGACCCATTTATCTTGTGGCTGTCGAGAGTGCACACCTCAGTGACAACTACTCACAGGCTACTAAAGCTCTCTTAAAATCCCACACCACAGACACCAAATAATGTTATGGAATAGAACTCAGACACACACAAATTAGCTGATAATGAGGTCTTACCTCACTGTGGCTAACATCTTACTGAATTGTAATTAACACATCATGCAAGAAGGGCCATTTTAGCAGGAGCCATATGTCTCATGTTAGGGATTTTATTGAATTTCTGGACATGTACTTTATAGCTGTATATGCACTTGGCAGTGTTAACATTTGCTCTAAGTGATGGTCACCATTGCTGTCATACTCTGACCCTATGTCCAAAATAGGAAAAAGGGGTCTGCTGCTGATGCCAGTTTTGACATTGTATTTCAGATATCACCCACTACATTAATATGCAAGGCCATGGACTACTGGAGTGGTATGCAGCAATAAGGGTCATACTGATAGTAAACAGTATTATTTTCTGCTGCCATTAATGGTGATCACTACAACAAATAAACACTGACAGGGCTGTGGGAGTGAACAGAAGAGCGAAAGTCCGAATAAATACATAATGCAAATTTTACAAAGTGGTTTGAATGCTACAATATTTTACTCTGCATTCTTGATTTTTAGATGGACAATAAAGAAACTGTATGAAAATCAGAAGCTGAAGTGCCTCCTTTAACTAATAGAAAACTTCTCATCATTGGCGTCACCAAGTTTTTAGAAGAATTAATCTGTGGGAAAAGAGAGTATGAGATAGTTAGAATCAGGTATTAGTGATTGCAGACAGACTCAACCGGTCCAGAGGAAAAACTGGAAGTGTACTTATAGGCTTCACTGCATTAGCCATCTCACTTTTTGGTGTATAGAAAAAACCTACTTGTCAGACTATGTCTGCAAGGGTCAGAGTGCAAAGAATCATTCTAGATTAGTGACTACACTGTGATCTGGTGTGATTCTGGGGTAAAATGCCTGTGAGCAATGAATGACAGTGTGAAACTGAACCCAAAGGCTAAAGGGAATGGTGAATAATTTGAGAACTGTCATACCCCTCCCAAAAAGACCCATCAGAAAAGTAGCCCCTGCACTGAGAACATTTTGGAAAATTCATATTCAGCTCAAGTACAAAATAAAATGGAGCGATTCTTAAGCTTGCTTTCCTTAACTAAAGACAGTAAAGCATTTACTGTTCTGCTAAATATTTTTTTTGTTTGGATGAGTGAAAACATTTAAGAAACAATGCAGGGACCAAATGAAAGGTTGGTATGATTTTGTAATTAACAACAACCTCAAATTAGGTAATCATATCTTACAAATAATCAAAAAGACAGAGCTTTAAAGACTCCACAAGAAAAAAAATGCTAGCCTGATCCTATTTACTTTCATTATTACTGGGTGCTTCCCCAATCCTCAATAACTTGTATGCCATTTCCAGTTTTAACATTTAGTGGAAGTAAAGGATGAGTGTGTACCCAACAAAGGAGCTGAACTAAATGATCTGTACATGAAGCTATTTTTTTACTTGAGAAAACCAGCGCATCTATTACTTGTAGAAGTATACAGGATACAGTTTGACTTTAATGGGATACAGATCTTAGATTAATACATTTAATAGTATTCCAGGTTCAACAGTAAAGTAAAACTGCTAGTTAAATAGTCAAAAATAATACACACTTTAATATACAGACTTTAAATGATTAGTAAGAAATACTTAAACAAAACACACGTGTCATAAAGCTAAATCTTTTCTTTAACTTGTTCTACTTAAAACATCAGGTCCTCAAAAGCACAAGTAACTTAATTAGTTTTGTCATAAATTTTTCTGTTTCTATCCTATTTCTAGCAGATATATTTCAATTAGTTCCTTGTGCTTAAAATGTAATGGAACCGTTTGTTTAGAACTATGTAAGTTTCATGTTTTAGCTCTATGTAGTTATGGTGGAAGTAAAAAAGTCAGAATTCTTGAAAATGTTAACAAGAAAAGGGTGAGAAATTGTGCACTCTGCTTTTTGGATCCAGTAAAAATGACATGAATAGTAACGGTGTTACCATCTCATTGGTTGATTACTAGGCATGTGGTCCAAGAGACCATAGAGGAGCCTAGCTGAATTTCCCAGTTACCACAGAGTGCTGTCTATGTATGTGATTTGCTCAGGCACACAGTAGAATAATGGAGGATGAAGGAACTGAACCCAAGAGTGTATGGCCTAGCTAAGGAACACTTTGTAGCTGTGATCACCAGAGTTAACTGCCGGTCATGCATGCATTGCATGTGGTACCACAATTTAAAATTCACACGTGAAATTAGTCATTTCTTACATATATTAGAAGAAAGCATATTTTATAAATAAATTGTAGAGTTAATGGAAGGTTCAGGAGTGCAGAAAGGGACTGTAAACTTAAAAATTGTAGGAGACTTTGTACTAGCAACTACACCTACTTTTTAAAGATCATATGCCAGGAGGAGACAAAGGGAGTTGCTGAGTTATTTAAATGAGATTTGCATGTTCCTGAAATTTATTTTTCATACTGAAAGGGATTGGTAGATTTTTTGAGAAGGACAGATAAATGTTCAGCCACAGATAATTTAGTGTGCATGGTCTCAGCAAGGATGTACAGATACTTTAAAAAACTTTTGTTGTTTAAAGTAATGGCATTGTAATTGAAATATTGTATTTTGAGTTCATCAGTGCATGTTTTAACTCCATGCTAAACTAATTTATAAAGTCAGTGCAACTGTACCTTACACCACAGAATTGATGAACTTTTTAAAAGAGATAAGATTATAATACTAGGGCTCAAATGTTTATTAGACAGCAATGCAATTGGTAAGCGAGATATTTTTGGCCATCAAGGCATCTAGGGCAATTTCAGTTTGATTTCAAGAAATAATTAAGGTAAGGCCAGTAGAATATTCTTAGCATTGTTGTGTCTTGTTGTGTCTTTCTGCTTATCCCAGTTAGGGGTCGCCACAGCAGAACTCCGGTCCGCTAATGTTTGGTAGTGAATTTTTACGTGCCGAGTTACCAGCCCTGACGCACAACCTTCAACGAAGACACGCCCATTCACGCATGCCTCCACACAGAAGACGCTCTAGCTGAGAATCGATCGTGACAACGTCTTGCTGTGAGGTGACAACGCTACCGCAGCACCACTACCGCTAATAAAAGAAATTCAGAAAAAAAGTAATAGGAATACAGATTAAAAAGGAGTTAATTCAGACCATTCTCTCGTAGCTGTATAAGCAAAAGGAAATCCCAAACTCTACTCTCAGAATGGGCATTTTTATTTATAAAAGAGAAACAGAGAAGCAAAGAGAAGAACATAACAAGTCATAAAGGAATACAGGGTTGTTTGAATGGGTGGGGTTATGCTAGCCTTTAGATGCGAGCTCATTACAGAGAAGAGGAAGAATGTGAAACAAGGTAGAACTGCTATGCTAAAAAGGATTTGTTCTGTAGAAGAATGAACTAGAAGCCCATTAAAATACAGCAGTTAATACTAGCAGAGATGAAATTAATGTCAGAAACAGAGTACATGATTACATTACAAGCATACATGGAATTAACAAAGGGGGATATGTTATGGTTTATTGGAGGACAAATAGAGGTACAGTGGGTAGCACTGTCATATCTTAGGAAAAGTTTCTCTTCTACGGATCTCAGCTGGCTTCCTTCTGCCCAGAATCTGCTTGTTATCCCTGTGTATGCTTGGTTTTATCCAGATGTTCTGGTTTCCCCAAATTCCAAAGGAGTGTAGTAGGTAGATAAGAAGCTTCTAAATTTCCTGCCTTCAGGTATGTTTGTGTGATATATAAGAAAGGCCTAGCAGTTTACTTTTGTTTTCTCATTTGAGTAATAGACATAGATCGCATTCGCTGTTCATAGGGTCACTACAGGAGTAAGCTGTGACTTTTAAGCATAGATGGATTTTTCCAGATATGTTGCCTGGGGTTATAAAATTGACATAAAGTGACAGAGAAAGTCCACGTTAGCAGTCAGGGGGATATAATGTGATGATATCAAGCATAATGATGACTTTTGAGAATGGTTTAAGAAATTTTACAGAGTCACAATTTAATCCAGTAGATGGACTGAGGTAACCAGAGTGGGAGATGTGACAACCAACTAGTTGAAGAAGCAGTACGACTGTTGATAAAAAGTGCCCTGGGAAAATGAAGTAAAGAAAACAAACTGTGAGTAGTGCAGTGTTATAAGGCAGCACATACTGATGGTTTTCAAGTAGATTTCTGTAAACCTGATGTGGAAGGTTTGATGAAAGCCTTCAACTTGTATTGTACAATCTGCTAACAAAATAATGACAGATTTAGGAAACGTTGTTATAGACATAAACACTATGGTCTTTGGAAATTGCTGTCCATGAGATTGGATAAAATCTGAGATCTTAGCAAAGGTACTAAGAGATGAGGTAAAATCCTATCTACAATTATAGAACTACAGAAAAGTGGATTTATTCGGTGCAAAAGAATATGTAATAGTTAGTGGATATTGCCAGTTTTCACTTTTTGTGTGGAGTGAGAACTTTATGTTGGGTGATTGTTTAACATGAGACTCCTGAGTTTCTGAACAGCAGTGTGGGTTCATCTTGCATCTCATATAAAGGGTTTACAGCGCAAATGAGGTTTTGGTGTGATAGTTAATGAAGGAATTTCACAAGTTGCTGTGATTTATAGAATCCTAATACAAGGTTATCCACTGCATCTATGGAAGAAGTTACTCTTACGTTTATGAATACTCTAACATTATTGAACCAAAAGGCAACAGTATTGCTGGCGTTTTAATGTTTAAGGATGACTGGATTCTAATGTGTGAGAACATTGTTAGTTTAATAAGGCCAGAACTGTGCAGCACAGTGGTGCAGAGGTTACCATTGTTACCTCAAAGCAAGACGTTCTCTGATTCAGTTCCTGGCTGGGGGTGCCTTCTGTGCAGAGTCTGCATGTCCTTCCTGCATTTTTGTGGGTTTCCTCTGGGTACTCATGTTTCCTCCCACATTCAAAAGACATGCATCTGGAGGGTTTCTCCCCGGCCTCTGCTGTAAATGGGGTCTGTCTTAGCTGGATTTTCTTGGTCAACAAATGTTAAATAAATAATAAATATTGTTATATTGTTATAGAATTTGATGAAGAGGGTTATGTAGCAATGAATCAAAGATAGTATTAGTAAAATGAAAAAAAGAGAAAGTCTGAGGTCTAGGTGGCCCAGTTATTGAAAGAAAATTGCATACATACTTAGACCTAGTAACCTGGAATATTTTGGGCTAAACACTTTAAAAAGCAACTGATAGCAATGCAGAGTTTCTTGTATTTATATACAGGCTGAAGAACATAGCCCATCCTAAGAAGCACCTAGCCCTATTGGCTATCTAGGGAATGACAAAGGACAGTGATTGTATGTGTATGTTGGGGGGGGGGTAGGAGAATAGCTAGACATAAGGTCTATATTCTAGTTAAAACTGGAGGATGGAGACTTGTATATTTTTCATCATACTGACCGTCATTTATTCTGGCATGGGAAGTTAGGGTTAAGGAGGGTGAAAATATTTTCAGGCAGGAATAACATCAGACTCAATGTGGTCTACATAAACCTGAAACTTTATTCAGAATGTTTGTGACTTTCTAAATGTGTAACCAGTACAATTTATGACATTGAGTTTGAGTCTGTAGCTATTAGACCAAGCACTGGTCTAGTCAAGCCCTTGCTGGAGTGTTATTGTTGGTAGGGAGTTAATGATACCACCTAGTTTGCTATTATTAGCAAAAATGGTTCCCTATCGACATTTCATTCCTACTTTCACATCAGAGCCTAGGGCTGACCACTGTGGTATGCTATTGATGACATTTTTATATGTAAGGGGTGACACGACCCAAACTGTAAGGGTTCTCCTAGTGAGTCAATTAGCTAAACCGTTAATATTGACTTTGATGTTTTGAATAATACCCACATGGTGAAAGGGGTCAAAGGCCTTATCAAGATCCAGATAAGCAACATGGATGCACTGACTCCCATACAAGAACTCATTAACACAGTCAAAACATCAATTAACTTGATAAGAACCAAATCATTTTAAACGCAGCCATACTGATTTGCCACCTGTGCCTTAGTTTGAGTTCAATAATAATAAGCTAGTATTACTTCTCACTGTTAATACACAATTCTAGGTCCCATCTGCCACATTAACCCCTACCCGAATAGTAGGCATAAAAATGTATATAAGAGAAAGTGGCAAAGCAGGCTATATGCACAGTCTTTGTGATATTTGTGCTGTGGGGCTTTGTGTGCATGATCTAACTACATAGCAGTTAAGTTTTATGAATTGCAGTACATTCAGATCACATGATTCACATACAGCAACTCCTGCACTGTGTTTAAGGATCACCTGGCTGGTTTTGATTTGTGTAGTCCCTTTTAATTCTGATGATGCCATCTTATAAAACCATAGGCTACTTTGTTTTATTCACCCATTGTTTACTGTTTTCTTTGTATTAAAACCATCTATTTTGCTCTGTTCATTAGATAGCACATTGCACATTGTACCTTTCTGCTACACCCCAGAGCAATGTGATGACTTTTCTTTGCTGTTTCTCACAATGAGCTATACCAAAAATGTTCAATGATTATGTTTAATCACTGTGGACCTGCAGAAAAATAATAAACATTCAGCCTTACACACTTGTCCTGCATTGACTTGCAGAATATTTTCATCTGAAGTCATTACCAAGGCACATTTTTTTATTACATTAGTGGAGCAAGCAATGCATTTTATTTGTTGTGGTTCATTTTCACCCTATGGACTGGCGCGTTATGCTTACATCCTCTTATCTAACGGCTTTGGCTCCGTACAACAAATATACCTTTGCCTTCTCCTGCTTTGATGGTTTATAAGTGGTTTTCTTGTGTGATCATTGAATGGTAAGGTCCTCTTATTAATGGAAACACTTTACTGTTTTTTATTCAAAGTGCTACCGCTCTTTGAAACTACATTGCATTGTACTTGTGAGACAAACAGAAAGTAAGTTCTGCATTCTTTTCCCATTCAAGACATAGAGACATCTGATGGCTGACTTCTGACATTATGAGCAAATTTTATTTTAATATCTCTCAGAATTTTAAATATCCAAAAGAGTTAAGAAAAAGAGAGATAACAATGTTCCTTTCATAAAATTTTCTCTATGAGAAAGCAAAGCCCCTAGGGAAATATGTATGTCATCTTATGAAAATATGTATGTCATCTTATGGAAAGCATTCTCAGCTATCTTTTTTGCTTTTACACATCTGTCCTACAACTCAAAATCAGTAGGATTTTCTTAACATTTGCACTCTCTCAAAGAAAAAGTTATGATTTGTAAGGAAAGTTTGTGTCTTTCGGCTTTACCCGGTTAGGGGTCGCCATAGCAGAACTCTGGTCCGCTAATGATTGGCAGTAGAGTTTTACATGCTGGCAATTAAGAAAATGAAAAAAATCTACTTATTTGAAGACTGGGTGCTTCTCTTTCCCCTGTAAATGAACTGTATTATGTTTTGTGCTATAAATTATAATATGTGCATGTTGCTTGCCTTTATTTTTACATGACCTCTGAATGTATGAATGTATGTTGTCATAGCTGCAGAGGTAAATTATTATTTACCATACACATTCTGTGAGTGTGTGTCTCTTAAGTGTTCTGGCTATATTAATGAATAACGTTTTACCCATGCACAGTCATTATTTGGTAAGATATTCCAAGGTAAGCCAGTGACATTTTAATAGTCACTAATTCAGGCAATGATCTAGATTTATTTCCCAAGTCTCTTTGCCCCAAATCCTTCTGTCTGTCAAGATATGCTCTGAGTAGTTTCAAACAATTTTTAAACCCATATGAGGACATATATCCAGTAGTGTAAGAGGGTGAAAGACACCCAGTAGGAGGAGGCAGGCACTGAAGGTTATTTGTGTCCCCACTGTCATCCTGGCCATTGAAGGACACTATGGACTTAACTCTACCATTTGTATTGATGATTTAGTTGTCACAGCAGGGAATGTCTATGCCCCTCAGCTCTATACATTTGCGCTCTTTTGCATGTGGTAAATAGGAATTCCTTCATCAATTTCATGGCCACATCTGACATTTTCCCTCTACTGGCTCATTATTTTGCAATAATGTCTGCTTTCATCCAGTACATCACCATGTAAGCTTTTAACCTAATTGTACCACATCCCAAGGATGTGTGCGCTCACAGTCCCTTCCCAACTCTCCATCACGTATTGGAGCTGCTACTTGAATGCAATTCATCAGGGCTGTAGTCATGCATTTAATCTTATATATGCCACAGAGGTGGCCCAAACAACTGCATAGAGTATACCCGCATTACTGATGGAAAATTTGATGATAAATCTGAAAACGTGTGATCAGATTTTTGTGGACTATTTATTTATCTAAAATAATCCAGCATACATCACTCTGAGTAAAAATGAAACAAACATATGCAGATTCTTATTAAAATAAGTTATGGCACTGTCTGTGGGCTAAAATTCTCTTCTTTTGAGCAGCCTGTCATTTGTGAAAAGTTCCTATTCATAGCATACACTTGCCAGATCTGTGTACCCCCAGTTTCCCCTATTTCTGACTTTTCCATTAAAAATAGTCTCATTATATTACAGAAGCTACAGGGAAGCTGATGTGGTTTGTATATCTTTGTTTTAGCCCTCATTTATTTGATTAATGACCACATGATATATAAAAGTCTGCTGGATAAAATGGTTCAATCTTTTGATTCTCACTTTGCTGTGATCATCAGCAACACTTTTTCCAGGTTTGTGCATGTAAGACTCAAATGAGACAAAGATAATCTCGAGGTACAGAGAAGGAGAGGTTGAAGAGCTTGAAATGAGTTGCATAGTGATTCAAGGAAGATCACTGCTCAGAATTCCAGAGTCTGGTGTTCAATTCTGACCTCTGATTACTGCATTTGTGGAGTTGTGCGTATTCTGTCTGTATCCCTTTAAAGACATACACATACTGGTTAATTAACTACATTAAAATGTCTTTAATAAATGTGTGTGCATATCTGTCATTTTATTTATTTATATGTATATTTATGTGTGTGTATGTTTGTATGCTTACATATAGCTTCTAGTCAGTGGATTGAATGCATAGCTGATAGAATACTTTTAACTGTGTCATGATCCGGAGAATGTCCACACAATCTAAAGTAATACACAGCCAAGCAAGAGGTGCTAGTTTTGCACTGTCTGAGATCATGATACGTTGGGTACTGGGATTATGCCTTTTTTCTACTGCTGTTTGATCTTGGAGTTAGTATATGTAAACGCATGGGTTTGGTGGGGTGCAGGAGTGCATGCCCACTACTAAACATTTTCTGTTGATATTAGTGTAGTGGGTGTGCGTGTGTGTGTGTGTAGGTGTGGTGTGATATGTTACTGTTTATATGGCACTGGAGTGTATGCATGTGGAATTTTGTGAGTGGTGTAGGTTTGATTTAAATGAATTTATTTGAATGAATTTGTTTTGGGGCATGCATGGTATGTAACTCTGAGATCTTGTCAAGAGCTACTCTCTCCTACTGCTGACCTTAGCTGTCAATGTAAGGGACATCTGCCACTCTGAATTGCTCATTGGGAATGGAACCTTTCAGTTCAGGCTCAGAGCATGCAGGCGTCTGAACATGTTGGCTGGATGGACAAACATCTGCATTGGGACATACCATCTAGTAGTCCATCCAAAGGCACAGGTCCACTTCTTGCCATCCAGATAAAGATAGTCTGACCATGGGGTTGTGGACTCATGAGGTCATTGTAGCTTTTGAAAAGGTTGAATAAATCACACTCATATGCTAGGGTGTTAATGATTACTGTGGCGTGGACATGTTCTGAGGGCTGCCCAGTCTGCTACTAGAAATATTTCCATAACGAAAAATGCATGGCACCCCTCTCCCCTATGCCAGGTACTACAATATGCCACAGTTACTAGATGACATCCTCCAGAGGACTGAAAACCAGGATGTGAGCTGGCATCATCTTTATCATCACCTGGGAGCTCTCTGAGACCATCAGGCATTCTCCAAGGAGTAGCTTCTGGCAGGTATCCAGACAAAACAGAACATCTCTGGTGAAAGGAGAGAGGCACTACAGTTATGGAAGCAGCTCACCTTAAGGAGTTGCAGACAGCATGTGAGACTCCACAGCGAATAATGAGCAGCAGACAAGAGTGAACTACTATGACCATAATGCATCGGTACAGTCCCCTGCCATACTCATATTTCAATAACAGTGCCTGCAAACATGCCATCATTGTGCATTATCTTCCACTGATAAATATGTAGTGTACTACCTCTACTGTATGCTGTGCCCCTCCTTTGTTGTGAGAGGAGAAGTGGGAGAGCCCCTTCTGGCCAGTACCTTTACTACACATGCTTCACTGACAGGCATGAACACATACAGTAATGGGTACTGCACATGGCAATTGTGCAGCTACATGATGATTGTCTGTTTTTCTGCATCATATGATACATTCACCTTTCTGAGATGATATACGTGCCTTTCAATGAGCAGTCGCTGAACTAGCATCCCTGATTCATGTAATGTTATTAATGTGCTGCACCCCATGCTGGCAAGAGTGTATGCTTTATTTATTTTTTTTAAACTCAACTGCCCATTCAAGTAATCATAAATTAAAATGTGATTTGTTTTAACCATTATTTTAATATACATAGGCTGAAAAGAAGCTTGCATATCAAAACGATTTCAGAAATTAATTTACACCTTCTGTTTCCTCATGTTGTCAACATTAATCAAAAAAATGAGTTGGACTACAAAATACATCATACTGCATATAATGTGTTGTCAAACTATTTTTTATTAATGAGGCATTGCCCTTATAGTGTTTATATATTGCTTGTTACATCACTTTCTAACCAGGATTACATTTGATTTATATAGTAATCATTCCAGTTTTTCCCTTCCAAAGTACTTTGCACTCCCCTGTATTAAGAGAATATGACTATGAAATATGAAGTGTGTATTTCTTTTGAGTGAATTTTAGTGGCAACAGATTAATGCATTTTGTAAAATACCAGTTCTGATGGTGAAGATAATTAACAGCTTAAATAAATAAAATTGTGATGGCCTCTGTGTCAGATGCACTTAGCATTTTGTAAGGACTGCGTGCAAACACATTTATATTTCACAAGCCAGCAACATTTTATCTGTAATATATTTTCAGTTTCAAAATGTACTGAAGATACGGTCTGTTCTTTACGGTTAACCTGAAATGCTCTGTGTCTCATCAAATTCATAAAAAGGTTTTGTTAAGCCATAATTTCACCCTGTGCATTAAAATAGGATGATCTTCAGGTTTACATAAATGTGTCTTCCTCTTGTGCATTTCAGAATGCAGATCTGCAAGAAAGTTGTAAGATGAATACAAAGGCTAGGGAGAAGAAAAGTTTTGCAATAATGCAAACCAGTCTTTCTGCAACATATAACACAACACACTTAAAATTAAGAGTGCAGTAATTTATTGTTTCTGTGAATTAAACTAAGAGAGAGTATAGGTTTATTATCATATTTGCAATATCTCCGGTTAAGAATAAAGGAATAATGTGAGCAGAAAATCATAAGAAGTTAATGCTGAGGACCACAAGAGAAAACAGCAGGACCTGCCCCCCCTTTCTAGACACATGTTAGCACCTGTTTCTGTGACTGTGTTGTTTGGGACGTTCAGTATTCAGCATTTTTTTGATTCTTCTCCTCAGCATTCCTGTTTTAAGATCTTCTGGTCTTGTTATTACAGTATTGACTATTGTAGCACTCACAAATACAATAGTAATGCACATATATATATATATATATATATATATATATATATATATATATATATATATATACACACGGAATCACTACGTAATACTGAAACTACACACTCCCGAAGCCCACAATACCGAGACTAAAATCCCTAAACCACACATTACCGACATTTTAAAAGCGCGAAATTCAAAATCGCGAAAGTACTACATACACACAGCACACACACAAACATATACACAGCCTCCCCCCATAACTAAACAAACCACCCTACACTAAACATAAGCAGGGGGGCTATGCCCCCCACACCCCCCGACTTTAATATTCCAACTCCGAGATCGCACAGACATACACACAAGGCAAACTCACACCCACACATTATAGCCCCTCACACACACACACACACACACACACACACACACACACACTAAAGCCCCTCACAAACACACTTACACACACATACTTACCTGAACCGCAACACCAGAAGCGCTAACTCAAAATCCTTTACCATCGGGATTTTGAGTTTCGCGCTTCTGGTCTTTCGGTACTATGCGATTTCGGTTACATGGTCTCGAGCATTTGAAATTCAAGATTTCAAACATTCGAGATTTAGTAGTGTTCCCACACACACACACACACACACACACACACACATGTATATTTTCTATATCAATGGGTCTACTTCATATAATCGAAATCCTACTTACACGAATTTTAAATAATCGAGATGACAACACCGAAGTTGCATTTGAACGAACACTCACATTACCGATAGTGTGACCAGTGAGAGGAGGCATCCATTCTAAAGCATGTCAAACCCATCCAAGTGGGGGGCTTTGACCACATACCACTCCTAACTAAATATTCCAACTCTGAGATCACACTATAGTGGGGAAAAGGGCAAACTCCAAAATGTTGGCTGACTGCCTAATTTCCCTGGTTACATTGTTGGTAATGTGAAAGTTTTTTTTCAAATGCAGCTTTAGTGTTGTCATCTCGGTCACTTAAAATTTGGGATTTCAATTATATGAACTAGACCCACATAAAAATCTGTCTATACTTAAACATACATTTTTGACAGTTCATACTGTATAAATGGAGGTAGCCTGAAACTGCAAGACAGGAAGTTTGTTGTTCACGTACAAGTTCAAAGGGATGAGCAGAAGTTTAATTGAAAGACTCTGGAGGTGTGGAATGTGATGGCCAAGTCAGGGTTAATTTGGGAAATGTACTTGAAGTATGGCTCACAGTAAAAGATAATTGGGTATGGTTCTCAACTGCAACCCTTCTGTGCAGAATCTTTACTTCCTCTCTTTATTTAGGTAGATTTTTAGAAGTTGCTCTGGTTTCCTACCACTTTCCAAAGACCTACAGCAAGTGTATCACAGGCTCTAAAGACATGTCTAGCTGATTTTGCCCCCCCCCCCCCCATTACTTGTAAACTAAGCAGATAGCTGTGGCTCTCTACAAGGTCAGTTTAGGAGTTGGTTGTGACTTTTGAGAGAGAGAGAAAAACACTTGAACAACAGATCTGGAATGAAGGCCTAGTTGTGGTCATTAGTCTGGAACTTCAAAGAGATTTCCTGCTTCACAGGGAGGCTAAATGGGAATGTAAATAAGCTGCATTTATTTTAATTTTGAATTGCAAGCCAAGTGTGCTACTATATTTACTGTCAGGCTTACAAAGCAAACCTGTGCTTCATAGTTTCTGGTGCTTATAATGGTTCTTGAGACTTTACATTAGTGATGTGAGAATGGGCTGTTGATGAAGGACTTGCCATATATGGCTCCTTGCAATATCAATGAGGCCAAATTCACTACATTTGTGGCTATAGTTCCCTATAGAGATGTTGCAGTTGTTCCTATGAGACATTTTTACTGTTGTATTTTTTTTTCTTTTTACCCTTTCCTGACAAGGAAAGTGGGAGACTTATTGAAAGTACTGACCAAATCAAAATTAGAGACTGACCAATTAGTTTTGCAACAGCAGAAATGATTGTACTGGCTGATGTAGCCATTAAGCCCAATAATGTGCCTGCTGCGAAAGCGCTAATTTAAAATGAGGACTTGTAATTCTACCTACTGGCATGCGAATTGGAGCCAAGAAGAATGTCCAAAAATCTGTCAATCACATCTAATATGAGACATTGAAAACATACACAGACATGGAAGGAACGTATTGCATGGTCTATGACAAAATCAAAAAAAAATTTTGCTAAACTGGAATAACCTCTGTGGAAAAAGAAGTGACATTTCATAGCTGGACTTTGAATGCTGACAAGCCATTAAGATTGCATGTGCATGACTTAAAACATGTTTTAAAACTATGGCTGCACTATGACAGCCGCAGTGAAATGTAAAGGTTGGAAATTTTAGCAGTGGCTAGGTTTAAAAGAGCTCTGTCTATTAAAATAAGAAAATGGACATTACAAAGTGATCCCAATTCCCAAGATAAATTTATACATTTAGTAGAATGCTTATTAACTACTGACAAAATGTTTAATACTGAATTTTGTGAGTCTAAGTTCAGAAATCTAAGAAGAAATATGCCATCTTTTGTGAAACAAACAAAAGTAGCAAGTAATGTTTAACTGTTTTTCAGAAGTGGGGACAGGGAATCATTTTAAGTTTGGTGCTTCTAATACTAAATAAAATGCTAACAGTAGAAATGTGAAAACTGAATTGTATGCTTCCACTGAAGTTGTTCCTGTGTAGTGTGACAGGACTGTATCTGCAGTAGCCAGCTCTGTGGCCAGAAGGAGAAAACCCTAACTACACTGCAGGTGACCTGAGTTCAAGGAGTGGTTCAGCTGTTTTTAGAGGATGGAAGTGAAATGCTGTTGCTGGCTTGCCTATCCTGGGGGAAGAGAGAAGCTCTGTGTTGTCAAACTAGTGACATCTAGTGGGGTGGATTCGATCCTCAACCATTAAAGTTGAGTCAGCTAAACCCGTAGTACTGTAGTACATTTGTACCATGCAGCTAAGACGGAATTGTCATAAAGAGGCAGGATACGCCTCTGAAGACAGCATTTGGGAGTTCATAGGAGCTGCCAAGAAAGAGGAGGAGCTCTGAATGGGAGAGTGTAGGCCACCCCCCCCCCCCAGGACAGATGAGCTGGCCAGTTCCCTACCACCTGATTCTCCTAGGGTGACAGAGTTGATAAGGATTCCCAGACAGAAATGAATGGGCATGTATATCTGTGTGATTCCTTAAACCTCTTGTATTAGAGGTGACATGGGATATATGCAAATTACCCTTTAAGGATATGAGGTGTTTAAGCTAAATGGCAATTCTGAATGTCCATGACTTTTTCTTTTAAGTCTGTTTATGGACAAATTCAGGCCAACAAAGCCAAACCCCACTAGCTGTGGACATGCATGTTTCTGCTTTATTGATGGCGTCATCAGCACAGCATAAGTGGATTCCAGCCATGGGCATTCAGAATTGCGATTCAGCTGAAACACCTGATGTACTTAAAGGATAATTTGCATATATCCCATGTTGCTTCTAATACAAAAGGTTTAATGAATCACACTGGAAAGTCTAGCTTTGCTAGATTTTTCTTTTTGTTTTTTAACCAGTTGTTTTTTTCTGTGTGACCTTTTTACTCATTGTTTTAGTAGGTAAGGCTTTAAGAAAAATGGAAGATAGATTTTGTTCTGAGATGCGTTTTGCAGAGGCAGAGTAGCATAGAGAAGATAAAGTGAGCATGCTGTCTCTATTCACACTTGGTAGAGGGGAAAGAAACCTAAAATAAAACACTCGATTTGCTTATACTGGTAGCAGAGACAGTAAATCGCAAGAAGACATGGTGCATTTTTGAGGACAATGAAACTATTTGTTTCAACAGACCTACAAGGTAGCCATTAAGAAAAAAAAACATGCACACACAAAACGAAGATGATACATGAGGCAGGGCAACAAGAGAATATTCATGGTTGTAGGGAAGGATAGTTAACAGAATATTCCCACTACTTCTTATCCCTAGTTTGAGTTAAAAGGGAACCTTCTTTATAGAACTACTTAACATTGAGAACACATTTTGTATCAATGAGTTTTGCCTAAACATTATAGGACATTAGTTAACTCATGGTCATTGTAGGAAATCACCTGTGAAAAGACTTGGGAGAAAATCTTTCACATACACGCATGAGGGAGATTAAATAAAAATTCTGTTTGACTTGTCTAGAATGTCAGAAAACTGCATCTTTTTCTGGGTGTAACTGTCCCTTGATCCCCATAGTGTTGCAGCATGAATGTTTTTTATGAGCACTGCAAAGCCAATCGTTAAATTTAGGAATGTATACCAGTACAAAGTGTTGGCAATGGACTATACTACAACATTTCTAGAAACACTGGGATTTTACAACACTAATAAGCTTATTGTCAGTGAACTGTACTGTTAGTTGCTACCATGAGTATCCTGCAACCACTTAATGACAAAAATACTCTTTCTGTCAAGGGTAATGCTGAAGGTATACAAGTACTTTAAAATCAAACAGTTAAAGACTGCAGTTTACCCCCATTTAAACTGAAGGACTAGTAGAGAGGTTTAAGAAGACATTTAAATACATGCTAAGGTTATTGACACCAGTGGGAAAACTTGGGCCAGTTGTTTCACTATTAATGATTTGCTATAAGAAGAATGCAACAGCCTTCAGTTGGGTTTACCTCATTTGGATTCTTATGTGGAACAATCACTGAGGACTGCTTGATGTGTCTATGGTATCTCCGGAAGAAGCCACACTTCCTTTAATATGTAATAGAGCACTATACTAGTCTGCAAGACAGATTAAAGCTGGTTACCAGAGCTGTAATAAGGAAACAAATGCAGGGACCCAGGAGAGTTCAAAGTCATACTTCTCACCTATCCAGATTTCCGCAGAATGCCCATATCTTAGACTACTATTCTTGGTCTGTTACTTATAAAATTTGGGGTTTATTTTTTGGAAAATCAGTGTGGATAGAAGTCAGTCAGTAATGTCATACATTTGAGTTTTAGATGTCATATCCTTCAGAAAATGCATGCTAAAACAAATCCCATTATTCTATCAACTTTCTAAGTTTGTAAGAACAATATTGAAATTCTGCCCATATTTTTGGGCTTTTCCCCCCCTGTTATTTTTGGCTCTGTCCAGATTTCATGCTCTAAGAAGTTGAGAGGTATGTTCACAGGAGAATGCCTGTCTTGGAGAATTTAACCCAGGAGATAAAGATTTATTGTTAGAGCTTTCACAAAAACAGATTTTTGGTAAGCGGCAAGGCACATTCAAAATGTTTGCATCAATAAATGTACTGAGCTAACGGGTTAGGCAGTCAGTAAATAGAAAGATCAAATCTAACACATAAATAGATTAGTCATCTTGGAAAGTCTACATTGGGCTTGTAAGCTGAAGTTATTCCGAGAGAGACCAGACAACTTCTTTCTAGAATGCAGAATGAGGAAACCTTTTCAAGAGTACGAAAGCAGGAAATAAGACAGCACTGTCATTTATTGCATAATTTTCAGAAGTGCCTGAGGGAATTGAAAAGATGGAGCATGAAACATAGACAAGAAATGGAATGAAGGCTAGACTGACAACTTGCTGAATATCGGTCACAAACAGATGGTGAGAGGAAAAAGTTCAAAAGATGTTCAAACTAGGAGTGATAGATGAGTCAGAAAGTGAATGGAGCATCCCAGAAGTGCTAGATGCTAAACGTAACTGAAAATACTCGATTCTGTAATGATCTTTAGGAAGCTGAATGGTATTTAAAACTTTCATAGCTGTCCCATGTCCAGAATTGATGAGTTTGAAAAGATTAGACTTAAAGGATTGCTGGCAGATATCAGTTAATCTTTTTGTCAAAAAAAAAAAAAAAAAAAAAAAACAGCTTTTGAATGTCTGCTTCAATACATGGTTATTCTACATGGAGTTTCATCTTTGTTTCAGAGGCTGATAGGCAAAGTATGCTTCACTCTTGATAAGCTAAAGCATTCCTGGATGATATGCTCATTCATTTAGGTGGTGGGTAGTCTCATACTAGAAGTGCAGGCCATGATCCAATCCATAATATAGTCAGACTTGACTATACAAGCTAAGAAAGGTAAACTACATAAACTAAATATAGTGGAAGTGAAAAACTTACTACTTATTGGAAGTTTTGTTTTTGGAGGAGGGGTGATAAGATCACCCCAAGATAAACTAGATACCATAAAAAACTGTCCTGTAACCCCCCCCCCCCGCCCCATATATACACTAAAACACAGAGGCTTTTCTTGGACTAAGTAGGGATGTACAGAATGCTTGTGATTAATTTTGCAACTATAGCACATACTTTGGCAAATCTTACAAGAGGGAATGCTACTTCTGATGCGCAGTGGTCTCCTACATCTGTTAGAATATTAAATGAACGATAAAGGAGTTTTAGTTCCTGTGTTATTTACCCTCAAAGTTCATTAAGAAATTGCTTAATAAATTAACAAACAAGAGGTAGATTTGGGGACATTTTTGTCATAACACAATCATGGTTAGGAGCACAATCGATGACATATTAGAAGAAAATAAATCAATAACTCTAATGCACGATAAAATAATTATAATGAAAAAACTTCTATCACTTTAAAATACTTGAAAGAAAAATAAAATACTCAAGAGCCGATACTTAACACTTCCATCCTTTAATAGTGTCAAAAACTTCATCAGAAAATGAATGGAATTCAAAATTACATACACACACACATATACATATATACACACACACATATATATATATATATATATATATATATATATATATATATATATATATATATATATAATAAAAAATAGGTGGTCATATTGTATGAATTAAAGCAATAGGAGAAGTGTAATTAATAAACAAGGCTTCAGTCAATTTAAACAGTCCAATAATAAGAACCTCTCAAAATATTGTAACATGGTGTACCAATGAAAATCATCAAGCCCATTTAAACACCTGTCATATTGGAATACGAACATACCCACCACTACTATTGGTGAGCCCCTCATGGATCCTTTTATGAATACGATACCTTCCACTTCTACTAGTTTTATTATGCAGAAGAGTTCTGATTGCAATACCAGCTTTCCAATGCCTATTTGTAGAGATTCACAGGCTATTAAAGATATTATTACTGACAACTGGGAGATTAGCAAGTAGCCAAGAAGTATCTGATAAGCTTGCACTACTCCGTTGTTTGCTTATAAATGAACAAGAACACTAAGGTTTATGTTTGAAAACAGAGATTCACAATAATGACACCTTTAAATAATATTCCAAATTCCCCTGGGATGTTTTCTTGTATTATATGTGTTTCTTGTGCTTACGTTTTTACTGGAAATTCATTTAAGTTTAAACATAATGGATTTAATGTCTGTTTTAAGAATTATTTTGACTGCAAATCATCTCATGCAGCCAGATGTTGTTCATGCTTTTCCTTCTATATAGGGAAAACAATAAGAAAACTGTCCTCTAGGATTAAGAAACATTGTGCTGCCATTAGGCATCAGGACATATGTAATGCATTAGTTAAACATAGTTTAAGCTGTCATAATTTTACAGGCTTCCTATTCCTTGTATTAGAAAATGTAGATGTATTTTATGGTGATGACAATACGTACTTAGAAGTTAGAGAGTTACTATGGCAAGTGAAATTAAGGCCTGAGGCAATGTAGCAACTGCCTCATGTACACTGACAGCCCTCTGCTCTTACCTCCCAACACTCAGACTTGCAAGAGATGCACTTATATATCCAAATTGGAAGCCACACACTCTCCAGCCAAGACCGTAATAACTGGTCAAGAGGAGAAGGTCAACACTTGCACCACATCACATGGAGCACACAGCCATCCAGAACACACACACACCAGCACTGCCTTCACATGAAAACGCAAACCACACACCCACCTTTGTGGAGGCTCCCAATAAAAATCTACCTAAACACCAGAGACCTCCAAGGCAGAAGTGCACTTGACCACCACAACACAACACTAATCACAAGATGAATAACTCTCGTAAACAGTGTGCTACTCAACCAAAGCCCCTAAGGCAAAACAGCATGTCCAGCACACTAGCCATAGGTGACTCGATATTGAGGCACACTGATGTCCCCCTCACTAGATTGAATAAGGAGAAAGTAACAGTAAGCTGCCTGTCAGCTGCCAGGATCCACCACATGACGCACACACTCAGGTCCCTCAACAACAGGTACAAATATGACTTTGTCACTGTACATGTGGGTGTGAATGACCTGAGATGTACCTCCTTGGACTACATGAAAAGAGACATGAAGAAGCTCTGGGATTATGTAGCCCAGGTGGGTATGACCCTAGCCCTGCGCCACATCCTACCATCACCCAAAATGATACCACAGTACAAGGAGAAAATGATCGATTTCAACAATTGGCTAAGTTTCTGGTGTCATTCTAAGGGGATCCAGTATCTGCCTGTCTCGAATGATATGACTGACAGACCTCGATGCTTTGCCAGGGATGGCCTGCATCTGTCACCCCTGGCCTTCCGGAAACTGGCCAAGGCTCTTGCCACCCCTATAGTGCCTTTTTTAGGCTGTGTTCCAAAGACCAAATTACCACTGTAACAGCTACAAACAAATGCAATCTGAGGGTCATGCTACTCAACGCTAGAAGTCTAAATCTCAAAATGCACTCACTCGAAGCACTCCTTAAAATGGATAACATCGACATTTGTGTTATAACAGAGACCTAGTTCAAGGCAGCAGAAAGCACCCCCTGCACTACAAGGCTATAACTCATTCCACACCTTTTGGCCCCAGAACTTGGACCAAAGCTCCAAAGGTAGTGGTGTTTCCATATTCATAAAGGATAAACACACCTCCAGACAGGTAGCCCAACATAATGCACCAGAGATACTTCTAGTGCAGCTAACATTAGGTAAGACAGCAATTCAGGTTTTAGCCTGTTATTGGTCCCCAACCATATCCCAAGACACTCACTCCACATTCCTAAGCACCCAGGAGAATATTAGAGTCCAACCTAACACTCTTATACTGGGCAACTTCAGATACCTCTCCATTAACTGGGAAAACTACTCATGTACCAATACACTTGCCTAAGGTTTCTTGGAATTCATTAATCCCAGTGCCCTAGACCAGCTCATTCTTACCCCCACTAGAGATAGCAACATCCTTGACCTAGTCATTAGTAACATGGGCGATGGTTGCTCTACACCAATAGTCAACTCCTCCCTGGTTAGATCCGACCACAAACTAATCACCTTGGAAATCAACATCCCACCCACCACCCCTGCAAAGGTAACCACCATGAAAAACTTCTCCAAAGCTAACTTTGGGCTCCTAAGAACAGAGGTAGCTAACTTCACGGCACCCATGCAAATGGAGAATAGTTGCATGACCACCAAATCATACACCAAATCACTGTATGAACATGTACACAAATGCATGGATCTCACCATATGCAATAGAACCAAGACGCTCTCCTGCAAAAAAAGGAGGCCAATCTCATGGTTCCCTGCCATAAACAAACTCTACAACAGAAGGAGGAAACTGATGTGGAATAAGTTAGTCACAAGACTGGAAAAACTCCCTTATTAGCCTCAACAAAAAGTTGAGATCCCCCGTCAAATCCTTTAAAGCTAGCTATGAAAACAGAATTGCTTCAGATAGTAACGACAACCGCAAGGCCTTCTATAGTTATGTAAAGAACATCCATGGCAATGCCAAGATTTTCTCTGAGTTACTGCACAATGGTACCTCCTATACCAAGCCAACAGATATTGCCAATATACTGTCCGACAGATTCAGTGCCAAATTTACCCCTCTCTCCCCCCACAAAGGACCAGTCACAATACCAGTAGATTGCCAGGCACCCAGTATTACTGCTGCACAGGTTAAAACAGCACTGTCCAAGCCCAAGAATACAGATTCTGTGGGAACTGACAATATCCGTGGCTGTGTTCTGCATGAACTGTCAAGTGAACTGGCACCTCACCTGTGTGCTCTGTTCAATCACATCCTCACCTCAGGCTTTGTCCCCAAATGCTGCACTGCTGTAGACATCCATCTGCACAAAAGAGGAGCAACTACAAACCCTAGGAACTATCGCCCCATTAGCTTAACAAGTCTGATATGCAAAGCTACGGAATGCATAATTATGGGCCTAATAAACAAGGATATAGGCAATCTCCAAACTCTGGATCCCACGCAGTTTGGTTTTATGAAGGGTAGATCATGCCTGCTCAACTTGGTCAACTTCTTTGAGTCAGTCACCAGAGCTGTGGATGAAGGCAAGGTGGTTCATACAGCCTGCCTTGATCTGGCCAAGGCCTTTGATACCATTCCCCACTCAGGAATCATAGAAAAATTCACTAAGCTAGGCATCAATCCTTATATCACTAGGTGGGTTGCAAACTGGCTCACAGATAGAACCCACAGTGTAAAAGTAGCTAACTTAAAGTCAGACTGCTGACCAATCACGAGTGGAGTCCCACAGGGATCGGTCCTGGGTCCTCTCTTGTTTGGTATCTACTTCTCAGAAGTCCAGGCCAAAACGAAGGGACTCTGGCTGACAAAGTTCACAAACGATGCAAGTTGTGAGCCATTATTAACTCCCCAGGTGATGTTAACATCCTACATAAAGGCTGCACTGAGACCAATGGCTGGTGCCAGAACCACAGCCTTAAGCTCAATGCCAAAAAATGTGTCATCAGCCCCTTTGGGAAAAACCCAGTTCCCATGAACTACCACATAGATGGTTGTCCACTGAACACAGAAGGCGTTATAAGAGATCTGGGAACACAGGTTGACAGCAACCTCTCTTTTGACCACCACACTGCCACTGTGGTCAGAAACTTCTTCTATGTAGCACATCTCATTACTAAGGGTTTTGTATCCAGGAAGAAAGAGGTCATTGTGTCCCTCTACTCTTCCTTCATTAGGCCAGTCATTGAGTACAATGCCCTATTTGGCAAGTACTGCAGAAAAACAAGGAGCATATCACCACAGACAAATGATAAAATAAAGTAAAATATGTAATGAACAATCCACTGACAACTCAAAACAGGACAAGTGCTTTCAGTGTAATGCCTTCTTCATATCATGATTATTGGGTCCTGAGTGCCTTAATTTTAAAAAACTGACTTCCATTCAGTATACTGAATTTTAATCAAGTGATTCCTTTTAAAATCAGACAGGAAAAAACAGTTAAAAACATTAATCCACGATATTTCATGAATCAGCCAATCCCAGATTGTTAGAAACAACATGCCTATTTTCTAACCAATGGAGTATTTAATCCATTACTTCCTACTTGTTGCCATCCAATAATAGTGTACATCTCCACAATGAAGTATCCTACCAATAGGGTGTGAGAAAGTGCTACACACCTCTTTTGTCGTTCTATCTGTAAACAGCAGTATATCTTTCATACTCAGAGAAAAGCCTACTAAGGCAACTTTAATAAACAATAAGAAGGTTATGTCAGCTGCAAATGTTTTTCGTCTGTAAACATCTAACATTCCTTTAAATTAACAATCTGATTTTAATTGTACTGTTGCAAATGTTTTTCATCAGTGAACATCTAACATTCCTTTTAGTTTAACAATCCACTTTCAGTAATGCTGTTGATTATACCGTGACTTGTATAAGAAAAATCTTATCTGTTTATACTTCCTTATTCATAAACTTTTTGCTATTCTCTCTTTAAGCAGAAACTAAATAAGGGAATCATTCGTCTTTAAGAAGTGTATGTGTATGTCATTGACTGTTGTTTAATAAAAGTATGGAGCTTTGTCTCTGTTCTACATTAAATCGAGGCATACTCAGTCATTACCTCATCTCGCCAATAATAAGCCGAGATGAATAGCGAGCTATTTTTCTGGCCAATGGCAAATCTTTCTCCTCATGTTAGGTGTTTTCCTCATTATGAGGGGTCCGTTTTCTGTTACAATTAATACATCCATTGCAAGGCCATATGTAGTTGGCTTTTTCAAATGATTTCAGCCATTCTTCATTGGAGCCAAGACTAGGCTGAGGAGACTACAGAATCTTTCTCTTCATGTATTATTTTATCACACACGATCACTTCCAAACTGAAATAAGCCATAAAAAACTATTGTAAGCAGTTATTAACCCATCCAATCAATGTTAAGTCAGAGAAACATCTATTTTAACCAATAGAGATGTCGCTTCCTTGTGTCTGACCAATATTAAGTCAGAAAAAATGGCAAACATCTATCTTAGCCAAACAGAATTGTGCTTTCTTATGGGAATGTCAAATAGAACTCCCAGACAGAATATTGTGTCTCGATATGTCATGTTACTTAAGCCCATTGGTAGACAACTCTACGTTTTAGTGCTTAATTTCCTTTCCTTTACAAATGGTTTAAATGGAAAATAACTCCTAATACATCAGGTATGAATATCCGATATTTTCAGCCGTTCTTCACTGAGGCCAAAACTAAACTGTGGAAACTTTGAAACCTCTCTCTAGATGTATTACTTTATCACTCACGATCACTTCCAAACTGGAGTTAGCCATAAAGAATCATAACAAAGGAACAGCTGTAAAGGACGGCTATTATTTTATTTATTTATTTTTTATTTATTTTATTTTACATTTGTTGACCGGGATAGTCCGACTGGATACATGTCCATTTTCAGCGGAGGCCCGGGGAGAAAAGCTCCAACATAGTCACAGAGACAGATAGTTACATATTAGTGTTTAAGATAGAAAAGAATAAAAAGCAATTTACATACTACATACTACACATACTACCTTGCTCTAACAGACACAACTTACGACAGTTCAATATACAGATCTTTAAAAACATGCTAGTGAATTTATTAAGACAGATTATAGATTATAGTTTGGCTAATGTACAATGAACATGCTTTTTGATTAGATATCCCCACTCTAGGCTGTCCTTTTGGGTTTAGATTTACTTGGGAAGTATGGCCTTGGTTTAACGAAGAGGAGCTAGTCTGGGTTTGAGCATGGACAAAGCCAATGCGACTTAAAATGGAGTTTTAGACTCTCTTTGAATTGAACTGGGGAAGTAATAAGCATGAGGTTGTTGGGGAGGGAGTTCTATAGCTTTCCAGTGGTGTTGGCGAACAGAGCATCACTGCCTATGTTGTTGGATTTGAGTGTTTGGACAAGGAGTCTGTTTGATGAGCGAAGGTAGCTTAGATTGGTGTAAGGAATTATTATATTTTTCAGTGCAGGGGTGTTAACAAGTTGTTTAAGAATTTTAAAAGCTTGTATGAGTTGGTTCATCTTGAGAAGTTTTGGGAGTTCTATCCAGCCAAGTTTTTTCAGGTTAAAGCAGTGGTGTGTTCTATAGGGCAAGCCAGTTACAAATCTGGCAATATGATTATAACAACATGAGAGTTTGTTCAGGTCAGATTTGTTAAGGTTAGTAAGCACGGGAGAGATATATAGAAGGGTAGAGAGAAGGTGTGAGCGGGCAGTGGTCACTTTGGCCATAGGGGTTAGGAAGGTCTTTATCCTGTATAAGAACCCAAGTTTCTTGTTTACGGACTTAATGGTTTGGTTGATATGCATATCAAATCTAAGTTTGTTGTCAATGATAACTCCTAGTAGCTTTCTGTAGGAGTCTGGGGAGATGATGGTACCATTATTGGATTGTATAGTAAAATGTGTAGGAGGGGATGTATTCATTGGGTGGAAGAGAAGTAGTTTGGTTTTGTTTGGGTTTAAGATCAGATGATGATCTGAGAGCCAGTTTTCGACTGTAGTAAAACTGAGCTAGGTGGCAGCTAGTAGGTTTGGTAGAGAGTCATCAGAACATATTAGAGTTGAGTCATCTGCATACTGAATACAGGTGGCTTTGGGGATGACTATATGGAGGTCATTTATAAAGACTGAGAAAAGAAGAGGTCCTAATATAGAGCCTTGAGGAACTCCTATGGTATTTGGTAACAGGCGAGTGAGCTTATTTTGCAACAGAACTGCTTGTTGTCTACCCGAGAGGTAGGCATGAAACCATTTAAGAGCTGTATTGTCTAGGTACAGGGTTTTCAGAGTGTGGAGAAGTAGCTGGTGGTTCACCATGTCAAAGGCTTTCAACAGGTCCAGAAAGAGAGCTGAGGATATTTTTTTGTTATTCCAGTTTTGGTTGATTTTATCGGTAAAAGAGAGGAGGGCGGTGGTCGTGCTGTGATGAGATCTGAATCCATGTTGAGAGTTGGTCAGTAGTTTATTCTGGGTGAGATAGTGCATAAGTTGTTTGTGGACACACCTTTCCATAATTTTGGCAAGTGGTGACAGTATGGCTATTGGCCTATAGTTCGATAGTTCTGTGGATGAGCTACCTTTATGGAGTAATCCAACAAAGGAAAAGCTGTAAAGGACAGCTGTTAATGCATCCAATAAGGCTGATTCAGAAAAAAAAGTAAACATGTATTTTAGCCAGTAGGGGTGTTTTTTGCTTATATCTGACCAATATCAAGTCAGAAAAAATCTGTCTTAGCCAAAAGGGGTTCTACTTCCTTACAGGGATATCAATTGAGTCCCCAACAAAAATATTTATCTCAATATCTCATATTACTTAAGTCCATTGGTAGATAACTTTACCTTGTAGCACTTAATCTCCTTTCCTTTAGAAATGGTTTCAATGGAAATACACCATTCAACACAGGTACACCATTTAACACAGGCGGGTGATCAGCTCTTAAATTCATAATCCATTTAGCCTCCTTCACTTCCGGTTTATTAAGTAAGTCTCCTCTCAAAGTTTGCTCAATCTTGGAGATAACCATGAACTTGAAAGAATGTGTAATATTGTCTCGAATATGAGTGAATAGAGCGTTGGTTTCTATCTTATTTCTTATATCAAATTGATGCTTATAAATGCATTCTTTTAGCCTTACCTTTGTAATAACTTGGACATTTAATACAAGTGGCAATGTAGATAACATTCTTGCTAATGCAATTAGCATGTCCAGGGAATCTGTAACTTCTTCCAGTATTAGGATGAATAAAATTATTGTTGGAATTTATTACTGCACAAGCCTTACAGGAACCACATCTTGTTACATAATATCCTTTTAAAATTCTTTTTATTTTTAAAAGTAAAGCGAGGCACTTCTCCCACTATGTCCTTTAATCTATTATCTGAGGTCAGGATGGGCCAGTATTTCTTTATCACAGTACATACTGTGGCATTGTCCGAACTGTATGTGATATTAAATCTCATTAACTGTTGTTCATTTGTATTCTCAGAGGTGGCTAGTTCACCGCTAGCCTCTTGGCTATGTGGGGCTGAATAATAAGTTCTAGCTTTATTAGATCAAAGAGCCATTGTTCATCCCTCGATCATACTTATTTTGCCCAGATTATATCCACGTTCTTTAAAATTGTACATTAATTTATTTTCTTCCTTCAGGAAGGTGTCTTCTTGGGTACAGAGCCTAGAAATATGAGTTACTTGGTTGTCAACAATGTTACAAAATATATGCCTAGGATGCATACTAGAATGATGGAGCATATGATTTTTTCACATAGATTTCCGAAACAACATTGTATTGATTCCCTTAGCTGGATCAAGTTGCAATTTCACATCCAAGAAGTCTATGCACTCTCTGGACATCATAACCTCAAACTTGAGAAAGGTAGTGGTCCCTGTTAGGAAATCAACAAAATCCTTTAGTCCTTTCTCATCACCTTCCCACAGAACAAAGATGTCATTCACAAATCTGTTGTATGAAATGATATTTTCACTCTTTTGATTTCTCAAATTCAAGGGCCATTGTTTCTCCCGTTGGGCTAGCACCAAATTTGCATAGCTTTTGGCACAGGGGGGTGCCCATGGCCATGAGAACATTCTTAAGTGGTGTTTACCTGTTTTTTCCGCTCTATTTGGCATGTACCTCACTAGACATCTGCAACAACTGGAGAGGCTGCAAAAGTACCTCACAAAGAGGATCCTAGGCCTTAAACACTTGTCCTATAGGGATGGACTCAAAAAATTCCAACTATTCTCTGTCTCATATTGCCTACTTAGAGGCGATCTCTAATTGACTTAGAAAGTCATGCCTGACCCAGCTCTGTTAAAAATGCTACATCTGAAGAAATCCCAATCCCTCCACACCACATGCTGCAGAGACCTCAGCCTCATTACCACAATCAACAGAACATGCTGGAGGGACAGGTTCATAACCCAGAGACTGCCCATGTTGTGGAATAGACTTCCCATACATGTCAAACAGAGCATCTCACTGGCCCTCTTCAAGAGAAATCTTAATGAGTGGATGAGAAATAGAAAATTCACCCTGGGGATGACTCCAGTGGCTCTACTCAACAGAGGCACTGGAAACTAAGGTCAGATGGCACGATGCCAGGGTAATCCTATGGGCTAGGCTTGTAAAAGCTCCAGGACCATTAGCCTAGGAGCCACCTATGAATCTATGCAGACACCCCTCCTGGACTCAATGAGAATTTAAATATTAAATGTGTAGTGAAGTGGCACCGCTATTATGTTTCTTTTAATGCTTTTTTCATTGGTACACCATGTTACGATATTTTGATAGGTTCTTATTATTGGTCTGTTTAAACTAATTGAAGACTTGTTTATTAATTATACTTCTCCTATTGGTTTAATTCACACAATATGACCACCTATTTTTATTCTATATATATATGTGTGTGTAATTTTGAATTCCATTAATTTTCTGATGAAGTCTTTTACTCTATTAAAAGATGAAAGTGCTAAGTATCGGCTCTTGATTATTTTATTTTTCTTTCAAGTATTTTAAAGTGGTAGAAGTTTTTTTCATTATATTAGAAGAAAAGCAGTACAGAAAGGAGATATTTCACTGATGAAAATTACATTTTAGCTATCAGAGGGCCTTCTGTTCAATTAATTTTTATTTGGTAGACATTTCAGTATGCTAGCTAAGCAGACTGATGACAATACAAGCTGTACTGGTGGGAGCTATCACTCCACACAATTTGCTTAGCCAAGTGAAATGCTGGTGTATTCATACTGCCATTATCATGAATTCAAAACCAACATATTTTTAGTGGGAGATTAAATATTTTTAGTGAGTGCTTTCTGCTATTTTCATAACCCCTTGCACAGAACTAGTGCCATTCCAAGGGTTAGATGTGCATTGGGTGTTGATGAAGAACCCGTTTCACATCCACAAGTGGATGATTTTAGTAGGAGACCCCACCCATCCTCAGGTAGCACTTCTGGGTTATTTTCCCTGTCAATACCTCGGAAACCAAACCACAACAATCTGAATAAAGCATATGCATCTTCCTTGTCACATAAAGAATGGGACCACCCATCTTCCCCTGCCAGTACATCAGACAAATTAGCTTCTTTTTTAAGCTGGATCTCCTACTCCTTTATGGGGATGTTATCCCTGAATGCCATGGTGACGGGGTAACTTTGCTGTTAGAGATTTCATCAGATTTCCTCCTCCTTTTCCAAGTCTCCCTTAATAAACCCTGTTAAGCCTTGGGGTTTGTCCCACATAACTCATCTGGGGAAAATCCTTTTGAACGTCAGGGCACCTCTTTTATAGCAAAAATGTGAGTTACAGAAGGAATGGATTACAGTTCCTATCTTGTTAAATGGCCTTCATTAACAAAGCCTTCAGAGCTTTATTGAAGTACTTCATTAACCCATCACTTTGAGAGAGGTACACAAGTTCTCAAATGCTTTACTTTAAAGCTTTGACTGAGCTAGTGAACAAGTCCATGCATATTTCTTTAGGTATCTCATCTTTGGAACACCTGTTCTTTTGCTCTTGACTTAGCATTATTATTCTTTTTCAAGAGTACAACTTTAGGTAACTTTGAATCATAGTTAGTAATTACTAGATTGTATTTAGAAGTATTACTAAACTTCACCAATGGACCTGAAATGTCTATAGCTATCCACTCAAACGATATTGGTAAACTTCTGAACCCAGAATGTGGTGCACTCTTTTGGTATTCTGATCAAGCTGCAAACTTGTTCACAATGTTTCTATTTACAACAAGCCATTAAAGCCTAGCTAAAAAAGTATTGCTTTGGTTTTGTTCATCCCGAAGTGTCTTCCCAAGATACCAGACTCAGTAGTTTAACAGGTAGTACACAGACACACACGCACACGCACATGCACACGCGCACACACACACACACACACACGCACACACACACACACACACACACACACAGACACACACTTCAGGTCCATTGGTAAAGTTTAGTAATACTTCTAACACACACACGCACACAACCTCACTCACTAACTCACTCACTCACTCACTCACTCACTCACTCACTCACTCACTCACTCACTCACTCACTCACTCACTCACTCACTCACTCACTCACCTTTGGTACTGGAAGATCAGAAAGCTGCACATTCTTTTCCCAAACCAGATAGTTGGATTAAATTTCCATTACTGACAGCAGTACAGAATATGGTAGTAGTGGTGGTGGTGCAGTGAGGGGTGCTGCTCTACTGATTGTCATCTTTCAGATGTTATACTAAGTCTTCATCTCCCTTAGATGGTGGTACTTCACATGGTTGTAAAAGATCAAATGGCACTTACTGAAGAAATTACTAATAACTTTGCACAAAAAAAAAATATATCGTTTTTGTTATCTAAGCATATGGCCCCATTTTTTATAATCTTTTCTTTCTTTAATTTTGTCCATAATGTACTAATTTTTGGACATTGCAAAAATCATGTTACATTCTTTCTTATACGTTATATTTAGTGCAAAATGTTTCATTTATTGACATATTAGCTTTCACAGATAAATTGTTCAAACTTGGCCTTCTAGTAAGTTTGAAATTCTTCTCATTCTTTAATAGTTAATGTATTTTCTTCTTTTAAGTTAGACCTTGGATCTATGTAATACTGTTGTTGAATTATAACCTTATGGAATTTTTTACTGTATCAAAATTTTAGTTTATACTTAAATATTTTCTTTATGTAGTCCCTGCTTGTCCTTTCTCTTACCCCTTTTTAACCAAATTCATAACACAAAATAAATGTGAAATAATTAAATAAATAACAGGATGTGATAAGTTTTGCCCCACTTACTTTCTTTTATTGAGAAGTATACTCTTGTAATAGTTTAAATCAGATTCCCACGTTATCTTATTTATCTGCAACAATTGTTTTTTATTTGAGCATGAGGCATGAAACATTTATAAGTAAGTTAGTCAGATACACTTTTACCTAAAAGTCAAAGTAAAAAAAAAAAAAAACTTTGAATTTCATATCTAATAAAACTCCCCATTGCTTCTTGGTCACTTATTGTTTCCAAAAGGAATTCTTAAAATCTCGGATCATTTCAGATCATGAAAAATAATCAGCTTTCTTTTTAACATTGCCAAAACCTTTACTTTTTTCACTGTTTATTGCCTGTCATATATAAAACAAATATTGTAATACCACTGCCAGTCTTATTAACATTTAATGTTCCTGGCTACAAGAATATGATATGCATATACAATAATCCTGATAATTTCAGCGTTAGTGTTATATAAAACATTGCCCTTTATTAAACTTAACATACAAATGTTCTGCTACTGCACTTGTTGTTATAGTATACAAGATGCTGTTTATTGGACAGCCTTGGCCTTGTCGAACTCTTCTTTTAGAAATAATCTTCCTTGACCATCTGTTGAGCAAAACTCTAACCATACTTTTACCATAAGAACTTCGGAAGACAAATATGACTTCATTACATATTCCATATGCTTGCAAAATCTTCCACATCGTATGTGTATTTTATATGCTTTAGCTATATCAAAATAATTACGTTGTATCTTGTTATTCAAATGAAATGCAATTTACCACTTCAGCTATAACAATCATCTCTTTTAATTAATTTTATTTGTTTAAGAAAAATTCCCTTGTTCCATATGTTTGAAAGTGTCTCAACTCTGTTTTGCATAATTTTAATTCTAATTTTATAATCCATGTTATTGAGTGTTACTGGTCTCCATTTTTTAAATCTGTATATCCCCCTTTTTTCCATATTAATGTAATATGCTTCTCACATTATTGTTAACACATCAAACCCTCCATTCATTTAAAATCACTAAAACATTATTTTGTATCATTGTCATGTCCTTAATAAAAATGTGGTCATCCATATCCATGACTGACACTGCTTTGTTTTCTGAATAATTTTCTTTAAACACTCCGTGTTCCATAGTAGAGAGATCTCACTTTAATTCCTGATTATCTTCATCAATTCTTTTAAAATGACACACAGTTTTTCTTGATCTCATTTTCTCTGTGCAAATTAACAAATCTATTCTGAATATATAGCTTCATAGGTGTGTACTAGGCTAATGGCCCTGGTCCCTATATAAGCCTAGCCCAAGAAGATTCCCTGGCATCATGCCGCCCAAAGTTGGTTCCCAGTACCCTTGTCAATCAAGGCCACTGAATTGATCCCCAGGGTGAACTTACTATTGCCCATCCACTTGTCAAGATTTCTCTTAAAGAGGGCCAGTGAAGTGCTCTGCTTCACGTGAATGGGAAGTTTGTTCCAGAGTATGGGAAGTCTCTGGGTTAGGAACCTGTCCCTCCAACATGTTCTGTTTATTGTGGTAATGAGGTTTAGATCCCTGGAGCGTGTGGCAGTGAAGGATTGGTATTTCTTTAGGTGTAGCATATCTAGCAGCTCTGGGTCAGACATGGCTTTATAGGTCAAGCAGAGGTCGCCTCTACGTAGGCGATGAGACAAAGTATAGCTGGAGTTTTTTGAGTCTGTCCATATAGGGCATATGTCTAAGGCATAAGATGCTCTTAGTGAGGTATTTTTGTGGCCTTTCCAGTTGTTGTAGGTGTCAAGTGTGGTAAATACCAAATGGGGCATTGTATTCTACAATTGATCTAATGAGGGACGAGTAGAGAGGGATTATGACCTCTTTCTTCCTGGATGAGAAAACTTTTGTAATGAGATGTGCCACATAGAAGGACTTTCTGACTACAGTGGCAATGTGGTTATCAAAGGAGAGGTTGCTGTCAACCTGTGTCCCCAGGTCTGTTATCACACCTTCAGTGTTTAGTGGACTACCATCTATGTGGCTGTTCATGGGCACTGAATTTTTCCCAAAGGGAATGACAGTGCACTTTTCTGCATTGCACTTAAGGCCATGGTTCTGGCACCAGTCATTGCTGTCGGTGAGGCCTTTTTGTAGACTGTCTACATCAGTTGGAGAATCAGTAATGACTCCCAGTTTGCAATCATCTGCGAACTTGGTCAGCCAGAGTCCCTTTGTGTTGGCTTGAACTTCAGAGAAGTAGATGCCAAACAGAAGAGGACCTAGGACCAATCCCTGTGGGATACCACTTGTTACTGGTCAATAGTCAGATTTGGAGTCCGCTGCATTCACAGTGTGGGTTCTATCAGTGAGCCAGTTAGGAATCCATCTTATGACATAGGGGTTTATGCCTAGTTTAGTGAGTCTATCTATGATTCCTGAGTGAGGAATGGTGTCAAAGGCCTTGGCAAGATCTAGGTAGGCTGTGTGAACTACCTTGTCCTCATCCACAGCTCTGGTGACAGACTCAAAGAATTCTTTCAGGTTGAGCAGGCATGATCTACCTTTCACAAACCCAAACTGCGTGGTGTCCAAAGTTTGGAGATTTCCTATGTCCTTATTTATAAGGTCCATGATGATGCGCTCCATAGCCTTACATATCAGACTCGTCAGATTAATGGAGCGGTAGTTCCCAGAGTCTGTAGTCGCTCCCCCTTTGTGGAGTGGGATAACCATAGCAGTGTGCCATTCGGTAGGAACAAAGCCTGAAATGAGGCTGTGATTGAACAGGGTACTCAGGTGTGGTGCCATTCACTTTGTAATTCATGTAGAATACAGCCAGGGATATTATCAGTTCCCATGGAAGCTGTATTCTTGGTTTTGGACAGTGCGGTTTTTACCTGTGTAGCTGTGATAATGGGGACTTGGCATTCCTCAGGTATTGTGATAGGCCCTTTATGGGGTGAAAGGGGGGTAAAGTTCACACTGAACTTGTCACCCAGTATGTTGACAATATCAGTTGTTTCTGTATATGTATTGCCCTGTGCTCTAACTAAGAGCAGATCTGAGTATTGCCATGTAGATTCTTCACATAACTATAGAATGCCTTGTGGTTGTCTTTAGAATCTGCAGCAATTTTATTTTCATAGCTAGCTTTAGGGGATTTGATGATGGATCTCAGTTTGGAGTTTTCTCCCCGGACCTCAGCTGAAAATGGACATGCATCCAGTCGGACTATCCCGGTCTACAAATGAAAAATAAATAAATAAATAAAATACATTTTTGCTGCCACTAACTAGGGAGTTTTTCCAGTCTTGGGAATTCACCTTTTTCTGCAACAGTTTTTTCCTTCTGTTGTAGAGTTTGTTTATGACAGGGGACCACCAAATTGGCTTCCTTTTTTTGGAGAAGAGCATCTTGGTTCTGTTTGGTATGGCCTGTTCCATGCACTTATGTATGTGCTCATACAGTGCATTGGTGTATGAGTCAGCAGTCATGCACCTATTTTCCATTTGCATGGGTGTCGTAAAGTTAGCCACCTCTGTTTTTAGAAGCCCAAAATTGGCTTTGGAGAAGTTTTTTATGGTGGTTTCCTTTGGGGGGGGGGGTGAGGGTGGGATGTGGATATACATGGTGATTAGCTTGTGGTCAGATCTGACCAGGGAGAAGTTGATTAATGGTGTAGAGCAACGGTCGCCCATGTTAGTAATGACCAGTTCAGGGATGTTTCTATCCCTGGTGGGGGTAAGAATGTGTTGATCCAGGGTGTTGGAATTAATGAATTCCAGAAAACATTGAACAAGTGTGTTGGTACATGAGTAATTTTCCCAGTTAATGGAGGGGTAGTTAGTGTCCCAGTATAAAAGTATTGGGTTGTACCCTAATTTTTTCCAGTGTGTTTAGGAATGTGGAGTGGGAGTCTTGGGACATGGTGGGGGATCTATAGCAGGCTACAACCTGGATTGCAGTTTTACCCTGTGTTAGTTCCACCTGAAGTATGTTTGATGCATTATGTTGGGCTACTAGTCTGGAGCTGTGCATATCCCTTATGAATATGGAGACACCACTCCTTTAGTGCTTTGCTCCAGGTGTAGGGGCCGAAAGGTGTGGTATGAATTATAGCCTGGTAGTGGTGGGTTGCTCTCCGGATCCTTGAACCAGGTCTCGGTCACTGCACAGATGCCGATGTTCTCCATTTTAAGGAGCGCTTCGAGCAACTGCATTTTGAGATTTAGATTAATAGCACTGAATTGTATAACCCTCAGATTTCATTTACTTGTAGCTGTTATGGTGGTAATTTTGTCTTCAGGACATTGACTAAAAAAGGCACTATAGGGGTGGCAGGAGCCTTGGCCAGTATCCAAAATCCCTGGAGTGAATCATGCAGGCCAATTCTGGCCAAGCATTGAGGTCTGTCAATCATGTCATCCCAGGCAGAGAGATACCTGATCCCTTTAGAATGACACCAGAAACTTAGCCAATTGTTGAAGTCATTAATTTCCTGCTTGTACTGCGGTATCAGGGTAGGATGCTACTCAGAGCTAGGGTCATACCTGCCTGGTCTACAAGATCCGAGAGCTCCTCTATGTCTCTTTTCATGTAGTCCAGGGAGGTACGTCTCAGGTCATTCACAACAACATGGACAATGACAGAGTCATATTTGTACCTGTTGTGGAGTGACCTAAGTGCATACATTATGTGACAGATGCTTGCACCCGACAGGCAGCTGACTGTAACTTTCTTCTTATTCAACCTAGTGAGTGGGACATTGGTGTGCCTTACTATTGAGTCACCTATGACTAGTGTATTGGGTAAGTTGTTTTGCTTTATGCGCTCTGGCTGAGTGGCACACTGTTTATGTCAGCTCTCTCATGGTTTGTGCTGGGATGTGGTGGTTGTTTG
Source organism: Protopterus annectens (assembly GCF_019279795.1). Classification (NCBI taxonomy): domain Eukaryota; kingdom Metazoa; phylum Chordata; order Ceratodontiformes; family Protopteridae; genus Protopterus; species Protopterus annectens. The sequence continues at coordinate 738,841,415 of NC_056750.1, read as the reverse complement.
CATTTCTGCTTTGGAGGTCTCTGTTGTTTGGGCAGGTTTTTATTCAGTCTCCACAAAAGTAGGTGTGTGTTTTGTGTTGCTATGTGAGGGTTGTGGTGGTGTATGTTCTGGAGGGCTATGTGTTGAATGTAATGTGGTGCAGGTGTTAACCTTCTCCTCTTGACTGGCTAATCCACTCTTGGCTGGAGAGTGCTTGGCTTCCAGTTTGGCTATATATGTACATCTCTCACAAGTCATAGTGTTGGGAGGTAAGAGGAGAGGGTTGTATGTGTACATGAGGCAGTTGCTACATTGCCTCAGGATGCCCAAGTTCACAAGGTTGACAGGAGAAAGCACAAGGAATTGACCTTTACATATGCCTGGATATGAGCTCACTATATTAAGTACTGAAGCCTTTAACAAGAAAAATGTCACTCAAAGTGTCTGAATCTGTACAGAGCACTGCCAAACACTTGGGGAGAAACTAACATGTAGACCCTGAAAGTTTAAGGATGAAGTATTTAGACAGCTATTTTAAAGTTAGGAAGAAATCAAGCAGTACTTATTGAAAATAAAAAATTAGCTTATCAAGAATGATGAAAAGATGGGAGTCGCATGAATGGCTATTGCCTGGCTACTACTAATGCTGGTCTCAGCACAGCTTCACTCAGTTGAGATGCAATACTCCTTTGCTTCTTCTCTCAGAAGAAGCAAAATGTTAGCACCAATTCCAAGAAGAGAAGCAGGCCACGGCCTGTTTGGTGATCCACAGTCATCTTCCAGATGTTGCAGGGGTCTGCAGGCTTGTAGCCTTTTTCTGGTAGATGCCTCAAATAGCAACCAGACCAATCAGGTACGTTAAGCACAGACACTCACTCTCAAACCAGAAAGAGTCAGGAATCATTGCACTCTGCTCCTACTCAAACCAGGCTCAGAATATAAACACAGATTCCAAGCCATCACCTATAAAGCAGTTATTAAGTGTTCTGGTAATCAGCAGTCTCCAGTAAATAATGTAACTGCACTCCTTCACTCACCAGGAAAAAACAGAAACACTAATTCCAAGATGACTACTGGGAGGCAGAATGTAGGCTCTCCAATAACTGGTGGTCTTGCAATAGATGCTTAAAGGTTAAATGAAAAAATTGGTTTATCCTAAATGCTGCAGTGTGCACTAGAGGAGTTAGATGTGAAAGTAGGTAACTTAAGTTTTACCTGTCTAAAAATTTAAGTTTTAGTGGACAGTCACTATTTGTAAAACAGTAAGATAGATTGAAAGGGAGGTGGTCACTTTTTTATTCTGGTACTATGGAATACAGTAGGATGGCCAATAAATTTAAATAGTTGAAGGTGAGTGATTTCACAAAATGATAATTTTGTGCTTACTCATAACAACCAGAAAAAGCAGAGAAGAAATGAGATATATGGTCAAATTAACATAAGGGGCAGGCAACTAGAAAGACATTGGTATTTAAGAACACAACAGTAACTGGGTGGGAACATTTTCTCTCTGACTCACAAGAGAGAGCTGTGGTGTCTTTTCAAGTTTAAATATGCAGTTAAAAGCAGAATACAAGTAAAACACAGTGTAAAGAAAACAAATCACAGTACACATAATACAAAAAGGCAATAAGGCAATACAGAATACAACAAATAAGCAAGCCAACCTTTCCTTCACAGCAAACTGCAGCAGAGTCTGGGTGAGCCCTTCCCGCTTAAAAAAAAATAAAATTTCCATCGTCATCTTTAATCATGTGCACATGTATCTCTTGCTTTGAATCTACCCCCAAAATGGAGCAAATTACTCCTTTGCCCCTCAAAGTAACTACTTTTTCTGATTTGCAGATTTGCAGTTCTCATAATATTTTCATAAGAAATTCTCTTTTATGAGATTATTTTAGAAAAACAGTTATGAAATGTTTCTTCTCCTTCACAATATTAGTACATTTTACCTTCTTCCTTTGTTAAAATTCCTTTTCTAAGAAAACATGTAATTCTTTACACTTAAAATCTGTCATTCCATTCTATAAAAAGGTAACATGGTTTTATGTCTTTTCTATAATATATCTACCTCTAATTTATACAAATTGTGCTCACCATTTATTTCTGAAACCTTCTTCTATTTTTATGTAATGAAAATTAAATTCAGTATTTGCCCATATAGTTTTATGTCTCCATTATTAGCAGCAATTGCACACTTTAATCTATTTTAAGGAATTGAAGTATATTAATATATTTCCATCCTCAGATTTGCTCTTCTGTATGTAAAAACTACATTTTACCCCCCTTTTAACTTTCCTGTTTCTGAAAGTTCTTTAATTTACTGATACTCTTAGGAATCTTCCTTTTATTGGTTGTAATAACACATTTTAAATCTCCCACTAAAATTAGATCCACATGTAAAGTAACGTATCGCTTTATTTGTTAGAAAATATGCCCTTCTATATCACTGTCAGACTATTCTTCACTGTAGGGATTTCATGCCAAGAATAGGCCAGCATCCAGCCAGCATACCAAACCCTTTAGATCTTGTATGCGCCATACATCACATGCACACTCTCCATACAGGATGTAGGGCATAAAGGTGATGTAAGGATGCATTTACCCAGAAGTTCTTTACTGCCAGTGTGAATGCCATTATCACTTGTTTATCTGAACACCCTTTGCTATGCTGAAAACCTAGCCATCAGGTAAGTGCCGCATTGTTTTTTTTTTCTTTTCTTTTGTTCTTTTTTTTTTTTTTTTTGTTACCCAGAGTTCGTTGTCAAAGAAGGGAACATATGAAGGATCATCACAATCATTGTGTTTTTTGTTTGGGTGCTCCCCACAACTATACATCCTGTAGCATTTGTAGAGTGTTTGTGCCTAAGACTCTTAAAAGCCAGTTGTCTCCCCTGACAATTTATCTTTAGAACCAGAGGCTTAAACTCTTAGACCAACACAGCATGGTGAGGTACCATTAAGTAAGAAGAAGGTCAAGAAATCTTGGATGGATTTTTTGACTGTCCAACCTCTACCAGATGTTTCCCTAGAATTGGGTGACAGATCTGTAGGCCATTTGGTCTCTAAGTCACATGCTTCTGCTGTGACCCCATCACAGACCAGAATGGATCAATCCTTCTGCCCATCCTTTCAGGCTTTGCAGGCCTCTGCTCCAGATCTTAAAGGGGATCTGTGGCTGATAATCTTGGAGGGCCCTAGAGTGATTCCACAGATTTTGCTCAGGGAAGAGGTTCTGGGTACTCTTGAATCTCCTCAAGAATTGGAACCTCTTGTGTTTGTTAGGGCTGATGTGTCTACCAAGAAAAAGCAGAATACTAAGCTTACATTTGTAGCCCATAACCATAACTCTGAAGGCTGCCTAACAGGTTTCTGTGCCTACTTCCCCTTAGATTTCATCTCCATCCAAATGGACTAAGGAACCCATTTCCTCAGATAAGGATTCAGAATCTAATAATATAAGTGAGAACGTTAGGAAATAAGGTATGTCAGTGTATAGTGGTAATAAATAAAAATATATGTAAATGTCTGGTTAAGACAAGAGATACACATGAAGAATGTGCAAGACAGGGCTGTCCAAAGAGTTGTATACTCTTTGTATTAGTTATGAATATGTATGTGAAATAAATCATAAAATAAACGAGTCAGTGTGTATATAACATTTGAAGGTTTAAGAATTCTAGTTCAGTTAACATATGCAGATGACAACATAATTGCAAAATAAAAAGCAAAATTTGGATCGAATTAGTAATACTTTGCATAGATTAGTGTCTAGAAGTGATTGGTATGGCTATAAATAGAGAAAAGTACTATATGATGTACTAAAGGTAGTGGGTACATATTTTACAATGAATGCAATTTTTGTGTAACATAACATTTGTAAATAAAGCTGTAAGTAGAATTCAACGGGGGAAATCAGTAGTGGAAATAAAGTGAACCTGCCTTTTCTGGAGAGCATATAAATTATCATTCAGAAAAAAAATCTTATTTGATAAATTTAGTACTGATTGGGAAAATACCATATTGAGCAAGTGTATTGATGTTGCCAACAGTACTTAAAAAATAATTATTGCAGATATTTTTTTCATTTATATGGGGTTCTAGATTAAATGCGGTAAAAATTGGAGTTTTGTATGCAGATAGAAGAAGGAGGTTAAGGGTTAATTAACCCAGTACTATGTGCTGCTTCATTAAATTTGTACAAAGTGTTAAAGTGGCTAAAGTAAAGTAGCATAAATATAAGTATGATAAATTTTGGGGTATGGTAAAAAAGTGTAAAAAAATAAAATGTGTATAACTGAAGAAATAAAATTCATCCAAAAAATGTGGAGAATAGAAATTGATTATATAGAAAAAGAAAAGTACAGTTTAATAATGTAATGATAAAACTTTATTTGGTAAAACCATGAAAGGTATAAAAATCAGAAATTAGAAACTGGAGAATGGTAATAGAGAAATTGCCATTAGAATGAAATATGGCATAAAACAGAGAAGTGATGTATGTTTACATTGTCAAGAAGAAAAAACTACAGAACATGTGTTTTTGAAATGTAAAAGACTTAAAACGTTATTGGGGAAAACTATGTTAAGATTTTTCCAGATATAAAAAGTGGAAAAAATAAGAATGGATATGACTAAATATGGATATTACAAGAATAGAAGTAAAGAATAGATAAAAAAAGTTATTTTACATGGGTTATACGGAATGAAAGAATAAATGAAATGATATTTAATGGTAAATGGGTGTTAGCAACAATATTAAGTAAAATTAGATGGCTTTGGAAAAAGGAGTGGGGGGTCTAATTAGGATGAAAATTTAGTCTAATAGGAAAGTAAATTATGAATATGTGTTAATAGATTTGTGTAACTAATATTTATAAATATCTTGTAAATCAGAGTTATTTTTGTGTATAAATAAAGGACTCATATTCTGTTTACTAGCTGTCATCAAATCTTTTACATCCACTTGAGCTACCGCCATCTATAGCAGATGGGAACTTGAGTTAACAGCTTATGTATATACATATACAAACATGCATATATTACAGACACGTCCAAATATATTTATATGGTTTCATATAAAATAATCAGTACTGCAAATCGATAGCATTGAATGTTGACAAAAAGTAATCTGCACTTAAAATCTGCACTGTACTGGGTAAAGGCCTTATTATCCTAACACCATTGAGATCTTGCACCTGTACTGTTGATTAACTGATCTGTCAATGTGATTTTTTATATCTCTATCTCTCTCTCTCTCTATAAATAAATATATATCTATATATATATATATATATATATATATATATATATATATATATATATATATATATACACACACACATATATATACAGGGAGAGCGTGAGAGAGATATACATATACACACACTATATATATATATATATATATATATATATATATATATATATATATATATATATAAGTTTGTAGGGTGGCATGCATTTTATATGTGAAATGAAATTGAATCAGGAGAAATTATCTGCTCACTTAACTATACTTTGTTTTCTCTTCCCTCTAATAAAAATTAATTTTTGTAATTGGAAAAAATCAAAGATTCATATAAACTGACTGTAATTCCATTTTGCCATTTTACCATCTAAAAACAAATGTTTTCAGATGATGGCGTATTGTTTACTTAAATGTACCCACCTTGACTACATATTAAACATTTACAAT
>NC_056750.1:738780738-738823238 GCF_019279795.1 Protopterus annectens | reverse complement strand
CAACTGAAAAACAAATCTGTTAGGGGAAAAATATAAAATATAAAAAACATACAAGAAGCTTTTTACATAAGTGTGCACACCATTAAACTAATACTTTGCTAAAGCACCTTTTGATTTAATTACAGTATTCAGAGAGAGTTTGCAAACATGGAGGCTGGTTATTTTGTATGACTGCTATGTACTTACTTGATTGCCTGTCGCTATATGGGACTTGCTGCCTGCAACCTTATTACTGTGTTTTTAATGTTACTGTATAAATGCTATTGGATTTTTGCATTTATGTGTGATTAAATGGAATTCAAACGGAATCAAGGTATTATACTGAGCTGTTATGTACTGTTTACGCTACAACATATGTGCTGGAAATTTATGTTGGAGACTACATATGTGTGTGTGTGTGTGTATTATAGATATATATGGGTCCCCTTCAAAACATGTATAACCCATAACATCTAATTTCATAACATTGAAACCGGAACATCTAAAACCCATAACATCGAATTTCATAACACTTATAACGACACCAAACTACAAGACACATTTATTATACATTTCTGCAGGAGGGCTTGATACAGTGGGGTTAGGAAATTAACTTTTTCCCACTGTAGTGCGATCTTGGGGTAGGTATATTTAATTTATGGGGGGGGGGTGGGGGGGCAGAACCCCCCCACATGGGGGGGTGCAGGGGTGCTTGTCCCCCTGCAGAAACGCAGAAAAATTGTGTTTGGTAGTTTGTTGTCATTATATGTGGAGAGAATGTTATTTTCATGTGATCTGTAGTATTAGATGTTATGAAATTCGATGTTTTGGGTTTTAGATGTTCTGGTCTCAATGTTATGAAATTAGTTGTTATGGTTTTTAGATGTTTTGAAGTAGACCCAATATATATATATATATATATATATATATATATATATATATATATATATATATATATATGTGTGTGTGTTTGTGTGTGTGTGTAGACATATAGATATATATCTAAGTGTACACACACACACACAGACATGTGTGCATATATGTATACACATATACGTATAGATACACACACACACACATGGATATACGTGTGTGTATAAAGGTATAATATATACATCTACATCTATATGTAGACTTCTACATATATACATGTATTTACCTACCCATATATATCCATATACACATATGGACACACACACAAACACATATATTTGTGTGTGTGTGTGTGTGTGTGTGTGTGTGTGTGTGTATACATATATATATATATATATATATATATATATATATATATATATATATGTACGGGATCCAGACACATGCTCGACTAGCATATGTCCGAATCACAAAACATCGATTGCACATACAAGAATGCGCTTAACATCGACAAGCGCTTCTGTGTATGTGTGCCTGTTTTGTAGATCAGACTACAGTGCGGGTAAGGGAAAATTCCATTTTCTCCACTGTAGTGCGATCTCGGAGTGAGAATAATAAAGTGTGGGGGGCACAGAAATGTAGATTTTGTTTTTGAACTACACATGCACGGCAGCGCTTTTCGATGTTAAGCGCTTTCGTGTATGTGTGTTCGATGTTTTGTGATTCAGACATATGCTAGTCGAGCATGTGTCCTAGACATATATATATATATATATATATATATATATATATATATAGAGAGAGAGAGAGAGAGAGGTCTAATTCATATAAACAAAGTCCCACTTACCTGATTTTTATAACATCCAGCCAAGGACACCAAAAGTCCACAACACTGACCGCTCAGAATAGCAACTTTTTACTAAAGGTAAGTAACCCATTGGCCAACCCAACAAACAAAGTGAAAGGGAAGCAAAGAAAACACACCCACATGCGGGGCTTTGCACCTCACACCCCGCAAATAAATATAATAACCTCGAGATTGCACTGATATGAGATCAGGGGGAAAAGGTCATCATGCTGGCCAAGCAGTTACTTACTGTTAGTTACATATCAGTGTTCCGACCTGTTGATGTTGTGGACTTTCGGTAAGAACCTCTGTAAGATCACTTTTTTTAATACTTGTCTGAGGTTTGCAGTGAAGTGAGTTTAATTATGTCACCTAATAACAGAAGAATATAAAGTACATTAAGCGCAACAAAACATATGCAGAAGTAATATTAAGATGCATCAGGCAGCATAAAACAAGTCCATGAACACAAATCTATATTTAGTCAAAAAAAAAAGGAAATAGTCAAACCAGAAATAAAACTAGACATGAATATACACTCACAACCCTCCCCATAAAAAAAAAAACATACAATTACTTTCCCTAAATGTAAAATGTGTTAATATTCTGATTAGATTAGAATAAAGAGATGTGAAGTAAAAGATGGATCCCTCAACATTCAATTAAAGCACTGAAAAAAAAAAATAAAACATAAAAAAGCAAAAACAAAACAAAAAAATCTCATCAGAAGAAGGGTAATAGACCCAATCATTGTTTGGGAAGATTGAGTTAGCCTCGCCAATGGTCACTTTATATATGTTGCTCATAGGTAGGTACTAAGCTATCAGCCCAAGGGCCTACGTAAGCCTAGCCAACAATGTTCCCTGGTTTGCACCACCCAAGAAAGTTATTTTCCTATGCCACTGTCGAGTAGGGACACAGAAGTGATCCCCGGGGTGTATTTCCTATTTCCCATCCACTCATCAAGAAGAGTGCTAATATAGAACTTTGCTTGACATAGATGGGTAGCCTGTTCCAGAGTATGGGAAGTCTCTGGGATAGGAATCTATACCTCCAGTATGTCCTGTTTATTGTGGTGACAAGGTTTAGGTCCCTAGAGCATGTAGCTCGGAGGGATTGGGATTTCTTTAGGTGTAGCATGTCCAACAGCTCTGGGTTTGACATAGCTTTATATGTTAGGCAGAGATCACCACAGAGTAGGCAATATGCTACGGAGTAAAGCTGGAGTTTTTTGAGACTATCAGTGTAGGGCATTTGTTTGAGGCCAGTAATCCTCTTTGTGAGGTACTTCTGTGGTCTTTCTAGCTGCTGCAGATGTCTTGTGAGGTACATTCCAAAAGGGGCATTGTACTCTATAATGGGTCTAATGAGTGTCAAGTAGAGGGGGAGAATGACCTCTTTTTTCCTGGATGAGAACCCTTTTATGATGAGGTGTGCCACGTAGAAGGAGTTCCTGACTACTGTGGTAATGTGACTATCAAAGGAGAGACTACTGTCCACCTGGGTCCCAAGGACTCTTATTACACATTTGGTGTTAAGTAGATTGCTGCCTATGTAGTAGTTCATGAGTACAGAGTTTTTACCAAAGGGGATGACACTGCACTTTTTGGCATTGAGCTTGAGGCCATGGCTCTGACACCAGGCATCTGTCTCAGCGAGGCCCTTCTGTAGGATGTCCACATCATTTGGGGACTTGACTATGGCTCCTAGTTTGCAGTCATCTACGAACTTCATTAGCCTGAGGCCTTCTGTGTTAGCCTGTACGTCAGAGAAGTAGATACCAAACAGGAGAGGTCCCAGGATGGAACCCTGTGGTATTACACTTGTCACTGCTTTGAGGTCAGATTTGGAGTCTGCAACTTTTACAGTGTGGGTTCTGCCAGTGAGACAGTTGGCAACCCATTTTGTGACATAGGGATTTTTACCTAGTTTAGTGAGTTTAGCTATAATTCTGGAATGGGGGATGGTGTCGAAAGCCTTGGCGAGGTCAAGATAGGCTGTGTGAACCACCTTACCCTCATCTACGGCTTTGGTGACTGCCTCAAAGAAGTCAATCAGGTTCAGGAGGCATGATCTGCCTTTCACAAACCCAAACTGTTTGGAACCAGAGTTTGGAGGTTACCATTGTCTTTGTTTATGAGTTCCATGATGATACGTTCCATGGCCTTGCAGATCAGGCTCATCAGGCTAATAGGCCGATAGTTCCCGGGATCAGTGGTGGCTCCCCCTTTTTGGAGTGGGATAACTGTTGCTGTGTGCCATTCAGTGGGCACAAAGCCTGATGCAAGGCTATTATTGAACATGGTGCTTAGGTGGGAGCCAGTTTGTTCTGAAGTTCGTGTAAAACGCAGCCTAGGATGTTGTCTGGTCCCATGGATGCTGTGTTTTTGGCTTTAGAGAGTGCAACTTTTACCTGTGTAGTTGTGATTACAGAGACTCTGCATTCTTCCTGTATAGATATGGGCCCTTTAGGGGGTAACGGGGGGTAAAGTTAGCACTAAACCTGTCTGCCAGGATGTTGGCAATATCAGATGGTTTTGTAATTTTCATGCCATTGTGCTGTAACTCAAAGCAGATCTGGGTGTTGCCATCGGGATTATTGACATAGCTATAGAATGCTTTGTGGTTGTCCTTAGAATTAGTGGTGATTTTGTTTTCATAGCTAGCTTTGGAGGATCTTATAAGGGATCTCAGCTTCTTACTGAGGCTGACCAGGGAGCTCCTCCACTCATGGGATTTTACTCTCTTTTGCAACAGTTTCTTCCTTCTGTTGTTCAGTTTGTTTATGGCAGGGGACTACCAGATTGGCTTCCTTTTTATGGAGGATAGTGTCTTGGTTCTGTTTGGGATAGCACGATCCATGCACTTGTGTAAGTGCTTATAGAGTGCATTTGTGTAGTATTCAGCAATTGTAACTGTATTGTCTATCTGCATGGGTGTCATGAAGTTCACCACTTCTGTCTTTAGAAGCATGAAGTTGGCTTTGGAGAAATGTTTTACCGTAGTTTCCTTAATGGGGGGTGGGGGCAGGATGTGCATATCAAAGGTGATTAGCTTATGGTTGGATCAGACCAACGAGGAGTTGACTTCAGGTGTGGAACACCGGTCACTCATGTTGGTAATGACTAGGTCTAGGATATTGTTGCCCCTGGTGGGGGTGTGGATAAGTTGATCCAGGGCATTGGAGTTTATGAATTCCGGAAAGCATTGAGCTAAGGAGTTGGTACACGAGTAGTTTTCCCAGTTAATGGTGGGGTATTTGAAGTCGCCCATTATTGGGGTGTTTGGTTTAACCCTAATATTTTCCAGCACATCAAGAAAAGAGGAGTGGGAATCCTGGGGCATGGTGGGGGATCTGTAGCAAGCTACAATTTGGATTGCAGTTTTGCCCAGAGTTAGTTGCACTTGGATAACCTCGGATACATTATGCTGAGCAACTAGCCTGGAGGTGTGGATATCCTTAATGAATATGGACACACCTCCACCTTTGGTGTTTCGGTCCAGGTTACATGGCCAAAAAGTGTGGTATGAGTTATAGCCTGGTAGTGCAGGGGTGCTCTCTGGAGCCTTGAACCAGGTCTCAGTCACTGCACAGATATCAATGTTCTCCATTTTAAGGAGTGCCTTGAATGAGTGCATTTTGAGATTTAGACTTCTAGCATTGAGTAGCATTACCCTTCGTTTTTGCTTGCCTGTTCCTGTTACGGTGGTGAGTTTGTCATTGGAACCTTGCCTAAAAAGGCACTATAGGGGCAGCAAGAGCCTTAGCCAGTATCTGGAATCCCAGGGGCGACAGGTGCAGGCCATCTGTGGCAAAGCATCATGGTTTGTCGACCATGCTATCCCAAGCAGACAGATACTGGATCCCCTTAGAATGACACCAGAAGCTTAGCCAATTGTTGAAGTCAGTCATTTTGTCCTTGTACTGTGGTATCATTCTGGGCGATGGCAGAATGCTACTCAGGGCTAGGGTCATATCTGCCAGGGCTATGTGTCTCTTTTCATGTAGTCCATGGAGGTACGTCTCAGGTCATTCACACCAACATGGACAATGACAGAGTCATATTTGTACTTGTGGAGTGACTTGAGTGCATGGGTTATGTGGCAGATCCTGGCACCCGACAGGCAGCTGACAGTAACCTTCTCCTTGTTTAGCCTGGTGAGTGAGACATTAGTGTGCCTAACTATAGAGTCACCTATGAATAGTGTGTTGGGTACGTTGTTTTGCCTTATTGGCTGTGGTTGAGTGGTGCACTGAGTCTGTGTGCTATGTGTCATTTGGGTTGTTTTGGAGGATGGAGGTTGCTTACGTTTCTGCTTTGGAGGTCTCTGTTGCTTAGACAGATTATTATTGAGAGCCTCCGCGAATGTTTTTGTGTTACTATGTGTGGATTTTGGTGGTGTAGATTTAGTGAGACTATGTGATGAGTGTGGTGTGGTGCAAATGTTTACCTTCTCCTCATGACTTTCAAGTTCAGTCTTGGTTGGAGAGAGCTTTACCTCCAATTTGGCTAGATAAGTGCAGCTCTCACAGGTTGTAGTGTTGGGTGGTAGGAGGAAAGGGTTGTCTGTGTACATCAGGCAATTTCTACATTGCCTCAAGATGCCCAGATTCATCAGATAGACAGGAGAGAAAACTGGGAGCTGACCTTGGACATGCCTGAATAAAAAACTATTTTCCTCTAGATAAGTGAGGAAAGTGAGTACAAGAGCTGTTTTTCTCTAAGCAAGTGGGAAAAGTAAGTACAAAAACTGTTTTCCTCTAGGTAATGAGGAAGGGTGAGTGCTATAGTAATTAGTAGCTTATTTAGTGCTTGCAAGTTCTGAACAAGTGCTGAGCATGAATAAAAATTTAATTGCTAAAACTAAGAATCTGTGTGTGCACTAGATGAGTTACAGGACAGAAACAAGTGCAAATGCAGGCTTTCAAATCAGAAAGGTGAGAGAGATGGAAGAGATTGCCCAAACGACCAGTAACTACAATTTCTGGGCCAGAACCACTCCTTATGTGGTAGACAGGTTATCTAGTGCTTACCCCTCCCACTGATAAGCTAGAAGGCTTCCCTCCAACACAGAAAGGCTTGGTGGTGGTGTTGGGGGGGGGGGGGGCACAGAAGCTTACAAATCTGAATAATTCCTTGCCAAATAACTTTTTCTTCACATGGCTCTTAATTACATAATACACGTAATCTTCCTTGCCGGTAGTCTCAGTAATTGTGGTGATTATATTCTCTGCAGATGATTATTTTGTCATAGTTTTTGTGAACAACATAGTGACATAGGTTAATTACGCTTCAGGATTGTGCGTTAAGAAGCTGGATTTTTGTCTTCCAGCCTGTTTTTAAAATCATGTGCCACTACTGAAAGCTGATACCTTGATAAAAAAAATGCTTCTCTGAAAACTGTCATCTGTCTGCAGCAGTTATACTCATGAACGCACAGGGTATCCTTATCACAAGTATAGCCAAGATTTGATCTCAACAGGGCAGAGCTTGTGTTCCAAAGAATAAGTACCACAGGAATAATTTGCAGATAGTTTGAAAGAGCTGTGGAATTTCTAGACATCATACTGCATCCTGCTCTTCACTTAATGTTTCCAATTATTTTTAAGAGGCAATGAATCATTATTTTCAAAGGATTACACTTTAATGGCAGAAATTTTTGTTATGGTCAGTGAAGGGGAAAAAATCCTCATAGCAATTATAAAGTCCGTCTTTATCTGAGAGAGGATGGTGGGAAAACCTGGATGATGAAAGCATTCATGGGGATAATCAAGCATTTTTTTGAGTACTGTATTCATATTTTCTTCAAATACACTGCTATTTATCAGTCATTTGGAAATTTGCAGAATTGTTTTTTTCATTTTATAGTTCAGTGTTTGTTGAGAGTTTTCTACAGAAGACCTTAAAAAGCAGAGAGCATTAGGTACACCTTCACTGGAGACGCATTGATGCCATTATCTCCCAAAGAGATTGCACATGTCTTTGACAACATGTATGGCATTGCGTGACCCATTATCAACATGCAACATAAGGAACCTGAAAGCAGTCCGCAGTGAACCGTACTTCTCCAACAACAAGCATCAGAAACCATCTACCAGAAGAATATTCTCTCCCCACGTCCAACAGATCTACTGCAGTGGAGAAGAAAATACCCCAAGTTTGTAGTAAACAAAAAGTGGGAAGTGGCTTGCTTACTCTCTTCTGTACCAAAACTGCAGTTAATGCTTCTTCAAATAAGGAGATCGTAATCTCTTCAAACCATTTATGGGGAAAACAGTATAAATGCATTTTCTTTGGCTACTTGGCTATGGTTTCAGTGATGTTATTCCCCTTGACAATTAGTACATCTTTTTACAGGAGTCCTTGTGCATGTCTAGCACCTCTGGTCAGTTCTGTTTTATTATATTTGTCAGCATGGGAGGAGATGGTCAACAGACCATGCTACTTTACTAGGGATGATCTGCACCTCCCCCCTCTAGGCGTCCGAATTTTAGCTAAAACATTGTCTTCCCCCATAGTGTCTTTTAGGCAATGCCAAACTGCAACTACTTCTGAAATAGCAAATCAAAACCAGGAAAATCTAACGGTATTACTGCTAAATGCTTAGAGTCTAAACAAAAAACTCCACTCCCTACAATCTCTGTCTGCATGCTAGAGAATGCCGATATCTGTGTGGTTACTTAGACATAATTTCAAGCTGCAGAGCACACACCAACAGTGCAAGATTATAATGCCTTCAACACATTTACACCAGCTACTACACAGACAGGGACTAAAGGTGGAGGTGTCTCTGCATCAAAAATAAATATACCTCAAGTCTAGTCAAACAGGACAGTGCACTGGATCTGCTCCGTTATCAAATCATTATATGCAGAAATCCAGTAGCACTTCCTTTCAAGCTATATGTTTCCCTTTAAGACCCAAAAAAACCATACCATATTCATAGTCGACTTTAATTACGCGACTATTAACTGGGAGTCCTATACCACACCAATCGTACAGGCACAGAAATTCTTGGATTTTGTAAACATAAACTCCCTGGACCAGATTGCCAGTGCTCTAACCAGGGGTGTAACCATACTGGATCTGGTCTTCACTAATATGAGAGAGTGCTGCACACCCCCTATTGTAATATTATCCCTGGTAACATTAGACCACAAAATGATCTCCTTTTAAGTAAAAATAAAATCTGGACCCCAGCTAAACCTGAAATATTCAGGAGCTACTCTAAGGCTAACTTCCTGTTATTAAGTGATAACCTGGCAAAATTGCAAGCCCCCATAAACCCTATGCAGAACTGTTAACAGAAACTCTGTACAAGCAGGTTAATAGCTGCATAGAGACAGATGTACCCACCAGGAAGAAGTACAGAACTAACTCAAAAAACAAGCCACCTTGATGGAATCACAAACTCCATAGGCTGTATAACAGAAGGAAGAAAATCATGGCAAAAATTAGGAGGTTCAGCACCCAGCAGGATAAAAGCACTTTTATCAAACTAAAACAACTTGGAGGACAAATAAAGTCTACCAAAGCCACGTTTGAGTTGCATTTGGTCTCCTAGGCCAAGGACAACTACAAGACATGTCCATAACCTCAAAGGCAATACACAATTGTGTGCAGAACTCATTGTAAATGGAGCAACCTATACTGAGCCAGAAGTTATATCAAACCTAGTGGCCAATAAATTCAGCTCCAACTTTACCACTCTCTCCCCACATTAACCCTCCCTCGGCAAATGCCATAAAATATAACTCCCCTTGCTATCACTAGGGAAAAGGTCTTTAATGCTCTCTCTAATGCCAAGAACACTTCATCAATGAGCCTAGACAATACCCCAGGATGCTTTCTAGGTAACATGAAACATAACGTATCAGGGCCTCTGGAGTTGCTTTTTAACTGTAGCCTTCAAACAGGCATCGTGCCTCATGAATGGAGAACAGCAACAGTCATCCCACTATCCAAAGGTGGGCTGTCTACAGACCCTGAAGACTAAGACTCACTAGTCTTACATTTAAAGCCATTGAGAGAACTATCATGACAATGACCAATTAAGACTGGAATAGCTGGTCAAGAGGAGAAGGTCAACACTTGCACAACACCACATAGAACACACAGCCCTCCAGAACACACCCAGCACTGCCTTCACATAAAAACATAAACCACACACTCACCTTTGTGGAGGCTCTAAGTAAAAATCTACCCAAACAGCATAGAGGTCCAAGGCAGAAATGCACTTGATCACCACAACACAACACTAATTATGACACAACTCTTCTAAACCATGTGCCACTCAAGCAAAGCCCCTAAGGCAAAACAGCATGCCCAACACACTAGTCATAGGTGACGCGATAGTGAGTCACACTGATGTCCCACTCACTAGGTTGAATAAGGAGAAAGAAACAGCCAGCTGCCTGTCAGGTGCCAGGATCTGCCACATAATGCATGCACTCAGGTCCCTCAACAACAGGTACAAATATGACTCTGTCATTGTACATGTGTGTGTGTGTGAATGACCTGAGATTTACCTCCCTGGACTACACGAAAAGGGACATGGAGGAGCTCTCGGAATATGTAGGCCAGGTGGGAATGACCCTAGCCCTGAGCAGCATTCTACCATCACACAGAATGATACCACAGTACAAGGAGAAAATTATTGATTTCAATATTTGGCTTAGTTTCTGGTGTTATTCTAAGGGGATCCAGTATCTGTCTGCCTGAGATGACATGATTGACAGACCCCGATGCTTTGCCAGAGATAGCCCATATCTGTCACCCCTGGGCTTCCAGGTACTGACCAAGGCTCATGCCACCCCTATAGTACCTTTTTTAGGCAGTGTTCCAAAGGCCAAATTACCACCGTAACAGCTACAAACAAATGCAGTCTGAGGGACATGCTGCTCAATGCTAGAAGTCTAAATCTCAAAATGCACTCACTTGAAGCACTCCTTAAAATGAAGAACATCAACATTTGTGCTGTAACAGAGACCTGGTTCAAGGCAGCAGAAAGCACCCTGCACTACCAGGCTATAACTCATTCCACACCTTTCGGCCCCAGAACTTGGACCGAAGCTCCAAAGGTGGTGGTGTTTACATATTCATAAAGGATGCACGCACTTCCAGACTGGTAGCCCAACGTAATGCATCTGAGATACTTCAGTTGTAGCTAACTTTGGGTAAGACAGTGATTCAGGTCATAGCCTGCTATAGGTTCCCAACCATGTCCTAAGACTCACATTCCAGATTCCTAAGTACCCTGGAGAATATTAGCGTCCAACCTAACACTCTCATACTGGGCGACGTCAACTACCCCTCCATTAACTGGGAGAACTACTCATGTAGCAATACACTTGCCCAGCGTTTCCTGGTATTCATTAATTCCAATGCCCTGGACCAGCACGCTCTTACCCCAACTAGAAGTGGTAAACATCCATGACCTGGTCATTACTAACATGGCCGACTGTTGCTCTGCACAAATAGTCAATTCCTCCCTGGTTAGATCTGACCACAAACTAATCAACTCGGACATCTACATCTGTCCCATCACCCCAGCAAAGGTAACCACCATGAAAAACTTCTTCAAAGCTAACTTTGAGTTCCTAAAAACAGAGGTGGCTAACTTCATTCCACGCATGCAAATGGAGATCAGTTGCATGACCACCGAATCATACACCAATGCACTGTACGAACAATACATGGATCTCACCATACCCAATAGAGCCAAGACGCTCTCCTCCAAAAAAGGAAGCCAGTCTGGTGTTCCCTTGCCATAAACAGACTCTACAACAGAAGGAGGAAACTGATGTGGAATAAGGTGACAAAAAGTTGAGATCCCTCATCAAATTCTCTAAAGCTAGCTATGAAAACAGAACTGCAGCAGATAGTAGACAACCACAAGGCCTTCTATAGCTATGTAAAGAATCTCCACGGCAATACCCATATTTGCTCTGAGCTACTGCACAATGGTACCTCCTATACTGAGCGAACAGATATTGCCAATATACTGTGGCCGACAGATTCAGTGCCAACTTTACCCCTCTCCCACACCAAGGGACCAGTCACAATACCAGTATATTGCCAGGCACCCATTATTACTGCTGAACAGGATAAAACATCACTGTCCAAGTCCAAAAATACAGCTTCTATGGGACCTGACAATATCTCTGGATGTATTCTATATAAACTACAGAATGAACAGGTACCTCACTTGTGTGCCCTGTTCAATCACAGCCTCACCTCAGGCTTTGTCACTACCAAATGGCTCATTGCTACAATTATCCCTCTCCACAAAGGAGGAGTGACCACAGATGCTGGGAACTATTGCCCCATTATCCTGATGAGTCTGATATGCAAAGCTATGGAATGCGTCATCATGGACATAATAAACAATGATATAGGGAATCTCCAAACTCTGGATCACACAAAGGTTTTGTGAGGGGTAGATCATGCCTGCTCAACTTGGTTGACTCCTCTGAGTCCGTCACCAGAGCTGTGGATGTAGGCAAGGTGGTTCATACAGCCTACCTTGAACTGGCCAAGGCCTTTGATATCATTCCCCACTCAGGAATCATAGAAAAACTCACTAAGCTAGGCATCAACCCCTATATCACTAGTTGCTTGCAAACTGGCTCACAAGTAGAACCAACAGTGTGAAAGTAGCTGACTCCAAGTCAGACTGCTGACCAGTCACAAGTGGAGTCCCACAGGGTTCGGTCCTGAGTCCTTTCCTGTCTGGTATCTACTTCTCTGACATCCAGGCCAACATGAAGGGACTCTGGCTGACAAAGTTTGCAAATGATTGCAAGTTGGGAGCTATTATTTATTCCCAAAGTGATGTTGACATCTTACAGAAAGGCCTCACTGAGACCAACTACTGGTGTCAGAACCATGGCTTTAAGCTCAATGCCAAAAAATGTGTCTTCATCCCCTTTGGGAAAAACATGATTCCCATGAATTACCACATCGATGGTAGCCCAATGAACACAGAAGGCATTATAAGAGATCTGGGAACACAAGTTGACACAAACCTCTCCTTTGACCACCACATTGCCACTGTGGTCAGAAAGACCTTCTATGTGGCACATTTCGTTACTAAGGGTTTTGCATCCAGGAAGAAAGAGGTCAATGTCTCCTTCTACTCTTCCCTCATTAGGCCAATCATTGAGTACAATGCCCCAATTGGCATGTACCTCACTAAACACCTGCAACAACTGGAGAGGCCACAAAAGTACCTCACAAAGAGGATCCCAGGCCTTACGCTTTTGTCCTATATGGACAGACTCAAAAAAACTCCAACTATTCTCTGTCTTATATCGCCTACTTAGAGGTGATCTCTGCTTGACTTAGAAAGCCATGTCTGACCCAGCTCTATTAGAAATGCTACAGCTAAAGAAATCCCAATCCCTCCACACCACACACTCCAGAGACCTTAACTTCATTACCACAATCAACAGAACATGCTGGAGGCACAGGTTCATAACGCAGAGACTGCCCATGCTATGGAATAGACTTCCCATACATGCCAAGCAGAGCACCTCACTGGCCCTCTTAAAAAAAAATCTGGATGAGTGGATGGGAAATAGAAAATTCACCCCAGGGATCACTCCAGTGGCTTTACTTGACAGAGGCACTGGAAACTAAGGTTGGGTGGTACGATACCAGGGTAATCCTATGGGCTAGGCTTGTAAGGGCTCCAGGGCCATTAGCCTAGCACACACCTATGAACCTATGAATTTTAATACATTAAACATCCATACACTGCAGCTAACCCAGTTTGGCTTTGTCAAGGGCAGGTCATGCCTCCTCAGCCTGGTGGACTTCTTTGAGAAGGTCACTAAAGCAATGGATGAGAGCATCATGGCTCACACTGACTACCTTGACCAGGCCAAGGCATTTGACACAATACCCACTCGGGCTTTGACTCGGGCTTTGTTGAAAAACTCAAGAGGTTAGGTACAAACCCATACATTACCCGGTTGATAGCCAACTGGCTCACAGACGGGACCCAGGAAGTTTACAATTGGGAAGTCCATCTCTGCAAAGAGACCATTCACAAGTGCAGTCCCTCTAGGATTGGTCCTTGCACCGCTGCTTTTTGACATTTACTTTTCTGCAGTCAAGGCCAATGTCCATGGTCTCTTGCTGACTAAATCTGCAGGTGATTGCAAATTAGTAGCTGTCATTGAACCCCACACTGACACCAATGTTCTCCAGGAAGGGTGGCACAGAAAAACAACTGGTGTCAGAACTTTGGACTAAAACTAAATACCAAGAAATGTATAATAGTATCCTTCACCATAACACACCATTTAGAGTTGACCCATTAGTCAGGAACTTAGGGGCACATATTGACAGTAATTTAGCCTTTGACCCTCACATGTCTACAGTAGTGAGGAAGTCATTCTGTGTTGCACAACTTATAAACAAAGGTATGGCAGCTAAGTCCAAAGAAGTCATTGTTCCACTATATGACATTCATCAGACCTATCGTTGAGTAAAATACCTCCTTTGGTATGTAACTTACCAGGCATATCCAACAACTGGAATGTCCACACAGGTTCCTCCCTACAATTCTCATGTAATATTTCTTCTTGATATATGATGTTTCTGATATTGTAAAAATGGGTACTATTTTGTGATGTTTGTTTTTGATTTATCAAATTGCATTCCAATTTGTGATAATCTGTGTATCTAAATTCTACTTGTATTGTATTTTTCTGTGGAGCTTTTCTCCCCAGGCCTGCACTAAAAATGGGCCTCTGGCCCAGTTGGACATTCCCGGACAACAAAATGTAATAAAAATAAATAAATAAAATAATCATGGTGTAAGTAACTGTCCTATGGAGAGTGCCTCAAGGCCCTATCCCTTGTATTCTGTCTATTATAGTTTTTTTAGAGGAGATCTATGCCTGCCATACAGAGCATTGTCATACCCCACTCTGATGGACTTCCTGCATATCTTGAATGCAAACAGTACCCTTGATTGTGATATAAATAGGACCTTCTGGAGAGACAGGTATGTATCCCAGAGACTATCCCATCTCTGGAAAAGGCTCCCCATCCGTGTGAAGAGGAGTTCCTCCCTAGTGCAATTTAAGTGCAACTTGGACATTTGGATGGGGAAAAGGGAATTCATGCCTGGTTTGGCACCTATGTCTCTAATGGAGACAGGCATCCTGTAAGTCTTTATTCTCCCAGGCCCATGTAAATGTTTCATCTCCCAAGCCTCTGCTTACCCTTATCGATGGTATCAGAACTTGTCAAAGATTTGGGAAGCATAGTTAGGTTTCGAAAGGTCCTTGTGGTCATTAGACTTGTAATCACCTATGAACCAATAGTCAATGCTACCAGTTCATAACACAGTTGTCTTTTTTTCAAACATTTCAGTCCCTCATATGGATCAACAGTCGTTTACACAATACCCAATACTGCATCCAAGAGTCAGCAAGTGATAAGACTGCAGTTTGTCATTTATAAAGTACTTACTGCCTGTAATCATGCTCTTTATTCTCAGATTAGCCATTTCTGCTGCTGTTTAGCTAATGCCAATTTAGGTATGTGCTGTATATTTCCTTAAATGTTACGGAATTACATGCTTTGATCATATAATATCTGTCCACATATTTTATCTCCCTCGCCACACAAACCAAATTAATAGGGGTCATTACTGACAATAGTATGAAATTTGGAAAACACATAGCTCATACAATAACTAAAATCAACAAAAAACATGTAAAAACTTCAAGGTTATTTCCAGCTCCAGCTTCTCAGTTTACTTTCTTCTGGGGAGAGAGATAACGTAGATGTGCATACCTCTCTCTGTCGCTCTTGTTATTAGCTGTTGGACCACTAGACATTTCAAAAATCAGCAACAGTCTGTTAGGTTGGGACCTACTGTAAAATAATTTTAACACCATGATGTTTGCAGATGACTGTGTCCACTGACTACAGATCTGTACTTGACAAACATTAAACCTGACGATGTTGGGAACAATAGATGTTTTAAATATATTTGTTCCTGCATTCCACTATTTATTGGACATATTATCTTTCCTTCTCCTTTGTTCTTGGATACAAAAGATAGTGATTATTACATGGGAACTGATATGGGAGGAGCAGTATTCTGGTAAATGGTAGCCCATGGGAAGCTGAAAGCCATAACTGAGACATCAAGTTCAAAAACCTCTTAAAAACTATCTAAAGCCATGTTCATTAGACATCTCAAGCATGTATGGCACCCTACTGAAAAGTAATAGCAAATAGTGATTTGTGTGCATGTGTATGAGTGTGTATCTATTTAGCTGTATATAAATATAATAATGAAAAAAGGAAAACTTTGTACCGGAACAATATCAGCTTCTGATGAGATAAAATAGGCTGTTGTCATAAATAATAATGTAAGATCTCTGTTAAAGATCACCTTGCATAATATAGACAACTGAAAATACTAAAATATTAATGCAGGGGGGTGAGCCCCTCTGCACCTCTACACCCCCTGCTAATTATATGTACCAACTCTGGATTGCATAATAGTGAGGAAAGAGCAAATTCCGCTTTTCAATATTTTGAGTTTTCACTCAAATGATCGGTGCATGTATATAGGTCTGTTTTTATATTTATTCACTCACGCACATTTTTTATATATATATATATATATATATATATATATATATATATATATATATATATATATATATGGTTTCCTATGAAACCGTCGAAGTAACAATACATCGACTCTTGGAACATCGAGACTACTACATCGAAAGCTGAAATCAGCGGAAAAGAAAACCGTCGAGTTACAGAACATCGAGTTTAAGGAACATGTATTACCATGACACATAAATAGGTGTGTTTCCTTTTCAGTTTCGATATGTTGGAACTCGATGGTTTTCGTTTTCGCTGATTTCAGCTTTTGATGTAGTAGTCTCGATGTTCCGAGAGTCGATGTATTGTTACTTCGACGGTTTCATAGGAAACCATATATATATATATATATATATATATATATATATATATGTGTATATATATATATATATATATATATATATATATATATATATACAAGCACACATTTATATGTTACATTTGGTTAGTTGAAGTTGTTTCCTTATGTAATGCATCATATATCACAATTCATCAAAACCTAACTTGTCAATGAGTGCTGAACCCCCCCCCCCCCTTCAATAGACGATATGTTAAATCCCCAAGTTTCACAACTGATATAATATGTTTGTGCAAGATGTCTGCAAAGGAAAAAAAACCTGACTTGTACTTGCAGCATTATCAGGAGCATTTTAGAGTGCTTAACATGCACTCCACTGTTTAAGCAGCAGCAGAACTAGGATCCATTTCAGTAGATGTTTCAGAGTGGAAAAGATCCAGAAAAAAATTAGAAAGCTTTTGAGAACTGATTATATGTATTAGTGTCTCGGGGTGTGTGTGTGTGTGTGTGTGTGTGTGTGTGTGTGTGTGTGTGTGTGTGTGTGTGTGTGTGTGTGTGTAAATGTATGTATCTATTTAATGCTGAGACAGCAAACTCTGATAGTCATTAGAATTCTCAGAAAAGGTAGCAAAGCAGTAGGATTTGTTCCAATTCCTAATGAATCATATTCCTTAAACTCCACAATAAAACATACAAGTAATTGGAAATGAATGTGTAATTAGATTTCATGCTGCAGATAATTTATTCCTCCTATCTTAAATATTCCTGCAAACTTTTATTATTCCTTATGTTTGTGATGAGTGCTTTTGAATGACTTTCTTGTAAATTCAGGTATTAATTAGAACGGGCATTAATGTTGGTCAGTATTAATTAGTATGGGAACTAATATTGGTCAGTATTAATTAGTATGGGCACTAATGTTGGTCAATATTAATTAGTAAGGGCATTAATGTTGGTCAGTATTAATTAGTATGGGCACTAATGTTGGTCAGTATTAATTAGTATGGGCACTAATGGCCAGTATTAATTAGCATGGGCAGTAATGTTGGTCAGTATTAAATAGTAAGGGCATTAATGTTGGTCAGTATTGATTAGTATGGGCACTAATGTTGGTCAGTATTAATTAGTAAGGGCATTAATGTTGGTCAGTAAATAGTATTGTCACTTCTTGGCAACAGGTCCTCTGGTCAAGTTCCTGGCTGTTAGCCTTCTGTGCAGAACTTGCATGTATGACCTCCATGCGTTAACCTGTGCTTCCTTCAGTACACTGATTTCCTGCCATATCCGAGAGACAAAGTGGTAGGCAAATTGTTCACAGGTATGCATGCAGTGTCTGAGTGATATGGAAGGAAAAACTATCATAATGTTTTTGTGCTCTCCTTCCCTAGTATCTTCTGTGGATAATGACGGCTGTTCATGGGGACTCTATTGAGTCAGATGCAACTTGACGACAGTGGCTGAATACATTATTTACTATTTGCAATGTGACCCATGTTGCTTTCTCTCTTATTTCTGATAATATGAAGCCTTTTGCTCTGCATGGAAGTGTATTCCCAAGTTAACCTTTCTTTTAGAGGTTCTAATGTGTAAGCCCTTTACACAGATATGCATATGACAATTATTTTACATCTGTGACTACTGCTTTGTACTAGAAACACAGTCATGGTAAGGCTAACATTCTTGGGTATTCCATTTGCAGTCTGTGTGCCTTTGAATATAAATATGTCCCCAAACATTCAAAATTTCAAGTGTTCTAATATCGACCCGTTTTCAGCTGAAAATATCGAAGAAAGAGAAAACCAAATTTTTTCCTAGGGAAAGAATTCGATTGTCCATTTCTGTTGCTTCAGTATTTTCAGCGCTGTGGTGGAAAGTTACGGGTCGGGTTCAGGTAAGTGTGCGATTGTGTGGACATCAGGATTAGGGCGGGTTAGTTGAGTTAGTGTTAGGGCACGGGTCAGGTAAGTGTACGATTGTGTGGACGTGAGGATTAGGGCGGGGTAAGTTAGTTAGGATTAGGGCACGGGTGAGGTGACTGTGCAATAGTGATGGACCTTAGGGTTAGGGTTTGGGTTAGGTGAGTTAGTGTTAGGGCACGGGTCAGGTAAGTGTATGATTGTGTGGACATCAGGATTAGGGCGGGTTAGTTGAGTTAGTGTTAGGGCACGGGTCAGGTAAGTGTACGATTGTGTGGACGTGAGGATTAGGGCGGGGTAAGTTAGTTAGGATTAGGGCACGGGTGAGGTGACTGTGCAATAGTGATGGACCTTAGGGTTAGGGTTTGGGTTAGGTGAGTTAGTGTTAGGGCACGGGTCAGGTAAGTGTATGATTGTGTGGACATCAGGATTAGGGCGGGTTAGTTGAGTTAGTGTTAGGGCACGGGTCAGGTAAGTGTACGATTGTGTGGACGTGAGGGTTAGGGCGGGGTAGGTTAGTTAGGATTAGGTCATGGGTGAGGTGACTGTGCAATAGTGATAGACCTTAGGGTTAGGGTTTGGGTTAAGGTAAGTGGATAGATAGTGGTGTATGTATAGTTTAGTGTAGGGTTAGGTGTAAGAGTTTAGGTGTATGTGTGTGGATTGCTGTTTGTTTGATGTGCTTGTGTTGTGTGTATGTGTTTTGGAACAGCAAATTTTTTCCCTAGGAAAAAATTTGCTGTTCTGTATGTTCAATGTTTTAAATTTCCGATTCATAGGGTTCGATATTAGAACACTCAAAATTTTGAATGTTCGGTGTTCTAATATAGACCCACATATTTTCATTTATCTTACAATAAAAATAGTTTGTATTATTGAGGATATTACAATGCTCAACATTTGGATTTGGTAATATTTTGTTTTACTAAATGACTGCACCATATATTATTCCTTTTTTGCAATATAACTATTCTTATTTTAGAAGGCATCCTGAAGTGAAAATATTTTAGGATTTTACGTTTAGTCCATTCATGATATTCTGTGTGCACTTTTGTCTAAATATCCATAATTTTATAATTCGTAATTATATTTCTGTGTGCATATCTGTTATCTTTCCAGTGGTACAGTACTGAAAGTGCTTGAATGTTTATGAGTAATATTAAAGTGTTCCCATAAAAAAAAGAAACAAAGTGGATAAAGCAGAAGGTATAAAAATGACACATAACATCCATTAGCTTTTGCCTTTGAATCATATAATTACAGCTAACATGCATTTAATGGGTAAATGGGTCAATAACATCTAGAAGAGCAGTAGTAACATTTCTTTGGCTGAGTAAATATCAGGAAAAAAAGTTCTTTTGACCTTTAAAAGCTGATACTTTGAGCTTTTTTGCTTTCACCAGGATAAACTACTCTTAATCATTTGTGTATTTTCAGTATGTTGATAAATGCTTTATTTCCATTAGTGTATTGTGTGACTTTGTCACAGCTGCTGATTACTATATACACACACATTACATTTCTAAAAAGGTCAATGAAAAAATGAATGACTGATAAATAGCTAAAAAAATCTCTTTTCTCTTCCTGACTAAATTAAAGAAACATACAAAGAGAAAACCCATTCTTGCACGCATGTACAGAAATATGTCTGCTTTTGCAAGTAATACATATGCACACACTGTTGTGGCTATTGTTAATATTGATCTTCAACTTAAGTATTTATTAATCAGCTTTTTAAGAGGACTATTTGGATTTCTAATAGTGGGGTTTGTTATCCCTATGTAAATATTTTGAGTTTGGTAAAAAGTACTGTCAACTTCACTGTTCTGCATTTGACTTTATTTTCTTTTACATTCTACTTGGTCTGTATCACCATTTTATATATTCTGTGGGATTGTATTTCTGAAGAGTCACTTACCGTAAAAGTACTATATTAGAGACAAATATCTTTTGTAAATTTACAGGTTATCTGGGGGGGGGGGGGTATTCATATTCTTGGAGTCTGTAGCTATACAGCGGTTATTTACAAGGAGTGCTGCTATGGGTGTATGCATCTAAGCTAAGTTCAGATAATTCATGCTGAAGAAGGAGAATTGACATTGTTTTGAAAAACAACCCACTTTGGCAAAAGAGTAAAGTACCTAAAATAAAGCTTTAAGTAAATACAAAGTACTACTTGAAAGCATTCAGTTTCTTGGACAGATGCGGCTATGTGCAGTCACACTTGAAACACTTGAATAAAGTGTCAAACTTCCTTATGTTGTCAGTTGTGGTTGCATTCCACCTAAATACTATATAGGCCAAACAAAACGTCAGTTAAAGATACGAAATTTGGAACATATGGGTGACATTAGAAATCATAGGATGGATAGTCCTATTTCTTAACATTTCAATAGTTTGCATAATGGTGTGTTGGACTCTTTGTTCTTTTGTGCTTTAGCTAGACCTGATGTTTACAACGCTGGTAATTTTTTACAGAAATTACTGAATTTGGAAAGCATGTTTATATTAACTTTTGGTACCTTGAAACCTAAGGGTTTGAATTTGGAAATGAATTTGACTATTTAAAAGCTTTGTTTAGGTACTTGTAAAAGCATATAGTTCATTTTAATATTGTATTTATGTGTATTTAATCTGTTGAATGCTTCTGTTTAGTTAGCCTCCCTTCAATGTTTATGAATGTATTGTCCCTTTAATTCTGAAGCCTTCTGATGTATTTAATCAATTACTTAATTGATTAATGATGGATTTTTTGTATAAAAGATGCAATAAAATGTGAGTAGTTATTTCTTTGAAGGCTGTGTTCAGCCGAGGTACCAGAATAAACTTGTTTGCATCCCAGCTCCTGCATTTGGTGGTTTTTCGTATATTTTTTTCTTGGTTTTTCATATATATAAGAGACTTTGATTGTCTGACTCCGTCTGTGTATGATCTGCTCTAGCATGTCCTCAACCAATTCCCAAAGCCCTTTTTCATTGAGAATTGCCAGGCTACCTTGGGCCAGAATATCTGCAGGATCATTGCTACCATCTCACCACTGCAAGCTCATTTTTGGAAAGGCAGAGGATGAGGGCTCTCTAACCTTTGAGATACATGCTTGGGCTGCTCCACAGGATTATAGATCTGTCAAAAAAATTAATGGGAATGGGAGAGAGAGAAAATAATAAAGGACAAAGGAATACATAATTACAATAAGATAAAACAAATGGGAAGAAGAGAGAAAATACACACATTTTCACATGATACACAGCATTCAGTTTCTTAACTTGAAAGCATTTTTGTTTCGTAAATCTTTATTGAAGTGAAAGAGAATGTACGGGGGGAGTACTTACATAGACTTTTGAATTAATTTGCATGGGAGATATCCTTGTTTACTTGGTAAGAGTATTTGCTATTTATATGTTATGAGGTTTACATGTTGCAGTGTACTCCACTAACATAATTATCATATTTGTACCTGATATGCATTTACTTAAAATACTGCACTGAGAATGCTGTTTATAAATACTTACATTTCATACAATCACACAGAATAATAATAATAATTAAATATTGACATTGCTAACTCTTGCCTGCAGTAATGTACAAAATGCACTCTAGTGCTTTAGTTACTATGCTGACTTAATTATTTCCTTATATAGAGTAATAAAATTAAATATAGAGTACTGCACTTATATATTGATGCATCTCTCACTCTAGTGCTTCAGTTACTCTGCTGTGTTAATTACAGCAGAGTTACTTGCCTAAATATTAATGACATCAATTAAACACACAGTATTACTTAATATTTTATTCATGCTTTCCTGCATCTTCAACCAGTCCTGCTTTTCTTCATTCCGGCTGTCTCCTGTTCTAGGAGATCTTTGCTTCAGCTATAAAGGAAGACATAAGTCAGCTCTTTTTTTTTAACCTGTATTTCACCCTATTTTCCCATAACGGTACTTATATGTGACTAGTAGTTTATTGGCAGGGCATTCCATTGACAGCAGTTTTTTTTTCATAGCATACATTTGCTGAAAGGTTTTATATCTGAATTCTCATACTTATTTAAGACACTAATATTTATGCTTTGCATGTAAGAGTCTGTGAATTGTATTCAGCCAGGTTACACACATGTACAGAAAAATGTAGCAATTCATGGAAGTTGTCATTTCTTTAGCTGTGCAAAACAGTTTGCTGTGATAGTTTTCTTCTTTAAGAATTTTTAGCATATAAGGGGTGGATGTCCAAATTTATACATAAGTAATAACACCGGCTGTTTCTCAGTAAAGTATCTGCTGGACATTCATTTGCTACTGCAAACACCTGCTCCAAACTACACTCTGATGAAGTTGCTCTGCTTTACTGAGTTCAGACATCTTGTACATGCAATTAACATTATGGACAAATTAATAAATTTTACAATTATACCAACAAATAATTTTCTGTCCTACATAAACTTTCTACATATAATTTAACTACTGCATAAGGTAATGTAATACCACAAGAAAATATATGGAAATGAAAGCATTTTTTTTATTTTTTGCTTTCCATATGAATACATGAACGAGTAGTTGTGATCATGCAGATATATATTTGTGATATGCAGACATACATTATTATTTTACTGAAAAAATATCTTACATTTGTATTTATATAGACAATTATGTTCGCACTTAAACATTTCACTTACTTGTATATAGATGCAGTTCTTTGGACAGATATGTTTATTCTTTTTTATCACTATTATTACATATACAGATTTTCAGGTGCACATTTCTTCTAGCAAATGCCTTCCATTATGCAATCATCTTGTAGTTTATTTTTTAAACCCATATTGGATATGACCCAACAATAAATATTACTTACTATAGAACTCTTGCCTTCTCATGGATACCCTGGTCAACCCATTCAGCAAACTGGTTGGGTCCCTGCTTATGTAGGTCACTGTACATGTAGCAGCACTGTTGGCCAGAGCATGCGATTCCTGTCTGGGATGAGAGGTACTCACCCAACTCTTGCCAGATGTCAATCTTTTTCCACTCGCTTCTTGTGCATACCTGTATCTTATCCAGATATGACTCCCTGAGAAGGCGGACCCTTATTTGGGTCTGCTTAACTGACAAGCTTGGAGCAATGCCTCATGCCTTCACACGTGCTGAAAGCACTCTATGTGCCAGAATCAGAATGAAGAAAGCATGAACAAGACTGTGGTTCACAGGTTTAGAACTACCCCTTCTTGGGTATATCACAACCTTAACCAAACCAATTAATTACCAGGGACATTAGACCAAGTACTGTTTTTTTGGCAAGTTTGCTTCAGCCAAAAATGCTTTATCAGATACATTTTTAAAGGAATCCATTAACATTTCATATATATGGTGCATAAAAGAACAGTATGCAGTCATTGTTTTACTTTGAGTGCTAACAATAGCTGCTGTTGTCATGCATTGCATTACCCATTTTTTAACAAAGATATTTTTATTTTCTAACAAATAATTAAATTCAATAAACTTAAATACAAATCATATAATTAATTTTTGACAAAACAATCAACACAAACTATGTGCAATATTTACGGATGCCTGATAACTTGGAGCTCAAATCTCAATATTAACTTTCTCAATTCTCATTAGATAATTCAGTCATTAATAATATAGTTCTTTAAATATAGGTGAATAAGCAAACTCACTTTAATCCAAGGGTTATTAGAAAATGTATTAGGATAAATTCATAATTATTTTACTTTCTTTTTGTTTTTTTGACTGCCATTTCCTTTAAAAACAAGAGAAAATCTTCAACTGCTGGAGTTGTGATAGTTCTCCATTTCTTTGTGATGCTTTTTCTTGCAACAGCCATGATGGTCTCATCTTATGTGATGCATAAGAGCTTTTCTAGGTTTATGAGGTTAGCAAAGAAAATTTAAAAGAAGATTATTAATCACTATAACATGTTTATGTAGAAAAAAGAGACACACGTTTGAATTATATAAAATATTTTGGGAAAAAGAATCATTGTATTAGTTGATGTCTGTCCTCAAATTAAAATAAATGTATTCCACTTAGAGATAAGGTGTTGTATTATATTAATAGTATAATTGACAGTTCTTATTTCATTTATGGAAGAAAGTAATTTAATACCTAAATATTTTATAGAGTTAACCTATAAGCCAATGATGTTATTTACATAAGTGGAATATTTCTTTATTTAATTTTATAAACTTAGATTTATTTTGCTGAAATGAAGACCAGAAATGGCTTGCAATGCTTCTCTTACAAATTTAAGTTCAAAAAGAGTTGTTTCTGAGTTAGAAAGAGTTGAGAGAATATCATCAGCAAATAACATAATTTTGGAAGAATAAGAATTTGAAATTAATATCCCTTTGATGCTTTGGTTTTATCTGATTAAAATTGCAATAACTTCAATAGCTAAATCAAACAGAATAGGAGAAAGAGAACAGCCTTGTTTAGTGCTTTTAATTATAGGGATTTGTTGAGAAATGAAATGGCTTATTTTAGCATATGCTAAATTAGTTTTAGAAATTTCTTTAATGAAATAAAACTTAAGGGAAAATCAAATAATTGTAATATTTTAAATAAATAATCCCAGATTAAAGATTCAAAGACTTTTTTCGGTATCTAAGCTAATTAATAGTCTTTCATTATTTTTCTTGTTTGTAAAATCTATAAAAGTTAAAATGTGTCTGGTGTCATGTGTTTGTCTTTATATGTGTGTGTGTGTGTGTGTGTGTGTGTGTGTGTGTGTGTGTGTACATATATATATATATATATATATATATATATATATATATATATATATATATATATATATATATATATATATATATATATATATATATATATATATATATATATATATATATATATATATATACACATACACACACACACACACATATATATATATATATATATATATATATATATATATATATATATATATATATATATATATAGATTCACTTTATAAGCTCGAAATTCTGAAATCTCGAATTTCAGAATATTGAGCCCATAAGGTGGAAAACCAAATACCCAAAACTACAAAATCGTGAAAGCGTATTCCTGAAACCACAAAACGATGAAATTCAAACTTCCAACACTTTCAAACACCAATACAATAAACACACACACAACTAAACAAGCACACACACTTACCCTTATTATATTCAGGGGGAAATCCCCCCTGGACCCCTCATGTGGGTGGCAAGCCCCCCAAACCCCTCCTACTTAAATATTCGAAATCCAAGGTCACACTACACACACACACACACACACACACACACACACACACACACACACACACACACACACACAAAACACCACCACACAAACTATATTCCTCTTGCACACACACACACATCACAGTAACAACACACACTAACACACGCTAAAACCCTTACCCAACACTCTTAAACATAAACACTTAACTGAATCCATGAATACAGCACAATATCTGAACTGCTAATTCAAACTCTCCCGCATTCAAGATGTTGAATTTCGCACTTATGGGATTGCGATCTTCTGATCCTTCCAGTTTATGAGCTTGAAATTCTGAAATTCTAGATTTCAATATTTTGCGCTTATTTATTTAATTTATTTATTTAACATTTGTTGACTGGGCTAGTCTAAGTGGATATATGTCCATTTTCAGTAGAGGCCTGAGGAGAAAGGCTCTGAGTCATTACAAAGAAAAAAAATACATATATATATATATATATATATATATATATATATATATATATATATATATATATATATACATACACAAAATAGTCCACCAGAACAGTTGAAATATATAAAAAAAAAAAAAAAAAAAGTATATAATATATATATAGAGAGAGAGAGGGATAGATATAGATATATATATATATCTTTATATATATATCTATATATATATATATATATATATATATATATATATATGGATTTACTTTGAATCATCGAATGTTCAGAACATCGACGTTCTGATCATAGAGACCAGAACATCGACGTTCAGAACATTGAAGATTCAAAATGAACCTTAAAAACAACAAAAAAACCCACAAATACTATGTTATGCAGGGGGGCACCCCCCATGTGGGGGGTTGTGCCCCCACACCCCCCTACTTTAATATTCCAACTCCAAGATTGCACTGCAGTGGGGTAAGGGATATCTCCCATTTACTGCTATATGCAGTAGCGCTAAACGAGAGATTTCCCATACCCTACCTGCAATGCCAACACTCAGATGGCACACACACACACACACACACACACACACACACACACACACACACACACACACACACAACTTGCAGGGCACCTTGCTGCCCTGCATACACACCCAGCATTCCACAATCTCACTTACCTGGCATCTCCACTTTAAACCTTCGATGTTCTGAGCATCGATGTTCTGAACATTCGATTATTTAAAGTGCATCCATATATATATATATATATATATATATATATATATATATATATATATAACCTGCTTGATCCAAGTCTATTACTGGATCTATGGGCACTTTCATTGTGTCAGTTAAGATATTCACAAAAATATTGTGATCATTATTCAGAAGTGAAATAGGCCTATAAGAAGAACAGTTTAGAGAATTCTTATTTTCTTTTAATATTGGCGAAATTAAAGAATATTTCCAGGAGGAGGGATCTTTTTACTGGAATGAATTTCAATAAGCATTTTTAAAAAAGGATAGAATATTAGGAGGAAGAAACTTAAATATTTCACAAATTAACCCATCTATTCCAGGAGGTTTATTATTCTTTAGATTTTTTTAGTCTTATCTACAATTTCTTTATATGTTATGGGTTTATTTAAATTGTTTTTAACCTTGAAGGTATTTTCTTAATGTTAAGATTATCTTAATTTAATGTAGAGATATTTGAGTATTTATATTAGTATTTAAATTAGTATAATATAATTTAAAAACATCAAGAATGGAAGCTATATCCATTATACCTTTTTTTTTCATTTCTAATTTCTGAAATATTATTAAATTCATATTGAATCTAAACTCTTCTAGGAAGAGTCTGCATATGTTTAAGAGACAATGAATATGTGTTTAATTTTTCAACAGCCACATTTTTTTTTAGTTAAAATGTCAAAATATGTTTTATTTAATTTTTCTATTTCTTGTGCATTAACTTTATTCTTAAAATCATTGGATTTGACCTGTACCAGAAAATTGTGAATATTTTGGAGTTCTGAATCCCACTATTTAATTTTAATACCAAGTGAATATTTTACTATAAATATATGCTTTTAATTAATCCCATATCATAATAATATCTGTATCTGGTGTGTTAATAAATTCTAAAAATGAAGTCAATTCTGAAATTATCCAAGGTTTAAAATCTTTAAGCTTAATTATGTAGGAAGGTATTCTTGTTATTAATGGAATCTTTTAGAATTAGTATGAATGTTCAAAATAAGAGGACAGGAACCTATAGCCAAGTATGATATACCTGAATATAGATCATGTGAAAATAGTTTACAATCAATTCTGGTCTGTGTACCATATTTAAAATCTTGATGGGAGAATAATAGAGTGAGAATTTTTCATAATTAAGGCATCCTTTAAGTTAAGAGCTTCTATCCACTTACATCATACTTTAGTTGTAGCGGTTAATCTTGTTTTCGTTTTATTGGTAGTATTTGATTAATTTAGTAAACAATTAAAATCCCCATCCTATAATTATATTACCCTTACATTTATCAATAATTATATCTAGATGTTTTTTAGCAATTTACGCCTAAACCTGAAACCCATTAAGGATAAAATCCATGAGCTTTTAAGGAAATACTATAGCATTTTTTCATAGAATCATGACACACCCCTTTTTCTTAGATTTAAAATTTGAGCTAAAATTGTAAATATACTTGGCTTCCAATGTGTTTTCTGTATGTTTTATTCGAGTCTCTTGCAATAAAATAACTTTAATTTTATTTATTTTTTTAGATCATGTACTAAGTTTATTCTTTTCTTGGACTATTTAATCCATTAAGATAATATGGATGTTTCCGTTTAAATGATTACCAAATATTTATTTTTAATAATACAATTCAGAGTACAGAAAATCTGATATATACACATATGTCAATACATTTTATGCTTTTGGACCTACATATATATAATGAACTTGTAAATAACATAAATTAATGTCCAATGTGGAATTATCACAATTCCTAGTCCAACAGAAAAAAAGAGCTATTAGACTAACCAACAGAACACCATATATCCATAGTAGAACCCTGTAATTATATAAAAAATATAGAGACCATTATATAAATTCAAGAAATATGAATAAAATTATTTGATATTAATAAGAAAATAAATATACTTATAATATTACCACGCAGAAACATTAAATGAATCTATTGTAGTACAAGCAAGACTTTAAATGGATTATTTCGTATTTGGATCTGTTTAAATAAAGAAAAAGACAAATCAGTAGCAACCCTCCTGCATATGTTATTATTAGTGTACATAACATATTATAGATGATCCAAAAGAGAAGTACAGGAGCAAACCAAGGCTTACAACAAAAATCAGCATAAATCCAGCAGTCACAGAGGCTCATTCAAGCAGCAGAAATAATTGCTAGTTCAAACAATTACTGAATCCGTGCCAAAGGCCAGTAAAATCCAAGCTGTTTTATTGGTAAGCACTTTCACCCTGTAAGGGCTTTGTCAAACCATAAGAAACAAACACTGAATAAAATCAAGTCACATTTTATAAGGAAATAGGGCTGACATCACTTCCTATTCCTGATTAAAACTTTTCAGTACGCAAAGACAATACATGTAGATAAAAAATGTATATAGAAAACTATATATATAAACAATATATATATATATATATATATATATAAAATATATATAAAAATATTCATGTGTGTATAAAGGCAAATATAAAACATTTGTTAGCATTCTAAAATATGTATGTTTATCTCACAGTGAGTCTCCTATTCTTAAGAACAGGTTTCAACGAAATTTTGTCATTCAGACCTGGTCTGCGGTCTACTCTAAGTTTAATAATCCATTTTAATTCCAGTGTTTCAGTGTAATTGCATATATCCCCTCCCCTAACACTGGGTTCATTGATCTGTATAACTAAGAATACAAATGAATGTGTATTGTCAGTGTCTATAATGATTTTAGAAAGTGCACTGCGTGGAGACACTGTGCAAATGTGATAAAGGTGTTCCCTTACTCTATTTCGTAGGCGTCTGTCTGTCTTGCCTACGTAGAATGCTTGACAAGCAGTGCACTTAGCTAAATAAATGACATGTGATGTATTGCAATTAGCACTGAGTTGAAACCTGAAATAATAGGAAGTAACTCGGTGAATAAACTGGGAACTGGTATCTACAAATTTGCAAAAATTACAACAATTACACGGAACAGTACCTACAATATTGTTCAAACACACATTAGGCTGTGTAGATAGGCGAGGGTAGCAAAGCAATCTATGTAGATTAGACTTGTTCCTATATCTACAATAAGGCTCCTCACCAACAATGTCTTTAAGTTGTGAATCAAGTAAAAGTATATTCCAATTCTTGTTCAAAACCTCTCTTATACTGTTTATGTCTTGCATATAACTAACAGAAATTTAACTGGTGGATCCCTAACTTCAGGACATATATCAGGGACATTCTCTACTGGATATAGTTGTGAGAGATATATGGTCTTGCAATACCATTCCTCAGCTCAAAAACACCTTCAAAGATGGAGGTGATCTCATCTGGCCTATATGCTCTTTGTAAAAGCCTATTACTTAAGTTTGACAACTCTTGTAAGAAGCTATCATGATTTGGATTCATTCTGGATGCTCTTATCACTTGTCCCCTTATCAAGTTCTTATAAATGTAATTGGGGTGCATACTTTACCAATGTAATAGGGAGTTCCTATAGCACATTTTTCTAAAGACTCCAGTATTAAGCATCCCATTTGGCAGTCTATCAACAAAAACATCCAAAAAAGTAATGCAGCTAGTTGAACTTTCAATAGAAAAGTTTAAAAAAATGGTTAAACTGTTAATCACTTTATGGAAGTCATCCAGGGCTTTATCTGTACCAGTCCACAGGAGGAAAAGATCATCAACAAAACGTGCATACAAAACAACATGTTTCTTAAAACTATCTAGGACAAACAACTTACTGCATTCCCAGTCCAGCATGACAAGATTGGCGTAGCTATTGGCACATGAAGAGCCCATAGCCACACCATCCTTCTGAATATAGGCTACCTCATTAAAAAGAAAGATGTTGTTTTCCAGGACAATTTCCACCAAGGCACCAAATAAATCTTTCATAGCTGGACTATAGGCTTCACAATTCTGTTAACATCTCATAACACTCTCAACACCTTCAGAGTTAGGTATCATAGAAAAAAGGGACTGTACATTCAGGGTAACCATTTTATAATACATATCTAATGGTAGATCTACAACCTTGGAATATAAGTCCAGTAAAAAAATGTTTTGTGTCTTTAAGAATATTTGTAGATTCATTCACCAAGGGTTTTAGGTGTGTCTCAAGGTAGATGGATAAAGGCTCCGTTGCCCAACCTCTCCCTGCCACTATTGGTCTCATTGGTGGGTCTCGGGGATTTTTATGTACCTTGGGGAGGCCTTGGATGACTGGAATCAAGGGATCTATCACATGTAAAAAATTAAATAGGTCTTCATCTATAACCTCATTGAGTAATAAATCTTGCAATGTATATGATATGTTACGCACCTTACTCCAGACTTCATTCAAACTAATTATTTCATAAAAATCACAATCACTTAACATGAGAGTCATTTTTTGTAAATAATCAACACTATTAAACACCACTATGGGTCCACCTTTATCAGCTGGCCTGATAATAAGGTTTTTATCATCCCTTAGATTATTCAAAACTGTTCTCAATCTGGGGGTTAAATTCCTATACCACTTTTTCTTCCTGTTATTCTGATCTAGGGTGTGCAAATCATCCTCTACCATTTTCGTAAAAGTATCTAGTAGGGGATGTAATACTGGTACATAAGTACTAGGTTTTTTAAAAATCTTATTATGCAGTGATTCCATAGAAGAAATACCATAGTCCATTTTAAGCTGGACATTCCGACTAAACAACCTCACATCTACAATAGTGTCTATGATTTGACTCCTAACTGAAGGTATAAAAGATAGACCCCTGTTAAGGATCTCTATTTCATCCTCAAATACACCCTGTCTGAAAGATTCCAAACTAATGTCTTAGGACTTTGTCCCACATCTTCTTCAGTGTTTGTCCCGTGAATTCTCCTCCTGAGGCTTTCCTTTTCTTCCTGCCCTGACTCATAGATCTGTTCCTCCCTCCTCTGTGTTGCTCGTCTATGGGGAAAGGGGTAAACCCGTGTACACCCACCAAAGGGGGCTCCTTCCTTCTAACCGAAGGAGCTGGGAGTGGTTGTGAGGTGGCATTGGGTTGAAGGGTGGGTATAGTCTGTGCTGAAGTAGTGGGTTGTGTATTTCCAAATATATCATTAGTACAGTCAGTGTGTTCTTGTAAATCTTTACCTATATTCACACAATTCACTATCTGTGTGCCCTGGTTAACATCCACATCATGAGTGACATCAATGGTTTCAGGTAAATGAACATTGGGGCTAAGCTTTCGATTTAAACTAGAATTCACAACACTTACAACTCCATTATTCTCTGTAGACAAAATAGAAGAGATTAAACATTGGTGTAACTGGCAGTATTAACATTGTTGTTTCTATTAAAATTAACACTGTCATTTCTGCTAAATTCTGCCCTCGGCCAAGAGAAGACTTGGCCGTTTTTAAAATCCACTGTGTCCCTCCATATTTTAGAGCATTTCTGCTCAAGTAGCTTCTTCTCATACAAAAAAATTGTCTAACAGTCACTCTGTTAATCTGCCTACAGTAACTGCAGGAAAATTAGTAGAAATAAAGTTTTGTGAGTTCTTGATCTTCTCCCTCAATAACAGTTCTTCAGGAAAGAAGAAGTCATTAAGTAAAGTCATGTACTTAATACTGACCTCCAGACTGAGTTGTTGCCACTTGTACAACAGCTCTGGGTAGGTAGAACCTGTTGTCGGCATCTTAAGAATACGTAGGCCTCTTGAAATAATCCTACATTGAAAACAGACTTCAAAGTGTTGTCTTTGGGTCTGTAAACATTTTAGTTTAAAAAAATCAGCTTCAAGTTGTTCAAAACACTCCGTAAGGTCATTTAACACTTCTGGTGATGTCCCAGCCTCGGACTCGACCTCAGACACCTCAAACGTTATCAACGGATTATTCTCCTCACATACACATCGCAAAAACCTATTCAGGCTCTTGGATGTTTGCAATGTAGTTTCCAAGTTAAAAGGCAGTTCTATGTCAACCTGTTCAGCCATGTCACCATGATATTTCTTGTGTATTAACTTTATTTTTAAAATCCTTGGATTTGACCTGTACCAGAAAATTGTGAATATTTTGGAGTTCTGAATCCCACTATTTAATTTTAGTTGTAATATCAAGTGAATATTTACCATGAATATATGCTTTTAATTAATCCCATATCATAATAATATCTGCATCTGGTGTGTTAATAAATTCTAAAAATGAAGTAAATTCTGAAATTATCCAAGGTTTAAAATCTTTAAGCTTAATTATGTAGGAAGGTATTCTTGTTATTAATGGAATCTTTTAGAATTAGTATGAATGTTCAAAATAAGAGCAGCATGATCTGAAATAGGGCAGGAACCTATAGCCAAGTATGATATACTATAGCAATAACCCACGCCTGGGTGTGGGTAATGCTGGATTTACCCACGGTTGGTGTGGTTTGGTCATGAGGGCGAAGCCCGAGTGGCCAAACAAAGCCAACCGTGGGTAAATCTGGCATTACCTACACCCATAAGTGGGTTATTGCTATTATACAATGACATTATTTAAGAAAAAAAATAATTACTTTTCTTAAATAATGGCATTGTATAATGCCTCCTTGCTGCCCTTCCGCAGCTGTCTGGTATTCTGCGGCAGGTCTGATGTACTGTGCATGCATATACCTATGCAGTACATCAGAGCTGTGGGCAAAAGCAATGGAGAAAGCAAGATCTCCGTTGCTTTTACAATGTTGCTATGTTAAATGGTTTTAACATGGCGAGACAGCTTTAAAGCAACGGAGAATCTCCGTTGCTTTTTTTAAAGCTGTCTCGCTATGTTAAACCCATTTAACAAAGCGAAACAGTTTTGAAAAAAGAGCAACAGAGAAAGCAAGATTTCTATTGCTTTTTACAAACTGTCTTGCTATGTTAACCTCATTTAACATAGTTAGACAGCTTTAAAAAACGCAATGGAGAATCTCCATTACTTTTTTTAAAGCTGTCTCGCTATGTTAAACTCATTTAACATAGCGAGACAGTGTGAAGCAACGAAGATTTTGCATTCTCCGTTGCTGTAAAAAAAAGAGTTATAGTAATGGAAAAAGTCCGGCCGACCTGACCTTTTTCCATTACTATAACTCTGATTTACAATGTGCACGCTGACCAATCAGCATGCACGTTTTTGAATATTAATGGAGGGTTGTTGTATAATTGAATATAGATCATGTGAAAATAGTTTACACTCTATTCTGGTCTGTGTGCCATATTTAAAATCTTGATGGGAGAATAATAGAGTGAGACTTTTTCATAATTAAGGCATCCTTTAAGTTAAGAGCTTCTATCCACTTACATCATACTTTAGTTGTAGAGGTTAATCTTGTTTTCCTTTTATTGGTAGTATTTGATTCATTTAGTAAACAATTAAAATCCCCATCCTATAATTACATTACCCTTACATTTATCAATAATTATATCTAGATTTTTTTTAGCAATTTACGCCTAAACC
The DNA here is from genome assembly GCF_019279795.1 of Protopterus annectens. Taxonomy (NCBI): domain Eukaryota; kingdom Metazoa; phylum Chordata; order Ceratodontiformes; family Protopteridae; genus Protopterus; species Protopterus annectens. The sequence continues at coordinate 738,788,802 of NC_056750.1, read as the reverse complement.
TGAAACCCATTAAGGATAAAGTCCATGAGCTTTTAAGGAAATACTATAACATTTTTTCATAGAATCATGACACACACCTTTTTTTTAGATTTAAAATTTGAGCTAAAATTGTAAATATACTTGGCTTCCAATGTGTTTTCTGTATGTTTTATTCGAGTCTCTTGCGATAAAACAACTTCAATTTTATTTAATTTTAGATCATGTACTAAGCTTATTCTTTTCCTTGGACTATTTAATCCATTAAGATAATATGGATGTTTCCATTTAAATGATTACCAATTATTTATTTTTAATAATACAATTAAGAGTACAGAAAATCTGATATATACACATATGTCAATACATTTTATGCTTTTGGACCTAAATATTTAGTAAATCACGCCATAAAAATGAGAAAAGATTAGAAAAATATATATAATTAATTTGTAAATAACATAAATTAATGTCCAATATGGAATTATCACAATTCCTAGTCCAACAGAAAAAAAAGAGCTATTAGACTAACCAACAGAATACCATATATCAATAATAGAACCCTGTAATTATATGAAAAATATAGAGACCATTATATAAATTCAAGGAATATGAATACAATTATTTGATATTAATAAGAAAATAAATATCCTTATAATATTACCATGCAGAAACATTAAATGAATATATTGTATTACAACCAAGACTTTAAATGGATTATTTTGTATTTGGATCTGTTTAAATAAGTAAACAGACAAATCCATAGTAACCCTCCTGCATATGTTATTATTAGTGTACATAACATATTATAGATTGTAAATTGTTATTACTAGAGGAAATTCTACTACCAAGAATCTGACCTAAAGGAACAGACAGAAAGTGGACAATTAATAATGCTCTGTATTGCATGCCTCCATCCATTTACATATTAATGTAATTCTTTCATTAAACTATAGAACTTTATAGAATATAGGTTCATAGGTTCATACTAGGCTATCTGCCCTAGGGCATTTATAAGCCTAGCCAGAGTGTGTTTGGCTTTCGCCACCCATTTTAAATGAATTTTGCTATGCCCTTTTTCGAAGATAGTATACTGTGCCTCTGTCTAACAGTGACACAGAAGTGATACCCGGGGTAAACCTACGATATCCCATCCACTCATCAAGATTCCTCTTGAAGAGAGTCAATGAGGGACTCTGCCTAACCTGGACTGGGATTTTATTCCAGAGTGAAGGGAGCCTCTGGGTTATGAATCTGTCCCTCCAGCATGTCCTATTTATTTCAGTGCTGAGGTTCAAGTCTCTCGAGCGCGTAGCTCGATGGGATTTGGATTTTCTGAGGTGCAGCATGTCCATTAATTCCGGGTTGGACATGGCATTATACCTCAGGCACAGATTGCCTCTGAGCAGGCGGTATGCCACTGAGTAGAGCTGAAGTTTCTTTAACCGGGCAGCATATGGCATCTGTTTGAGCCCTTTGATCCTCTTTGTGAGGTACTTTTGGGGTCTTTCCAGTTGCTGCAGGTGTCTGGTAAGGCACATCCCAAAAGGGGCATTGTACTCAATTATGGGCCTGATGAGGGATGAGTAAAGAGGCACGATGACCTCCCCTGATCTAGATGTGAATCTTTTCATGATTAGGTGGGCTATATAAAATGTTTTTCTAACCACTTTGGCCACGTGGTTTTCAAATGAGAGATTGCTATCAACTTGGGTCCCTAGGTCCCTAATTACTTCTTCCGTACTTAATGGAATACCACCTATGTGGTAATTTGTGGGCACTTTGTTTTTGCCAAAGGGGATGACTATACACTTTTTGGCATTTAGCTTGAGGCCATGGCTCTGGCACCAGTTATCTGTTTCTATGAGGCCCTTTTGTAGGATGCTTGTATCGGCTGGAGAGTCGATTATGGCGCCTAGTTTGCAGTCATCTGCGAACTTGGTCAGCCACAGTCCTTCCATGTTGGCCTGTACCTCCGAGAAATATATACTGAACAAGAGAGGTCCCAGGACTGAGCCTTGTGGGATGCCACTTGTAACTGGTTTGGAGTCTGACATGGCTCCAGCAATTCTTACCATGTGGGTTCTGTCCTTGAGCCAGTTTGCAACCCATCTAGTGACATAGGGGTTTATATTTAAGCTGGTGAGCTTATCTATAATGCCCGACTGGGGTATTGTATCAAAGGCTTTTGCGAGGTCCACGTAGGCTGTGTGGACCACCTTCCCCTCGTCAATGGCCTTGGTGACCGTTTCAAGGAAATCGACCAGGTTTAAGAGGCAGGATCTGCCCTTAACAAAGCCGAACTGGGTAGGATCCAGTGTCTGTAGGTCCCCAATATCTTTATTTATGAGGTCCATGATGATCTTTTCCATAGCTTTGCAGATCAAGCTAGTCAGGCTTATGGGAAGATAGTTTCCAGGATCCGTTGAGGCACCACCTTTGGGGAGAGGGACCACTGTTGCTGTACGCCACTCTTTGGGTACATATCCTGTAGTAAGGTTGAGATTGAACAGTAGTTTTATGTTTGGGTTTAGCTCTTCTTGGAGTTCATGTAGGATACAGCCCGGGACACCGTCTGGTCCCATTGATGCTGTGTTTTTTGCTTTGGAGAGGGCGGCTCTTACCTGAGCATCTGAGATGTCAGGGGGGCAGCACTCTGCTGGGATAGATATTTGCCCTTTTGGTGGGGATGGGGGGAGAAGTTTGCGCTGAACCTGTCAGCTAGGATATTGGCAATGTCTGTGGGTTCGGTGTATTTTTTGTCATTTTGGACTAATTCTGAGCATATCTGGGAATTCCCACCCAGGTTCCTAACATAACTAAAGAAAGCCTTGTGATTATCCTTAGTGTCCTGTGCAATTTTTCTCTCGAAGCTGGCCTTAGACAATTTTATGAGTGCCCGTAGTTTTTTGGTAATACTGATCAGAGATGCCTTCCCTTTTTGGGATTTTGCTCTATCATGTTGTAGCTTCCTCCTTCTATTGTATAGTTTGTTTATGGCTGGGGTCCACCAGACAGGATGTCTGCCTATGGAGGATTGGGTCTTGGTTTTATTTGGGATTGCATGGTCCATGCATTCCTGAAGGTGTTCATAGAATACGTTTATAAAGGATTCTGCGGTCTGGTCCGTATTTTCCACAGGCCCGGGGGCTTTGAAGGATTACACCTCGGTTTTGAGGAGTGTGAAATTTGCTTTAGAGAAGTTTTTCACTGTGGTTTGCTGGGCAGGGGGTGGGGTCAGGATGTGAATATCCAGTGAGATTAGTTTATAGTCTGATCTTACCAGTGAGGGATACACTTCTGGTCTGGAGCATAGAGCCCCCATGTTGGTGATGATCAGGTCCAGTATGTTTTCCCCTCTTGTGGGAGTGGTAACAAGTTGTTCCATAGCATTTGAGTTTATAAATTCTAGGAACCTTTGGGCTAGGGTGTTGGAGCTAGATTAATGCTCCCAGTCTATGTTTGGGTAGTTGAAGTCGCCCAATATAATGGTGTTTGGAGAGACCATCATATTTTTAAGTGTTCTCAGGAAGGCCGAGTGGGGTTCCTGGGTTTGGGAGGGTGGTCTGTAGCAGGCTATAAACTGGAAGGTAGTTTTACCCACTGTTAGTTGCACATGGATAGTCTCTGATGCTTCGTGCTGTGCCACCAACCTGGAGGTGTGGGTATCTTTGACGAATATTGATAGTCCCTCTCCTTTTGTGGTTCAGTCCAAGTTTTGGGGCCGAAAAGCATGGTATGAGGTATAACCTGGTAGTGCTGGGGTGGTTTCAGGAGCCTTGAACCAGGTTTCTGTTACTGCACAGATATCGATGTTCTCCATGCTAAGGAGAGTTTTGAGTGCGTGCATCTTGAGGTTTAGACTTCTGGCATTGAGTAGCATTACTCTTAGTTTCTTATCCCTTGTGATACCTATGGAGGTGGGTTTGTCTTTTGAGCCTTGCCTACAAAAGGCACTATGGGGGTGGCAAGAGCCTTTGCCAATATCCGAAAGCCCAGGGGTGACAGGTGCAAGCCGTCCCTAGCGAAGCATCTTGGCTTGTCGAGCATGTCATCCCAGGCTGACAGGCATTGGATCCCCTTTGAATGACACCAATACTTAAGCCAGTTGTTGAAATTGATCATCTTGTCTTCATATTGTGGCATCATTCTTGGTGAGGATAAGATGCTACTCAAGGTCAGGGTCATACCGGCCTGGGCTACATGCTCAGAGAGCTCCTGTATGTCTCTTTTCATGTAGTCCAGGGAGGTACGTCTCAGGTCATTCACACCAGCATGGATAATGACTGAGTCATATTTGTACTTGCCTTCGAGTGACCTGAGTGCTTGTGTTATGTGGCAGATCCTAGCGCCCGACAGGCAGCTCACTGTGACCTTCTCCTTGTTCAGCCTGGTGAGCGGGACGTCAGTGTGCCTGACGATAGAGTCACCTATTACATATGAGGCCAAACATCCGAGTGACGCCTCCAGGTGCATCTGCAGTTACCTCCTACTGCTCCTCTAGCCGTCAAATATTACTTGTGCATATTTGCATTAATAATTCCAAAACCATGCTACATACAAGGTTTAAAATTATTTTATCTTGAAGCATACATGATGGCAAACACAATTGTATTGATATTTGGCCTCTGTCAATGAGTATTTGTTAGAATTGTAAGGTGATAATGTAATTTTTAAAGGCTCAGGCCACACCCACTAGGAGTTAAAGGTACATACTGAAAATAGTTGTACTGGAGTTAACTTTGTGTATGTGTCTACCTGTTTGAGCTAATATTCATTATCTCTTGGAGAGCACTCTGCTTTGGCATGTAAGCAGCCCCCACACACTCACTCATCTTCCATTTCTCTTTTATTCCCTTCTGTTAGCAAATAGCATCCACAACTGATCAAATACTGTGTGTGTTTGTTAATTTAGTTGAGAGCGCAACAGCCAATAGATACAAGGTTATCCTATTTTACCACCTGTTAAATGGTTAAGAAATGACTTTCAGCTTCACAGAAATTATGGGTCAGTTCTGATTGTTTTCCTTAAACACAAACTTGCTTGGATCTTGGCTCATCCCGCTCTGTTTGACCTTGCTATGCTTGGGCTTACTTAGGTACCCTCACTGCCCCCCTATCCTATCCGCCCCCAGTACCTGTAATTTAAACTTGACCAAACTACACCCACCAGAGTTAAAAGCACCCAATCTGTTATAGTAATTACAACTAACCCCTCCCATTACAAATTACTAGCTATTCCCTCCCCTTAACTCTCTTCCACTTTAGAACTAGCTTGACTAATCCCATAGCCATTCTGCTCTCCACTGTACTATAATTTCTGCAGTACCACAATACTCAAACACAATTATGTCTCTAAAACCCACCTCCTTGGTACTCCTTCCTCTTCTTCTCTTTCTAAGCTACCGCCACCTTCTCAACAGTCCTCCAAATTCTAATCACTCTCCCTCCTTTCACATAACTTCTACATACCCCACATATGTTAAACACCCCACAACCACTATATCCCCTCATCTCTATTTCTTCAATACCAACTTCCTATTCCCTTATAAACTCATTCATGTTCACTGCCTCTCATCCGCAGTCCCTAACAACACTACTATAACACAACACCCAACTCTCAAACAGGATACTAAGCACTCTAAATTAATCTTTTCCCATATTCATCAACTTATTATCAACCTTCTCTCTGATGACATTCACCCAAACCCTGGTCCCTCTACCTCTCTTCATTCAAACTCATCCCTTCTATCACCCCCCCCCCATTCTGCAAATCTTTCCTTTTCACTACATTGTAAGCTCAAAGCTTATGTAACAAGATTCCAAACTTCCATGCTTGGCTACAACTTAACCACCCAGATATCCTATCCTTTACTATAACCTGGTTAAAGCCACACACAAAAGATCATGAAATCACTCCCCCCAACTACAGTATGATTAGAAATGATGGGACCCTCAAAAAAGGTGGTGGAGTAGCTCTTCTCTACTCCTCCTTCCTTAAAGTTACTCCCTTCACCAAACCCATACCCCAGTTCACCAATGCTGAACTAACCCTGGCCCTCCAGATGAATAGAAACAAACACATATGTATAGCCGCTCCTTACATTCCCCCAGGAGACAATATCCCTATTCTTGAGGATATCCTCTCCTGGTTCTCCTCTAACATTACCAGTGAGACCATAATCCTCAGTGACGTTAATATTAACTGGATCGATATTCAGTCTCCTACTTCTCCACACAGCATAAATGTATACAACTTCTCACAACTAATAAACTCTACTACCGGGCCCTCGAAAAACTTCTCTTCTGGGACTACTTTTGATTAGATTTTTGTCTCCCACCCCCAATACATCTCTGACAGTGGCATCCTACCTGACACTCTTAGCGATCATCTTCCCTGTTTTGCTCGTCACCTTCCCTCCTCTTTACAACTATCCCAAACTTATATCTCCTCCTGCTCTCTCAAAAACTTCAACCCTGAAACCTTCTCCAGATCTCTAAAACACACAAACTGGAGTCCTCTAAAAACCCTCTCCCTGGATAATGCAGTAGCCTACTTTAATACTACATTCTTAGACCTGTTAAATATCCTTGCTCCCTCCAGAACCAAAAGAATTAAAAGTAAAATTGTCCCATGGTTAAGCAAAGAAACTGCAACCATTATGCATCTCCATGACAAAGCCTGGAAACATTACCAGAAAAATAAAACCCATACCACCCTGACTGAACACAAGCTACTATGCAGCAAAGTAAAATAAATTATTGCAACCAACTGCAAATCCTATTTTTCCACCCTTCAAAATAACCACAAGACCAACCCCAAAAAATTCTGGAATGGCAACTCCACCCTCTTCAATCCTGGCCAAAGAGACAGCCCCTGCCCTGACCCAAATATCCTAGACCTCTCCTTAGCCACCCAATTTAACTCCTTCTTTATTGATTCTATAGAGAAACTATCTACTTCCTTCCCCAGCAAAGCTTCACTTCCACCTCCTCCTATCTCTCCCTTCACCTAACACTACCACCTCCCAACCCCCTTCCTTTGCTATCAAACCCATTCCTATCTCCACCATAAAAAACTCCTTCAGAAACTGAAACCATGCTCAAATGACCCCTGATGACCTTCCTGTCTACTTCCTCAAAATGGCTGCTGATGCCATCGTCTTTCCCATCTCCATTCTAATAAACTGCTCAGTCTAAGAAAACTATGTACCCTACTCTGGAAAAAAGGCCTATATTATCCCCCTTCACAAAGGAGGCAATAAGAACAACATTCCCAATTTCTGGCCAATCTCTATCTTATCCCCTGTTTCAAAAGTTCTAGAAAAGTGTATCTACCTTCATCTTCTACCATGCCTGACAGCCACCTACTTAACCACCACACAACATTGTTTTTGACCTGGCCACAATACCACGACCACTCTCATCTCCTTCCTTGAAACCGTCAACAAAGCCATGGATTCCAGCTGTCTCGTGTCCACCCTGCTTCTGGACTTATCCAAGGCCTTTGTCACTATCTCCCAGAACCCTCTCCTTTCTAAACTCTCTAATCTAAACCTATCCCACTCTTCTGTCATCTGGTTTTCTAGTTACCTCTCTGACAGACAACAAGCTGTCAAATGGAAAAAGAGCCACCTCCTCCTTCCTTAATACACCTACAGGCATACACCAGGGTTCCATATTGGGTCCCCTACTGTTCAATATTTTCATAAATGACTTCCACCAGAACACTCCTAGTGCTTAACTGATTAAATACGCAGATGACTCTACAATTATCTGCTCCACTACTTCCACCTCCACTCTCTTAAAACTAACTCAGGATGCTTTCTCTTATACTGAACGTTAGATAATAGACAACCACCTATCACTCAATGCATCAAAAACTAAAATTGTTATTTTACCCTTCAAAAAGTACCATTATAGACAAGAACTCATTCTCCATTACTAGCCAAAACAATACCTCTCTCGAGGTAGCCTCCCACGCAAAGTTTCTAGGAGTCCTTATTGATGAACAGTTAAAATTCGATACCCACCTCCTAACTAATATAAAGAAAATCCACCAGAATCTAGGCATGCTCTACTGCCATAACT
>NC_056750.1:738723238-738775738 GCF_019279795.1 Protopterus annectens | reverse complement strand
AATTTGTTATAGATCCTTTCTCAGACAAACTTCAGCATAAGAGTGCTTGAAATTGCTCATTTGCAGTTGAAATTTCAGTCTCCAGGTAATCTTAACAGGAAAATTAATATGAAACCTCTTCAAAGTCAGAAAATGAGAAGATTATATAATTATTTATAAGATTAAGTAAAGTTTTGTCAATAAATGGACAAATTTGCTGTACTTTATGATAATTTTATAGACCTCTAAAAAGAAGCTGTTTCACTTACCTACGTTTTTGAATTATTACACCTGAATGCCATTTCTTGCTGTAGCAGATGCATTTGGGGAGGTGTTGGTGGTGTTGCAGAAGTACCTATTACTCTGTGTGTGTGTGAGATTACCAACTTTTATTGACTGTTGAGTGCACTGAGGTGAGAGGGTATGCCAGTTGATCGATTGGCAGAGGTTATACTTCACGGTTGTGCAAACTGACATACATCTGACTTTATTTATTTTTTTTTAAACATTCAGTTTTTTGGATAACTGACACTATCCTTTTGTTCCCTTGGAAAACTAGGGACTGCTGCAGACACTAGATTTTTCCATGACTAATTGAAGAGAACCCATACCCATGTTCATAAGCAGCCAATAAAGGCTTGCATACAAAAGTGGCCTTACATGTTTACATATTACTGAGATTCATAGAGATAAGCATAAAGAGGCCTAATTTGCATATAAAATGCATAAAATGCACTTGAACTTGCATGGAATAGTTTACATCGGTAAAATTAAGTTGAGGTTAAACTAGGGCTAGACCATACTTTGGTCACGGTGTGGATGAAGAAGTAGTTGGTAAACGACCAATTGATAATTCTATGAAAATGTCTTTGACTTATTCTAACAGTGTGCATTATATATGTGATACTGTTAGAAAACTTTGGAGGGCCTTGTATCTGATAGCACAAATAGGACTGTTCTTGGTGATGAGCCATGGTTTCCATTTAAGAATTTTAGTTCAATCAGAAGGAAATTATATTGTAAACCTGTGAGGCTTTATGCAAATTTTCAGCCTTCTTCAGACCTAAAGGGCACCTTTCCATGTGGTGGTTGCAATGTTTGTGATTTCATTAAGATTTCTGATCATTTTATTCATCTGAACACTGGACAGAAGTTTTGTTTTAATCTCTATGCTGATTGTTGTACTTTGAATGTTGTTTATCTTGTTGTATGTGAAATGCACTCCAGTTATTATGTTGGTAAAACCAATTGTCCTTTTAGGGACAGAATTAAGGAGCACTTATATAGTATAAACAGACAAAATATCAAGAATGCCCTTGGTAAACATGTAATTAATGAAGGTACTGCATACTCTTTTAAATTTTTTGGTTTTGAGTTGTATTTACCTGATGGGCGGCCACGGTGGTGCAGCAGTTAGCATTGCCACCTCACAGCAAGAGGTTCTCTGGTTCGATTCTCAGCTGGGGTGCTTTCTGTGCAGAGTCTGCATGTCCTCCCTTTGGTCACGTGGGTTTCCTCTGGTTTCCTCCCACATCCCAAAGACATGCAATAGGTGGATTGGACACTCTAAATTGGCCATAGATGTGAGTGTGTGCCTTCTGTGGAAGGTTGGGTGCCAGGCTGGCAACTTGACACTGTAAAACTCCACTGCCAATCATTAGCGGACAGATGATCTGCTGTGGCAACCCCTAACCAGGAAAAGCCGAAAGAAGAAGAAGAAGTTGTATTTACCTGATATTAGAGAAGGAGATGTGAGAACATATACTGAGAATCTTGAGACAAAATGGAGTTTTGATACTTCAGTCCACTAGAGGTAATGGTTTAAATGAGTTTATACCTTTAAGGCCTATACTATGATCATGTGATTTAAGAAGATAAGTGATCTATTTAAATGTCTTATTCCTTAATTATTAGATCTGATGAAGCACTGTAGTTCGGTGTGAAAATGCTCATCCTGTGTTCTATCGTTTTGTTCTGTTATAATAAATTCAAGTTTTAATTTTATACCTTCCTGCCTTACCTTATTTTATTTATTTGTCTACACATTTTAATATATTGTGCTGGTTACTTGTTGCCTTGTCTAGTTTTCACGTTTCATTAACTTGAGGTAACTTGAGATTGGTGCCAAATGACTTAGGAAACCACAGACTTCATAAAGTAAAAGATAAAATAATAATAATGAATTTTAATATGTCACAGTTCAGAATGATATAAAATTAGTGAGTTACCTTGAAAAAACATTTATTTTTTGGATATAATGGCCATATTATGGCTTAAGGGAATAGTGTACAGTTGCCATTTTTAAGTAGTAAATCATTACAGCAGCAGAGAGAAATGATTTGTAATCACTAAGAAAATTGTTTTACTTTAGTGCATTTAGTGCATTTATTAGAAGCATAAACAATAAAGTTCACAACCTGCATGCTCTCTTAGCAGTCCATTCCCCAGATATAATGTGTCTTACAGAAACCTGGCTAAAACCTACTGTACCTGACAACGAGGCTTTACCTCGTTAATCGGACCGCACTGCTAAGAAGGGAGGTGGGATAGCAATTCTTTATAAAAATACACTAAGTGTAACTAGGGATTTTGTACAACCACCCCTGTTTAATGCAGAAATCCTCACTACTAAACTTAAAATTAATAACAACAAGTCCATAAACATTGTCTTTGTCTAGATACCCCCAGGTAACAATATAAGCAAACTAGAAGACATTTTTCATTGACTAGCCACTACCTACCCCCAGGAAATCATTTTTTTTTTTGGTGACTTCAATATCGACTGGTTCACATGCTTAGCTGAATCCCCGGTCACCCACACAAATCTTTTCGAGATCACACAGTTAATAACCACTCCTACTAAGATTAGCAAACCCACTAACAGAGCAAGTATTTTAGACTGGATACTTGTCAATAACCACCCCTATTTGTATAAATCTGGGACCCTCCTTGATGATCTCAGTGATCACTCCCTAACCTACATTATTAGACATAAGGTCGAGAACCCCCACCTCACCACATACAAGACAATCAGAAATTATACGAACTTCAATCCCATCAAATTCCAACAAGAACTTAAGTCACTTAATTGGTCAGCCCTCAAACAACTACCATTAGAAGAGGCAGTAGCAAACTTTAGCACTAAATTCCTGACTATACTTGACTCTCATGCTCCTGAACGTACGATTAGAACCAAATCTAATACTGCACCATGGCTCACAAAAGAAACCAAATCTAAAATCAAACTTAAAAATAAAGCTTGGGACAACTGACGAGCAAGTAAAGCCCCTCGTGACCAACAGAGATTCCATTAACTTAGGAATGACACTAAAAAAATCCATTTTGCTAGACAAAAAAAAAATACTACCTTAACCTTCATCAAAAACACCAAAGCAATCCCCAAAAGTTCTGGGCAGGAATACACCAACTACTTCATCCAGGACAATCTACTACTCCACCCCCTTCCAACTCTACCCAAACATCTCCTGAGGACATTGCTAGTGCCTTTAATAATTTTTTCACTGATACTATTCAGTCCCTAGCTAACCAACTCACTCCCACATGCACTAACATGACCTCAACCACATATGCCACTTATCCCCTCTTTAACTTCCAACTGGTCTCTACTGCTCTTATCTGATCCCTAATCAAAATTTAAAACCTACCACCCTATCTGCCGACCTCCCCCCTGCTGAATACCTACAAAAAGCTGTAGGCGGCATAACATACCCCATCTCTATCTTGATCAATAGGACCTTAACAGATAGTACTATCCCTTCCATCTGGAAAATATCCCATGTTATCCCACTCCACAAAGGAGGAAGCTCAACTGAACTGTCCATTTAAAGACCCATAGCTATTCTTTCACCAGTGGCCAAAATAATGGAAATGTGTGTCCATAAGCAACTAATGCACTATCTCACTCAGAACAACCTACTGGCAAACTCTCAGCATGGCTTTAGGCCACATTAAAGCACCACAACCGGCCTCCTTTCCTTCAATAATGTTATTACCCTAAATCAGAATGCTAATATACTATTCTCAGCCCTCTTTTTAGACATGTAGAAGGCCTTTGATATGTTCAACCCCCAACTACTTATCCACTCTCTGAAAACCATTTCCCTGGACAACCATGCTATTCAATGGTTCTCATCCTATCCGAATGGTAGAAAGCAGACTGCATTATGAAATGACAAATTGTCCACCCTGCTTCCTCTGACCCTTGGTGTCCCCCAGGGCTCTATTTTAGGTCACTTACTCTTTTCTGTATTCATCAGTAACCTTCATACTATCAGCCCGTAAGTGACCTGTATCCAGTATGCAGATGACTGTACTCTGATCTGCTCTGCCTCCTATCCATCAGACCTGCAAACCTTAACCCAGAATACATTTAACACTGTTGAAAATTGGCTCTCTAATCATTGCCTGCTCTTAAATCTCAACAAAACTAAACTACTACTCTTCACCCCCACCAGTAGGTCCATCCCACTTTCCTTCTACATAACATCCAATAATGGTACCTCTATTTCTCTAGATACTCACACTAAGCTCTTAGGGGTTATAGTAGATAATCTCAAATTTGACTTGCATGTTAATAAAACTATCAAAACCATTAATCAGAAGCTTGGCTCACTCTATAGAAATAAACCTTTCCTAACCCCATTAGCAAGGACCGCTGTCGCTCACTCTCACCTGCCTTCTACCCTCCTTTATGCTTCTATACTTGTCAATTTGAACAAAACTGAAAACAGCAAACTCTCACACTGCTACAACCATATTTCCAGATTCACCATTAACTCTACATACAGGACACATCACTGTCAAAACCTCTATCTCTTATGGTAGCTAGAGTTCCCTAACTTACTTAAGTTTAATCAGCTCACTGTTGCGCACAAAATTCTTAATCACCCTGAAAATACTCCTGCACTTAAAAACATTATAAAACCATGTAGCAACCCCAGACCGCTAAGCTCATCCAACAAACTGCTGGTCCAAACTCACAAAGCCATTAACTCAGCAGGAGACTCCCTGTTTCCATCTTCGTTGGCAAAACTTGGAACTCACTCCCAGCTAACCGTACTCTTGAACCCTCACTAAATCTCTTTAAGAAAGGCCTCAAACAATATTTTAAAATGCACTGGCTTTGTCCCTGCACTAACCCTGATTAACTTAATATCTACCTTGTTTATTTTAGTACGCTATACATTTTTCCAACAACTGTATGCTACTAGTTAGCGTTGTAGTTTATGAAACACTGTGAACCTGTTGTGTTCCCATTGAGGGCTACACATAACTTACTCTGTACATACTCTGTAAATATGTTTTGTCTCTGAAGGTGTTTTTGTAGCTGTGTTCCTGTCTTAATGTGTTATGTTTATATCTGTAATCTGGAGCTTTTCTCCCAGGGCCTCCGCTGAAAATGGACATGTATCCAGTCGGACTATTTTGGTCAACAAATGTAAAATAAATAAATAGTGATTATGCATACATATGCATTATAATAGTGATGTGTTGAACTGCTAAGGATGTGCTGTTGGCTGAACATAATATGACCTTTAAGATTTCTGAGTGTCACTGAAGAATGAAAAATGACAATATTATGAATACAAGTAGTATGAATCTTTTAAGAAAAGTGATTGCTTTACCCTTCTGAATGTATTATGATACTGCAAATATTAGTATAGCACAATTTTACTTTGCTGGACCAAGATTTTAAATGAGTATATAACTATGGGGTTTGTGTTAACTTGTTTATAGGAGTGCATGACTATACTTTTTTTTTTTTTCGCATGCAGTAGTGAAGCAAAACAAGGGATCAAGGCAGAGGGAAAGACAACTTTAGCCATGAGGAAAATTGTGTCCTCATGTAAGCTTTTAGGACATATGGGAATTGTCTGTTTCTCTCTCTGTTATATGTGGGCTCAATTAAGCTTAGATTACAAAAGCCTGGAATCAAGTTGTTGAGCATTAATATAGTGGGTGGCAGAAATTGTGAATTAACGCAGTTCGAGGGAGGGCAAATTATATGATAGGTCATGCTAGAAACAAGGAGATGCAAAATGTAATTGCTCATACCATTACTGGGGAGGCACTTTCAACAATTACCCCATTAACGCCAACCTCATGAGGACAGCTTTGATACATGAAACTAATAACCAGTGGTGGTGGTGTGGTTATTACCATTGTTTGCAGAAACAGCACTCATTGCTCAGGAAGGTTGATTTCAAAACTGTAACACATATTTATACAGAGAATTAAATGATGGCATGGAATGAGTACATTAAACACATGACAATTACTATTAGTAGGTGAGCCTTCCACATCTACACAGAATAATAATGAAAACAGACAGCGCAGTCATAGCTCTCAACCTCTTATTGCAGGAAATCAAAGACAAAGCCTGACAAAATGGAGGACAAAGGCCCAAAACATAGGGGCAGATTTTAAATATTGCTCTTAGAAAGTTTCAAGAGTAATAGAGCTTGTGTTAACATACATTTTCTGATGGGTATGACGTCTGAAACTGAAATGTACGTCATTATTTAGTGACTTCAATCCTTCAATCATCCCAGTGATTGGCCATAGAAACACAAATTTTATGAGGAACACACCAAAAATATGAGGAAAAAAATCTGGACATTCTGTGAAAATCTGGACAGGTGAGAGGTATGACCATGATAAGTGTGCCCTGCACCTCCTTAATAAGCATACAGTACTGTATGCCATTTCAATTTTAGTAATGTTTTCATATCTTATTTATAGGGTCAGCCTCAGAAATACATTTCCGCTATACAAACATTTGGTGGAGATCAGCAGCAGAATAGCTGTTGAAGATGACAATAGCATATTTATGGAGAAGCCTGAGCAAAGTGGCAGGCAGACCTCAAGTTTAATGGCAGGATCTCACACCTTGCAACATGTTGCTAACTCTGCAGGAAGTGACAACGCATCCCAAAGGCACATTCTCACTTTACACTCACATTCATAGGTTCATAGGTTGAATACTAGGCTATCTGCCCTAGGGCATTTATAAGCCTAGCCAGAGTATGTTTGGCTTTCGCCACCCTTTTAGATTAGTTGACTGTGCCTCTCTATAGTAGGTCACAGAAGGTAGCCCTTTTAAGGTTTGTTTACTGTACCTCTGTCAAGCAGTGACACAGAAGAGATCCCAGGGGTAAACTTACGATCTCCCATCCATTCGTCAAGATTTTTCTTGAAGGGGGTCAGTGAGGTGCTCTGCCTGACATGGATTGGGATTTTGTTCCAGAGTGAGGGGAGCCTCTGGGATATGAATCTGTCCCTCCAGCATGTCCTATTTATTTCTGTGCTGAGGTTCAGGTCCCTGGAGCATGTAGCTCTAAGGGATTTAGATTTCCTGAGGTGAAGCATGTTCATTAATTCTGGGTTGGATATGGTTTTATACGTCAGACACAGATTGCCTCTGAGTAGGCGGTACGCAATTGAGTAGAGCTGGAGTTTCTTTAGCCGAACTGCATAGGGCATCTGTTTGAGCCCCTTGATCCTCTTGGTGAGATACTTTTGGGGTCTTTCCAGTTGCTGAAGGTTTCAGGTAAGGTACATCCCAAATGGGGCATTGTACTCAATTATGGGCCTGATAAGTGATGAGTAGAAGGGCACAATGAACTCTCTTGATCTAGATGTGAACCCTTTCATGATAAGGTGGGCTATATAGGAGGTCTTTCGAACCACTTTGGCAATGTGATTGTCAAAGGAGAGATTGCTATCTACTTGGGTCCCCAAGTCCCTAATTACTTCTTCCGTACTTAATGGATTACCATCTATGTGGTAATTTGTGGGCACTTTGTTTTTTCCAAAGGGGATGACTATACACTTTTTGGCATTTAGCTTTAGGCCATGGCTCTGACACCAGTTATCCTTCTCTGTGAGACCCTTTTGTAGGATGCTTGTGTCAGTCGGAGAGTTGATTATAGCACCCAGTTTGCAGTCATCTGTGAACTTGGTCAGCCATAGTCCACCCGTGTTAGCCTGTACCTCGGAGAAATATATACCGAACAAGAGAGGTCCCAGGACTGAGCCTTGTGGGACACCACTTGTAACTGGTTTAGAGTCTGACATTGCACCTGCTATTCTGACCATGTGGGTTCTATCCCTGAGCCAGTTTGCAACCCAACTTGTGACATAGGGGTTGATATTTAAGCTGGTGAGCTTATTTATGATGCCCAAGTGGGGTATTGTGTCAAAGGCCTTTGCAAGGTCCAGGTAGGCTGTGTGGACTACCTTCCCTTTATCTCTGGCTTTGGTAACTGTTTCAAAGAAGTCAACCAGGTTCAAGAGGCAAGATCTGGCCTTAACGAAGCCAAATTGGGTAGGATCCAGTGTCTGGAGGTTCCCAATGTCGTTGTTTATGATTTCCATGATGATACGTTCCATAGGTTTGCAGACCAGGCTAGTCAGGCTTATAGGGTGATAGTTTCCGGGGTCTGTTGTGGCACCACCTTTGTGGAGTGGGACCACTGTTGCTGTACGCCATTCCTTGGGAACATATTCTGTAGTAAGGCTGAGATTGAACAGTGACTTTATATGAGGGTTTAGTTCTTCATGAAGCTCATGTAAGACACAGCCCAGGACACAGTCTGGTCCCATTGATGCTGTGTTTTTTGCTTTGGAGAGGGCAGCTCTCACCTGTGCATCTGTGATCTCAGGAAGGCTACACTCTGTTGGGATAGACATTTGTTCTTTTGGGGGGAAGGGGGGGAGAAGTTTGCACTGAACCTTTCTGCCAGGATGTTGGCAATGTCTGTGGGTTCAGTGAATTTTTTGTCATTTTCCACTAACTCAGAGCATATCTGGGAGTTGCCTCCCAGGTTTCTAACATAACTAAAGAAAGCCTTGTGGTTATCTTTAGTGTCTTGTGCAATTTTTCTTTCAAAGCTGGCCTTAGAAGATTTTATGAGGGATCGTAGTTTCTTGCTAGTACTGATCAGTGACGCCTTCCCTTTTTGGGATTTTGCTCTGTCATCTAGTAGCTTTCTCCTTTTGTTGTATAGCTTATTTATGGTCGGGGTCCACCAGACATGTCTCCTGCCTTTGGAGGAGTAAGTCTTGGTTTTATTTGGGATAGCATGCTCCATGAATTCCTGTAGGTGTCCATAGAATGCTTTTGTAAAGGATTTTGCATTTTGGGCCGTATTGTCCACTGGCTCGGGGGCTTTGAAGGATTCCACCTCAGTTCTGAGAAGTGTGAAGTTTGCTTTTGAGAAGTTCTTCACCGTGGTTTCCTTGGCTAGGGATGGGGACGGAATATGGATGCCCAGTGAGATTTGTTTATGGTCTGATCTTACCAATGAGGGCTATACCTCTGGTGTGGAACATAGAGACCCCAGGTTGGTGATGACCAGATCCAGTATGTTTTCCCCTCTTGTGGGAGTGGTGACCAGTTGTTCCATAGCATTTGACTTTATAAATTCTAGGAACCGTTGGGCGAGGGTGTTTGGGCTTGAGTAATTTTCCCAATCGATGTTTGGGTAGTTGAAGTCACCCAATATAATAGTGTTTGGAGAGACCTTCATATTCTCCAGTGTTCTCAGGAAAGCCGAGTGAGGTTCCTGTGTTTGGGAGGGTGGTTTGTAGCAGGCTACAAACTGAAAGGCAGTTTTGCCCACTGTTAGTTGCACATGGATGGTCTCCGAAGCTTCGTGCAGTGCCACTAGCCTGGAGGTGTGGGTATCTTTGATAAATATGGATACTCCCCCTCCTTTTGTGGTTAGGTCCGAGTTTTGGGGCCGGAAAGCATGGTATGAACTATAGCCTGGTAGTGCTGGGGTGCTCTTGGGAGCTTTGAACCAGGTTTCTGTTACTGCACAGATATCGATATTCTCCATACTGAAGAGAGTCTCGAGTGCGTGCATCTTGAGGTTTAGACTTCTGGCGTTGAGCAGCATTACCCTTAGTTTTTTTTTCTTTGTGTTGTCTATGGGGGTGGGTTTGTCTTTTGAGCCTTGCCTAAAAAAGGCACTATGGGGGAGGCAAGAGCCTTAGCCAGTATTTGAAAACCCAGGCGGACAGGTGCAAGCCATCCCTAGCGAAGCAAGCGGCTTGTCGAGCATGTCATCCCAGGCTGACAGACACTGGATCCCCTTTGAATGGCACCAATACTTTAGCCAATTGTTAAAATTGATCATTTTGTCTTTATACTGTGGCATCATTCTTGGTGAGGGTAAGATGCTACTCAAGGTCATGGTCATACCGGCCTGGGCTACATGATCAAAGAGCTCCTGTACGTCTTTTTTCATGTAATCCAGGGAGGTACGTCTCAGGTCATTCACACCAGCATGGACAATGATGGAGTCATACTTGTACCTGCTTTGGAGTGACCCAAGTGCGTGTGTTATGTGGCGGATCCCAGCACCCGACAGGCAGCTTACAGTGACCTTCTCCTTGTTCAGCCTGGTGAGTGGGACATCAGTGTGTCTGACAATAGAGACACCTATTACAAGTGCATTAGGTGTGTTGTTTAGCCTTAAGGGCTGTGACTGTGTGGCACACTAACTTTGTGAGCTATGTGCTACGCGGATATTGTTTCATGGTAGGTGTTGCTTGGATGTCTGCTTTGGAGGTCTCTGCTGCTTAGGCAGATTTTTATTTAGAGCCTCCGAGTATGTTTTTGTGTGTTTATGTGTTTGGTTTGCTGATGCGATAGGTCTATGTGAGACTGGATTTGTGGTGTGTGTGGTTACCTTCTCCTCCTGACAGGCTGTGCCAGTACTGGGTTGAGACAGCTTAGCCTCCAGTTTGGCTATATAGTTGCATCTCAAACATATATTTGAGCTTGTTGGGAAGAGGAGAGGGTGGTCTGTATACATAAGGCAGTTGTAACATTGCCTCAAGATTCCCAGATTCACCAGCTGGACTGGAGAGTAAACTTGAAACTGACCTTTGGACATGCCTGAATAATATAGGGAACTACTTATTGACTGATCAGAAAGAACCAATAGGGAGCAAGTGCTTTGAAGGAGTATAAGAGGATGTAGTGCTTTAGTTTGTGTTTACCTATGAGATTACTTATACAAGCAAGTGCAGGGCTTTAGAATGAGAATAGAGTGCTTAATTTGAGATTTAGAGCAGTTCTAAGGGAAAAAGTGAAGAGTAGACTTTGTGGAGCCGGGAATACTTTAAGCTTGTTTAAGCGGAGCTGCCAGATGCTGCCCTGTGCGTAAGACCACGCTAAAAGAGGGTTGCAGGGTTTTAAGAGATAGAGATCAAGGAGTTTAGAATTGACACAAAATGGCCAATAAAACTACAGCTTCTAGGCAGTAACCACTCCTACGGGGACAGGCAGGCTGTTCAGTGTTAACCACTGCCATTGGTGAACACAGAGACTTCCCTTTAGTCCAAGAGAGCACTGGCCGCCAAGAAACTTACAAACAGTTCAGAACAGCAGATCTGTACCTGAACTTTCTTAAATTTCAGAAAGTGGGAAAAAAGCAAGATTTTTTTTTTTTCTTTTTTGTTTTAGTTTAAAGGTAGCCGAGATACACAAGTAGCAAAATAATCACAACAGTACAGTAAATGACCCCACACTTGAGTGCTAGGCCAAAGTCAGGTAAAATGCAGTTTTAAGAGAAAAAAACGATTTTAAATTAAGTGCAACACAGGAAATGCAGTGAACAGGCTCTAGATGTGTTCTAAATACTGTTTCTAATACAGATATAAACTTTAGCAAGCTGGAAAACGTCGAAAAGTAGGCGGCAAAGCAGTAATTCTTAACAAAAAAGCAGAAGAAAATACTTAAAATCTCAAAAGTGGCTCCTTTCTCTTCTCAGCGTTTTCTCCCCTTGATAGGTGCTTCAGCAACAACTAACAAGCCTGGAAAGATGCCAAAACCCCGAGGCAACAGGGTTTTAAGAGATAGAGATCAAGGAGTTTAGAATTGACCCAAAATGGCCAATAAAACTACAGCTTCTAGGCAGTAACCACTCCTACAGGGACAGGCAGGCTGTTCAGTGTTAACGACTGCCACTGGTGAACACAGAGACTTCCCTTTAGTCCAAGCAAGCACTGGCCTCCAAGAAACTTACAAACAGTTCAGAACAGCAAATCTGTAACTGAACTTTCTTAAATTTCAGAAAGTGGGAAAAAAGCAAGATTTTTTTTGTTATTTTCTTTTCTTTCTTTTTTTGTTTTAGTTTAAAGGTAGCAGAGATACACAAGTAGCAAAATAATCACAACAGTGCCCATAAACCTCTATAGCAGTGTCTTCAAACCCAGATGAACACCTACTGGATGATGCCAGATATTCAGAGGTAACAGT
This sequence comes from Protopterus annectens, assembly GCF_019279795.1. Lineage (NCBI taxonomy): Eukaryota > Metazoa > Chordata > Ceratodontiformes > Protopteridae > Protopterus > Protopterus annectens. The sequence goes on along the minus strand of NC_056750.1, from coordinate 738,763,467 downwards.
GACCACAGAGACATCTTTACAAAGGAGAGCCTGGCACAGGAATCTGTTACACCTACCCCAGGTATCATGTGAAGCACTGGCTGCCCAGCACAAATGTACTATGACATTGTTAGGGCGTGGCATTGCCCTGAGAGTCAGAAGGAAATGGTCAGAACCCTCCAGGGCATGCAAGTGTATTTCAAGCACAAAGAAGAAAAGGCACAGAGTAGAGATAATGCCATGATCACACTGATTTAGTAGTATGGTGGCACGACAAGCATCTGAGTTCACTTCCATTCATATACGGGTTTGGAATTATCAGACTCGAGCAGGAATCAATCTTGGAATGGGAAGAGGATGGGGTACTCTCCAAACATGGAGGGGGGTTGGGGATCACATGACTCTACAAGCACTTTTCAAGAAAGTACAGTACTTAGGGGAAACAAGCAAAACAGAACTTTTGCAGCCCATCTCAGCATCATCTACACCTAGCAGAACCTCTGATTTGTATTCCTGACTGCATTCCCAAATCACTAAAGGAAAAAAAAACTCCTCAGGGCTGTAAAAAGGCACAAATGCAATTTAATACACAAATATGAACCAGCGCTTTCGTCCATATAAGAATGAACTTCTTCAGATAGGAAGTTGTTTTTCACATTTTTTTTAAATACCCTCCTCTTAATCACATGATGAATAACTTAACTACAATTTATGCATTCAATTCAATATATACTAGAACTGCAAAAAAATCTTACATTCAAGTGCATTTCAACCTTAACAGTTAATGGCTGTATTTAAAAACACTCACGTTCCATTTAAACCAGAAGTTTTTTTAAGCTACTGGCTTTATTTACCAGTATGCTTTCTGCAGTTCTAATCTAATTTTTGTAATCAACTTCCCCACCCAAAATCCATAGGTAACTGTTTTAAGAAAAAAATGCAAACTCTTTATTGTTCCCACAGCACTGTCAAATCAGTGTCTACAGGATCACCTGCGTCAAGTGGGTTGTGACATCAAACCAAGTCACCAAACAGCTTTCACGACAGCCCCTCTTCCGAATCAGTGGTACTGCTATCATCTAGCCTGTCTTTAACAAATGTGTATGACACATTTGACCTTGACCGGCTGTAATTCACATGCGACATTTCTGTTACTTACAATATGTCCTTCACAAATGCAGGTCAACATTTAACTCGAGAGGAAATAGGTTACTTTAAAAAAATGTGGCAGGGGCTGCTTAAGACACTTTTCAAATGTATACATTTTATTGCTGTAATGATACTGCTTAAAACCTCAGGAAACCATGGAAATTTGATTGATTTCAACAATTGGCTAAGTTTCTGGTGTCATTCTAAGGGGATCCAGTATCTGTCTGCCTGGGATGACATGACTGACAGACCTAGATGCTTTGCCAGAGATGGCCTGCATCTGTCACCTCTGGGCTCCTGGATACTGGCCAAGGCTCTTGCCACTATTATAGTGCCTTTTTAGGCGGTTTTCCAGAGACCAAATTACCACCATAATAACTACAGACAAATGCAGTCTGAGGGTCATGCTGCTCAACGCTTGAAGTCTAAATCTCAAAATGCACTCACTGGAAGCACTCCTTAAAATGGAGAACATTGATATTTCTGCTGTAACAGAGACCTAGTTCAAGGTAGCAGATAGCACCCCTGCACTACCAGGCTATAAAATATTCCATACCTTTCGGCCCCAGAATTTAGACCAAAGCTCCAAAGGCGATGGTGTTTCCATATTCATAAAGGATGCACACATCTCCAGACTGGTAGCTCAACATGACGCATCAGAGATACTTCAGGTGCAGCTAACATTGGGTTAGACCGCAATTCAGGTTGTAGCCTGCTATAGGTCCCCAACCATGATCCAAGACTCGCACTGCATGTTCCTCAGCACCCTGGAGAATATTAGGGTCCAACCTAACACTTTCATACTGGGCAACTTCAACTACCGCTCCATTAACTGGGAAAACTACTCGTACCAATGCACTTGCCCAATGTTTCCTGGAATTCATTAATTCCAATATCCTGGACCAGCTCATTCTTACCCCCACTAGAGTTAGCAGCATCTTTGACCTGAGCATTACTAACATGGGTGACCATTGCTCTTTACCAATAGTCAACTCCACCCTGGTTAGATCTGACCACAAATTAATCAGTTTGGAAATCCACACACCCCCACCAAAAAAGGTAACCACCATGAAAAACTTCTCCAAAGCTAACTTTGGGCTACTAAAAACAGAGGTGGCTAATTTCACAGCACCCATGCAATTGGAGAACAGCTGCATGACCGCCGAATTATACACTAATGCCCAGTACAAACACACGCACAAATGCATGGATCTCGCCATACCCAATATAACCAAGACGCTCTCTTCCAAAAAAAGGAAGCCAATCTGGTGGTCCCCTGCCATAAACAAACTCTACAATAGAAGGAGGAAACTGATGAGAAATAAGGTGAAGGTCTAAGATTGGAAAAACTCCCTTATCAGCCTCAGCAAAAAGTTGAGATCCCTCATCAAATCCTCTAACGCTAGCTATGAAAACAGAATTGCAGCAGATTGTAAAGACAACCACAAGGCCTTCTACAGTTATGTAAAGAATCTCCGCAGCAATACCCCAATTTGCTCGGAGCTGTTGCACAATGGCACTTCTTATACCGAGCCAACAGATATTGCCAGTGTACTGGCCAACAGATTCAGTGCCAACTTCACCCCTCTCTCCTCCACCAAAGGACCAATCACAATGCCAGTAGATTGCCAGGCACCCAGTATTACTGCTGCACAGGTTAAAACAGCATTGTCCAAGGCCAAGAATACAGCTTCTGTGGGACCTGACAATATCCTTGGCTGTGTTCTGCATGAACTACAGAGTGAACCGACACCTCACCTGTGTGCCCTGTTCAATCACAGCCTCACCTCAGGCTTTGTCCCTACCGAATGGCGCACTGCTACAGTCATCCCTCTCCACAAAGGAGGAGTGACTACAAACCCTGGGAACTATTGCCCCATTAGCCTGACAAGTCTGATATACAAAGCTATAGAATGCATCATCATGGATCTAATAAACAAAGATATAGGGAACCTCGAAACTCTGGATCCCACACAGTTTGGTATTGTGAAGGGTAGATCATGCCTGCTCAACCTGCTCAACTTCTTTGAGTCAGTCACCAGAGCTGTGGATGAAGGCAAGGTAGTTCATACAGCCTACCTTGATCTGGTCAAGGCCTTTGATACCATTCCCCACTCAGGAATCATAGAAAAACTCACTAAGCTAGGCATCAACACATATATCACTAGGTGGGTTGCAAACTAGCTCACAGATAGAACCCACAGTGTGAAAGTATCTGACTCCAAGTCAGACTGTCAACCAGTCACGAGTGGAGTACCACAGGATTCGGTCCTGGGTCTTTTCCTGTTTGGTATCTACTTCTCTGAAGTTCAGGCCAACACGAAGAGACTCTGGCTGACAAAGTTTGCAGACAATTGCAAGTTGGGAGCCATAATTAACTCCTCAAGTGATGTTGACATCCTACAGAAAGGCCTCACTGAGACCAATGACTGGTGTCAGAACTATGGCCTTAAGCTCAACACCAAAAATGGGTCATCATCCCCTTTGGGAAAACCCAGCTCCCATGAATTACCACATCAATGGTAGTACACTGAACACAGAAGGCGTTATAAAAGATCTGGGAACACAGGTTGACAGCAACCTCTCTTTTGACCACCGCATTGCCACTGTGGTCAAAAGTCCTTCTATGTGGCACATCTCATTACTAAGGGTTTTACGTCCAGGAAGAAAGAGGTCATTGTCTCCCTCTACTCTTCCCTCATTAGGCCAGTCATCGAGTACAATCCCCCATTTGGCATGTACCTCACTAGACACGTGCAACAACTGGAGAGGCCACAAAAATACCTCACAGAGAGGATCTTCTGCCTTAAACACGTCCTATATGGACAGACACAAAAAACTCCAACTATTGTCCATCTCAGATCACCTACTTAGAGGCGATCTTTGCTTGACTTACAAAGCCATGTCTGACCCAGCTCTGTTAGAAATGCTACATCTAAAGAAATCCCAATCCCTCTGCACTACATGCTTCAGAGACCTCACCCTCATTACCACAATCAACAGAACAAGCTGGAGGGACAGGTTCATAACCAAGAGACTACCCATGCTATGGAATAGACTTCCCATACATGTGAAGCAGAGTGCCTCACTGGCCCTCTTCAAGAGAAATCTTGATGAGTGGATGGGAAATAGAAAATTCACCCCGGGGTCACTCCAGTTGCTCTACTTGAAAGATGCACTGGGAACTAAGGTCAGGTGGCACGATGCCAGGGTAATCCTCTGGGCTAGGCTTGAAAAGGCTCCAGGGCCATTAGCCTAGTACACAGCTATGAACGTATGAACCTATGAACTATGAAAGAAACTAGTATGCAATATCACTAAAACCATTAATTCTCTATGCATTACCATTCTTAGAGCTGGCAGTTGCCTATGACTTAAAAGTAGTAATACAAAAGTAGTCAGGGAAAAAACAGCGAAGTGGTGCAGCAGTAGTGTTGTCACCTCACAGCAAAAAGCTCTACGGTTTGATTCTTGGCTGGGGTGCTTTCTATGTGGAGTCTGCATGTCATCATTGCATTTGTGTGGGTTTCCTCCGGGTTCTCGGGTTTCTTCCCACATTATAAAGACATGCGTCTGGGGTATTTCTCCCCAGGCCTCTGCCGAAAATTGGCTTCATTCCAAGTTGACCCTTCCCAGTTAACAAATCTTAAATAAATAAAATAAAAATAATGCTGATAAGATAATTAGCGATTAAAATGAGTATCCTGCCATGTAGACAAGCACTGCTGCCACTTCAACCTCACCATTGCACAATTGATGATGCTTTTGTCACAAATTACTGTGTACGGCAAAATAAAATAATCTGATGTGTATGACCTTAACAGACAACATATACTTGAAACTTAGAGAACACTGCATAATACAAAAAAAAAAATAATGTCACGTTTCAAATATAAGGTATGAACTTCTGTTAAATACTCAGCTGCTTTTATTAATTGTACCACTTGAGGACATTAAATATTTACATACTTAGGTAAACTACCTCACTAGAATTTATTATATAAAACACTTAAAAGTAATTGTAAGTAAAATGTGATTATTAATTACATGATGCCTTACTACATCACTAAACAGTAGTTGGTGAGCACTCGTGCATGACTTTTACAAATGATAATATGAGTACCTGTCCTGAAATAAAAAAAAGTAATAAAGATGAGAAAGAACACCCAATGAACAGAGACAACAAACCATGCACCAGACAGCATATCCCACAGATATAACTGCATGCATCAGTTGTGGGTGTTTTGTTTTACAGTAAAGTGAACACTAACCTGAATGTCATGGTCCATAGTTCTGAACTAGATGCTGCAGCATGGGATCCCTTACCACTGCTGCCGACTGGTCATCATTAATTGTAGTGGGTCTGAAACTCAAAGCTGCAGTGATAGTGTGGGTCGCTTCACCACCAGACCTTTGTATAGTCATGTTGCGAAGTGAATATCCTACATGTACTAGATGGATTATACTAAAGAGCTCTCCCAGACTCATCCAGGCACCTAAACCAACTCTTAAGGGGGCTGAAGACCTTCTCAATAACTATATGAGTCTGGGGCAAGGATGTAATGTAGGTCAATTTTGGAACTCCACTTGGGTTTCTCAGTTTTATGAACCATAGCAACAGTGAATATTAAGCTTCACCTGAAAGAGGTTAGAAAAAAGAGAAATACAGAAAGTGGTTTAATATTCAGCAATACATTTGACCCTGAATAACTACTTAAATACATACAAACAGGTATTCTTCCACTTAAAAAGATGAGCATCCAACCATACGGGAACAGGCCTTAGAGTGAGCTAATGTGCCAGATATGGAAATGGTTTGCACTGCCAGTATACTAGGAATATATGTTGATGGTGCACCCCATGCATCAAACGTTGCCTGGCAATTGATGGCCCTTGCTATTGTGGTGCAGCTTTCCCTGTCGACCAGAAAGGACCCTAATTGCAACTTGGGTAAAATGTATTTTGGCCTGTGTGATGCCCATCAGGTCCCCAGTCTATTCTTGTGGCAAGTATAGCAACAGCGATACATATAGTATCTACAGGGATTGGAAGTCCATGCATCCTTTCAGTATCCCCATGGGGGTCATACATACATACTAAGACATTTATAATGTCTGTCTGCACTCTGAACCTATCAAATATCTCTTAATTATCAAAGTTATAATGAGTTATTTTCCACCCCCCATCTCTACCTTCTTGGTGGGTGAGTACCACTGGGCACAGGTGGTTTTGGGTTAAACAAGACAAGCAACGTACACCTGGAAAGGCTTAGCATCAGCTGGCAACATTTGTGTAGATTGCAAGTTAGATAGGATTGATGAGGTTCTTGTTTATATAACGTGTTTGCAAAAAATTCCACTATGAATCACCATTAGGTGAGAGCATGCTTCTTCGCCATACATGGTTTTACATCATTTCTCATTCACATCTGATTATTACTTCATTTTCTGAGGCTCATTCACGCCCATCTTGCATTAGTGTAATCGACCTCTGTGAATCATGGCTTAGCTATGCTCATTTGAGGACAGCACGGATAGCTTTAACGTGTACATATGATGACTATGAATACCATCCTGGCTTTTTCATTAAGAAATTGCAATATTTTGAATAAATGTTAGATGCACGTTCAAACTTTATAAGCCTGAATTTGTTTGACTCAGCATGTTAAGCACTATCATCTTAAGGATCACACCCTAGGAAAGAATACCATTATTGTATGAGTCTCTGTGTTGTTTTCATAGTCCCGAGGCTACATTGTTTTAGAGTAGAGTCTTGCAGTAGTAGTAAATTTCACAGACAGTAGCTATCATTTTAAACATGTGACAACTTAATACTACAATTTTTTTTATTTTAGTTAGATTTTCTTGAATGGATAGATGGACTGGCTCAGGAACTGTTTTTAGCCATATGCTGAGACATAACTCTCCAGATTTTCAAATAATGTTCAAATTTTTGCCTTGTATTTTTGGTCTCTTCATCATAAAATTTGTGGTTTTCTGGTAAATCAGTGAAAAATGAAGCCCTTAAGTAATGGCAGATGTTAAAGTTCCAGATTTAATATCCTTCAGAAAATGCACGGTAATGCAAAAACTTTCTAAGTTTATAAATGCAGTAATTAAAATATGTCCCTATTTTTGAACCATTGTCCCTCCCATTATTTTGGCTTTATCCAGATTTCTTGCCCTAACAGGTTGAATGTATATCATAAGATAATGAAGAATATTCATTATAATGAGCGTTGTACACAATTGCTATACATATACAAAAATGGTAATGAGGCAATGTAGGTGCATTCACAGTATCTGTAGTATTTACAGTAATAGTATTACTATCTCATAGCTGATTTACCTAGTAGGATGGAAAAACAACAGAGGCAACTAATTTACACTACTTATTGTGTTGGAAGCTAATCCAATTGCAGAACTTGCTTATTTGTTCTGTAGGTTTGCCTCAGGAAATTGAATGTTATGCTATTCCTGGTCCGTCACATACGTGGTTCTAAGTCCCTGGAGTATGCTTAGAGAGCACTTTTTTCTTCTATTACAAGGTTGAAATGTGGTATGGTTTGGGGGGGGGGGTTAATCTTGTGCTTGAGCCTAATGAATAGGATTAGTTCTGCTGTCTATTTTTGCAGTTAGGGTTGAATAGTAATTTAGAAATAGTTTGTTGTATAGAGACTTTTACAATAAGGCAACTTTGGCAGTTTTGGGCAACCCGTTAGCTATGGCCAGGAAAATATACTGATGCCCTTTATGAGAGCCTGATATATTTATAGCTTCTATTAGCAGTAAATTGTACAAGTTTACCATTCTGTTAGAAGTTTAATGCAGTGCTGAGGCGTATCTACTCCAGGTAAATAACCTCCCTGGATTCATAACTTAGCTCATAACCAAAATCGCATCATGTCCATCTAGCCACTACAGCAGTGTTAACAAAAGCTGATAGTTTATACTATATGTTTGCAATATTGTTATATTGTGGACTCCTCCACACAATTTTTTAGCTAATACAAGCGGCCTGTACATCTTTACATCTTGTCCTTGGTAGTTATTTTTATATGTGATTATTGTGCTCTATGTTCCAAAATTGTAATTGTTCATAAATGTATACGCTGTTATAGTCTGTTCTAATACTGTACTGTACTTAAATGTGGAGCATTTCTCCCCGGGTCTCCGGACTTTCCTGGTCATCAAATGTAAAATAAAATAAAATAAATACATAACTTAGTTTGTTGTATGTAATATTTCCTATGCTTTAACCAAAGACAAGGTATTGATAAAACAGTAACTCAAGTTAAATTTTAATTGTTGATTTGTGAACTTTCTGGTAATATACATTTCTGATAAACATTCTACAATCCAGAGTTGACTTATATATTGTTCCAAGCGCAATAACTATAGATGTCCTTTCATATCACTGTTGCGATATTAGTTTCATAGTTTCATAGTATAGTACTAGGCTAGCTACCCTGGGGCATTTGAAAGCCTAGCCATAGTGATGTGGCTTTTGCCACCCCATGAAATGGTACAAAAATGTACAGAATAAATCAAGAATACTGTGCCTCTGTCTAGTAGTGACACAGTGAAGGTCCCCTATATAATAGAATTAGTTTACTGTGCCCCTGTCTAGCAGTGACACAGATGTGACCCCTGGGGTAAACTTACGATCTCCCATCCACTCATCAAGATTTCTCTTGAAGAGAGTCAGTGAGGGGCTCTGCCTAATACAAACTGGGATCCTGTTCCAAAGCATGGGAAGCCTTTGGGTTATGAATCTATCCCTCCAGCATGTCCTATTCATACTTGTGCCGAGGTTTAAGTCTTTAGCTCTCGTGGTCCTGATGGATTTGGATTTTTTGAGGTGGAGCATGTCCATCAGATCCTGGTTGGACATGGCCTTGTACGTCAGGCAGAGATCACCTCTGAGCAGGTGGTATGCTACTGAATAGAGCTGAAGTTTCTTTAGTCTGGCAGAATAAGACATATGTTGGAGACCCTTGATCCTTTTGGTGAGGTACTTTTGTGGTCTCTCCAGCTGTTGCAAGTGCCGGGTGAGGTACATACCAAATGGGGCACTGTACTCAATCATGGGTCTGACAAGGGAGGAATACAGGGGTACAATGACATCCTTGGATCTGGATGTGAAACCCTTCATGATGAGGTGTGCAAGGTAGAATGTTTTTCTAACCACTTTGGCAACGTGGGTGTCAAATGAGAGGTCGCTGTCTACTTGGGTCCCTAGGTCTCTGATTACTTTTTCCGTACTCAGTGGGTTGCTGTCTATGTGATAATTTGTGGGCACTTTGTTTTTTCCAAAAGGGATGACTATACATTTTTTGGCATTTAGTTTAAGGCCGTGACTACGGCACCAGTTGTCCGTTTCAGTGAGGCCTTTTTGTAGGATGTGTGTATCTGCTGGTGTATCGACTATGGTGCCTAGTTTGCAGTCATCTGCGAACTTTGTCAGCCACAGCCCTCCCATGTTTGCTTTAACATCTGAGAAATAAATGCCGAACAAGAGGGGTCCCAGGACAGATCCCTGTGGGACACCACTTGTGACTGGCTTTGAGTCAGACATTGCTCCAGCGATTTTAACTTTATGGGTTCTGTCCTTTAGCCAGTTTGCAACCCATCTAGTGACATAAGGGTTTACTTTTAAGCTGTTTAGCTTATCTATGATGCCTGAGTGGGGTATTGTGCGAAGGCCTTAGCCAAGTCCAGGTATGCTGTATGGACTGCTTTGCCCTCATCAATGGCTCTAGTGACTGTTTCAAAAAGTCAACCAGGTTTAAAAGGCAGGATCTGCCCTTTACAAAGCCGAACTGGGTGGGGTCAAGCGTCTGTAGGTTCCCTATGTCTCCGTTTATGAGTTCCATAATGATTCTTTCCATAGCTTTGCAGACCAGGCTAGTCAAGCTTATGGGGCGGTAGTTTCCAGGGTCTGTAGAGGCACCCCCCTTGTGGAGTGGGACCACTGTTGCTGTACGCCAGTGTTCAGGTACATATCCCGAAGTAAGGCTAAGGTTAAATAGCATTTTTATGTGTGGGTTTAGCTCCTCTTGGAGTTCACGTAACACGCACCCCGGGATACCGTCAGGTCCCATTGATGCTGTGTTTTTTGCTTTGTTTAGGGCGGCTCTCACTTGGACATCTGAGATGAGAGGGAGATTACATTCAGCTGGGATAAGTATTTCTTCTTTTGGGGGTGAAGGAGGCGAGAAATTTGCACTGAACCTGTCAGCCAGAATGTTAGCAATGTCTGTGGGTTCAGTGTATTTTTTGTTGTTGTGAACCAACTCTGAGCATATCTGAGGGTTTCCGCCCAAGTTTCTAACATAGCTGAAGAAGACTTTGTGGTTATCTTTAGTGTCCTTAGCGATTTTTCTCTCAAAGTTTGCCTTGGATGTTTTTATGAGAGAACGTAGTTTTCTGCTAATGATGATCAGAGATGTCTTCCCTTCATGGGATTTCGCTCTGACGTGCAGTAGCTTCCTTCTTTTGTTATACAATTTGTTTATGGCTGAGGTCCACCAGACAGGACGCTTACTTTTGGTGGAGAGGGACTTGGATTTGTTTGGGATTGTATGATCCATGCATTCTTGGAGATGTCCATAGAAAGCATTTGTGAAGGATTCGGCATTGTGGGATGTGGTATCCACTGGCACAGTGGGCTTAAAGGATACCATCTCAGTCTTAAGAAGAGTGAAGTCTGCTTTTGAGAAGTTTTTCAATGTTGTCTTTTGTGCTGGGGGTGGAGGTGGGATATGTATATTCAGGGTGATTAGTTTGTGGTCAGATCTCACTAGTGAGGGGTATACTTCCGGTGTGGAGCATTTTGTCCCCATGTTTGTGATGATCAGGTCTAGTATATTATCTCCCCTAGTGGGAGAGGTGACTAGTTGTTCCAGTGCATTTGAAATTATGAATTCCAGGAACCTTTGGGCTAGGGTATTAGGGCTAGAATAATGTACCCAATCTATGTTTGGGTAGTTGAAGTCTCCCAGTATGATGGTATTTTGTGATACATTCATATCCTCCAATGTCTTCAGGAAGGCTGAGTGGGGTTCCTGAGATTGGGAGGGTGGTCTGTAACATGCTACCAGTTGTATAGCAGTTTTGCCTATGGTTAGTTGCACCTGTATGGTCTCCGATGCTTCATGTGTTGCTACTAACCTGGAGGTGTGAGTGTCCTTGATGAATATGGACACTCCCCCTCCCTTTGTGGTTCGGCCTGGGTTTTGGGGCCAAAAAGCATGATACGAGGCATAGCTTGGTAGTGCTGGGGTGCTCTCAGGAGCCTTGAAGCAGGTTTCAGTTACTGCACAGACATCGATGTTCTCCATGCTGAGGAGTGCATCAAGTGCCTGCATCTTGAGGTTTAGACTTCTGGCGTTGAGCAGCATTACCCTTAGTTTTTTTTCCATTTTTGTTTTCTAAGGAGGTGGGTTTGTCTTTTGAGCCTTGCCTAAAAAAGGCACTATGGGGGTGGCAAGAGCCTTAGCCAATATCCGGAAGCCCAGTGGTGACAGGTGTAAGCCATCCCTTGCGAAGCAGCATGGCTTGTCCAACATATCATCCCAGGCAGACAGACATTGGATCCCCTTAGAATGACACCAGTACTTGAGCCAATTGTTAAAGCTGATCATCTTGTCTTTGTATTGTGGTATCATTCTTGGTGAGGGCAAGATGCTGCTCAGGGTCAGGGTCATACCAGCCTGGGCTACATAATCGGAGAGCTCCTCTAAGTCTCTTTTCATGTAGTCCAGGGAGGTATGTCTCAGGTCATTCACACCAGCATGGACAATGACGGAGTCATATTTGTACTTGCTTTGGAGTGACCTGAGTGCGTGTGTTATGTGGCGGATCCTAGCTCCCGATAGACAGCTCACAGTCACCTTCTCCTTGTTCAGCCTGGTCAGTGGGACATCAGTGTGTCTGACTATGGAGTCACCTATTACTAGTGTATCAGGCAAGGTGTTTGGCCTTAAGGGCTGCGATTGGTCGACACACTGATTTATTGAAGTATGTGTTGCATGTGTTTTGTTTTGAGGTGGTGGATTATTGGATGTCTGCTTTGGGAGCCTCTGTTGTTTTGGTAAGTTTTTTATTAGAGCCTCCGAGTATGTCTTTGTGTTTTTATGTGTTTGGTTTGCAGTTGTGGTGGGTCTATGTGGGACTGGGATTGTTGTGTGTGTGGTTGCCATCTCCTCCTGTCTGGTCATGCCAGCCCTGAGTTGAGAGAGTTCAGCCACCAGTTTGGCTATATAGTTGCATCTCTCACATGTATTTGTGTTTGTTGGGAGGAGGAGAGGGTTGTCTGTGTACATGAGACAATTGTAGCATTGTCTCAAGATGCCCAGATTGACCAGCTGAACTGGAGACAACGCCAGTAATCTACCACTTGACATGCTAGAACAGTATAAGGGAGTGGTATACCTTTAAGGGAAGTGGGTATTCACAGGAGTGGTAAGTAGATGTAGTGCTTCACTTAGTACGAGAGTGCTTACTTAGTAGAGAAGTATTGAAAACAAGTGCTAGGCTTATAATACAGTGAGTAGTCTGGTTTTACTAAGAGTAGAGCTTCCTTAAGGGAAAATTTGAAGAACAGACTTGGCGGAGCCAGAAAAAGTTTAACCTTGTTTAACCAGCGTTGCGCTATGCGCACGACCACACAAAGCCGTGCAAATGTGGATTTTAAACAGTGAACTACAAAAGAGCTGAAAATGGTCCCAAACAACCAATTACTACAGCTTCTTGTGCTGAGGTCACTTCCCCCAAGGACAGGTAGGCTGCTCAAGGCTCCCCACTCCCACTGGTGAGCAAAGAAACTTCCTTCTATCCAAGTAAGGCAATGGACAACACAGGAACTACACCACAGCCCAGAATACAGCAATGCCTGTAAACTGGTCTAAACTAGTCGAGGAAGGCGGGAAAACAAGGATTATTTTTTGTTTTTTTTAGTAGAAACACACAGAAAATGCAGACACAGTGATAAATAAGTTACACAGGCTAGCACACTTTAGTGGGCAGCCTCCACAGTTAAATTAAACAAACAAACAAGCAAACTTTCGATCAAATTCGACTAAATGTAACTTTAAGTGCAGATTTTAAAATAATGCAGCAATCAGTTAAAAAACAGTTCAGGCTAGTTCAAGGTAAGCTACAGAAGCTATTTTAAGTGAAAAAAAGCAAAGATACTTAAATCCAGAAGGTAGTCGCTTTTCTGAGTTCCCTGCTGCTAGGACCACTCTGTAAACCCACGTGGAGCTTGTCTGAGCAGTATAGCCAGAAAAAAAACGCCCAGAGGCGGATTTTAAACAGTGAACTACAAAAGAGCTGGAAATCGTCCCAAACAACCAATTATTACAGCTTCTTGTGCTGAGGTCACTTCCCCCAAGGACAGGTAGGCTGCTCAAGGCTCCCCACTCCCACTGGTGAGCAAAGAAACTTCCTTCTATCCAAGTAAGGTAATGGACAACACAGAAACTACACCACAGCCCAGAATACAGCAATGCCTGTAAACTGGTCTAAACTAGTCGAGGAAGGCGGGAAAACAAGGATTATTTTTTTGTTTTTTTTTTGTTTTTTTAGTAGAAACACACAAAAAATGCAGAAACAGTGATAAATAAGTTACACAGGCTAGCACACTTTAGTGGGCAGCTTCCACAGTTAAATTAAACAAACAAACAAGCAAACTTTCGATCAAATTCGACTAAATGTAACTTTAAGTGCAGATTTTAAAATAATGCAGCAATCAGTTAAAAAACAGTTCAGGCTAGTTCAAGGTAAGCTACAGAAGCTATTTTAAGTGAAAAAAAAGCAAAGATACTTAAATCCAGAAGGTAGTCGCTTTTCTGAGTTCCCTGCTGCTAGGACCACTCTGTAAACCCACGTGGAGCTTGTCTGAGCAGTATAGCCATTCTTTACTAAAGGGATCCCCTGCCAAGGGCAGCCCAATGTCCTACCACTATACCAACCCCTTAGTTTGTTATGGGGACATTGTATGTCACATGTATGCTCCCTGCTCTTGGCGTAGGGCATAAAGGTTACGTATGGATGTCCAAACCTCAAAACTACTTTGCTGCCAGTCCAAATGCCATCTGTGATCATCGGTCTGAACTATATTTCACCTACTGGTTATTAAGCATTTTCTAGATAAGTGCCCTCTTGGAGTTTTTCTTATCTTATTTTTTTTGTTGTTGGATGTCATGTCATCCAGAAAGGGGAAATTCCAGTGTGAGAGACAGGTTCCCCATAAGGATTGTCAAGAGAAGTGTTTGTTTTTCTTAGGTGCTTCTCATAACCATATGTGTCAGATGTTTGTCCATAAAACTCTATGTAGTTGTCTCTCCTTTTTAACTGCTTACCTAAAGAACCAGAGTCTTAAATTGCTGTTTCAGGGTACAATGGCGGAATTGTCCCAGCCAGAGGGTCATCCATCTGCAAAGGAGGAGGTGAAGAAAGTTTGGTCAGATTCTTTGACTGTACTACCTCCTTTGACATCTCTCTGAAGGTTGGTGAAAGCCTGAAGGACTACCTCGTTCTTAAGTTGGATTCCTCTGCCATGACTGCTTCAGAGGCCACCATGGACCCAGCTTTTTGCACTTCTTTGGAGGCTCTGTAGATGTCTGTTTTGGATGTTCAAGGGTAACTGCAACTTGAGTATATCCGAAGGCCCTATGGGTGTTCTATAGTTTCTTGTTAGGGAGGAAATTCCAATTAGTTTATTGAGTGTTGACAGTGACCCAAACATCCTAAGGCATTCATATCTGACATCCCTTTGAAAAAAAAAACAGAAAACTAAGTAAATTTCCCCTATTCCTAAAGATCCTCAGTGTGAATAGCAGGATTTCACACAGGGTTTATTTAATGCTGTTATAGCTTAAACCCCCCCTCAAAGAGTCTCTATTCCTGCCAGTCCTCTCAATCTTCAACTCCCCTTAAGAGGCCTATGGAGCAGGATTCTTCTGAATAATCATCTTTGGCCTATTCCTCCCAGATAACCTCTCCCTTGGATTATGGTTCCAATGACTATAGTAGTCAAGATTCTCCCTTTGAGGAAATTTCCTTTGGGGATACTATTTCCAGTATGTTGGAGTTTGTGGGACTTTACCCAGGTCTTTGATGTTTAGAAGAGGTATTATGACATCCTTCAAATGGAGTCTCCCAAGACCTCTGCTCTTCCTCCTGTTCTTGCTGCCTTGTTGGAAACATTTTTGAGGCTTCTCATGCTCCTGGTTCCCAACCCCCACATCCTAAGACGCCTGATATGTTTTATATGGTGCCTAATGAATGTGAATTTCTTTACAGGTGTCCCTCGCCTGACCCCTCTGTTATTTCTGCTTCTTCTGATAAGTCTTCCAAGACTTTACCTTCTACTAAACTGCTTCCTTCTGACAAGGACAGCAGGGCTATGGAGAGATTGGTTAAAAATGTGTACACTGTTGCAAATCTGGTTTTCAGGCTGTGAGTTACAAGACCCATATGACCAAGTATGTTATTATCCTTCTTTCTCAGACTTTTCAGGTTATTTCATATCTTCCCGACTCTAAATGGAAATAATTGGCCTTTTCTTTGTTTGGGGTTATCTTCTCATGTGTCCTATCATTCTATTAAGTGTAGTTATGATGTAGCTGATGCTTCTGCTATTGCTGCTACCATTGGCTCTGTCTTCAGGCATTATTCCTGGCATTGTTTTGAGCCCTTGCCTGATGATATTATGACTAAATTAATGGCTACTCCTCTTGACAATAAAATCCCTTTGGTTCTGCTGCTGCTGAGCTTGGAAGTCTCTTCAAGAGAAGGGTAAGGCCATGCAGGAATTGAAACACATTTTTGTTTACCCTATTCCTAAATTTCAGAGGTATTATCTCTCTAAAACTGCTTTTGTCTGTAGACAGTCTTGACATCCTTCCAAGAACAAAATGGGTACTTGAAGAGCTGCTCCTCCTAAGTCTGCTCAGACTCCTGCTACTCAGAAATCTTTTCCAGACAAGCCAGGTTCTGTCTATCTTCTTCACTCCATTATAAGTCTAGTTCCTTTATCTCTGTCTTTTCCCTGTCCCTTCACAGTTGGTTAAGGATCACTCAGGATTTTTTGTTCTGTCCATCATTCATCAGAGGAATTTCATGGTGTGGACATTCCTTCCTCCTTTTCTGGGCATTCCTCAACCTCCTCAGGAGCAACTGTCCTTTATTCCAGATGTGCTCCATTCTGTTGTCTCAGGGCACTATCCAAGCAGTCAGTGCTTCTCAAACAGGGAAAGGGTTCTGTTTAAGGATATTTTTGGTCCCCAGGAAAGAGGGCACCTGGAGATCTATCCTGGATTTTTCATGGCTCAACAACTTTCTGAAAGTTCTGTTCATTTGAATGTTGTCTCTCCAGACCCTGTTTCCTCCTCTTCTTCCACAAGCTTTCTTAGGCATCCTTGAGAACCAGAGACATTATCTCCACATCCCTATTCATCCATTTTTCAGGAAGTTTTTGTTTCTCTGTTTCTTCCTTGCATTTTCAGTTGTTTGCACTTTGGCCTTTCTACTGCCCCAGGGGTCTTCACCGAATGCCTTGCTCCTGTAATTGCCTTTTGTAGGATGAGGAGGATTCAACTGTTTCCCTACCTGGAGGACATGCTCATTCAGACTTCTTCTCCTGGGGCTCCAGCAAATTCATTATGCTATTTGCCTCTTGCACAGTCTGGGGTTTACTGTGAATTTCCAAAAGTCCTTTCTCACTACTCTAGTATCATGGTTTTCTAGGTTATAGGCTCCAGACAATTCATATGCTGGTATCCCTGTTGTCTTCCAAGGCTCTGACTCTAATTGCTTTTCAGTCTCTTCACCCTCTGGTCTGAGTCTCCACCAGGGAGTATCTCAGGGCCCTTGGTTAAATGACTTCTACTGTCCCTATGTCTCCTCAAGTCTGACTTAAGAAAAAGGTCCACTGATTCCTAAAGTCAGTTTGGCTTCAACATTCTCATCCTCTGGATTTTCCAGTTCCTCTTCCATGACTCAAGCTAGAGCTTCTGTGGTGGCTCCACCAGCTGTATCTCAAAACAGGTCTTCCTTTTCAGCCACCACCCCCCTCTCAGCAACTGTTTTCAGATGCCTCAACATGCGATGTGGTGCATCTTTCAGCCCTCTGAAGGTTCAGGGCTTTCGGTCAGTTCATTAGACAGCAGACCATATCAATCTAAAGGAGATAATAGCACTCCTCCTTGCCGTTCAGGCCTTCCATTCTCTGTTTCTCCAATGTACTCTCAAGTTCTTTACAGACAATTCCACAGTAATGTGGTACATAAAAAAGCAAGGGGGGAGGCACAGTCTTACCTCTCATGCAGACTAGCTCTTCAGGTTTGGCATCTGGCTGTCCAGCATCAGGTCAGTCTTCAAGCAGTATATTCCCTCAGAGCAGAACATAGTGGCAGACTCTCTGAACAGGTATGTAACACAGACTCACAAGTGGATGGTTCACAGGGTTGTGTTTCTGGACCTTGTCCACCAGTGGGGTACTCCTCAAGTTAATCTTTTTGCCTCCCTTCTGAACAGAAAACTTCCTCTCTTTTCCACCCACTGTCCTCTGGCTTGGAAGGTGGATGCCCAATCTTTTTCCTTGAAGGGGGTGTTTTTCTTTATGCCTTCCCTCCACTTTCTCTTATAGCAAGAGTCCTGTTCAAGATAGAACATAGAACAGGACTCTCCCAAAATCTTGTCTGTGACGCCCTTTTTGCCCAGATGGCATTGGTTCCATATTCTCCACTTAGCCAAATGTAATCACCCCAACTTGCTTCACAGGGTGGACCTATTCACGCAAGACAAGAGGTCTCTCATCCATCCACACTTGTCCACTCTTCATCCTTCACTGTGAGTGATAGGATTTTGATCCCTTTTAGGCACCTTTTTTCTGATGGCATGCTTCGGGTTCTGCAGGAAGCCAGGAGACCTCTACTAGAAAGTTTTATTTGTCCAAATGGAAGAGATTTATCATCTGGTACCTTGCTTGGAACCTGGATCCACTTTCTGTGTAAGTTCCTTTGTGTGAATTGCTCAATGCTGGGTTGGCATACTCTTTAGTTAAAGCCCACCTTTCACCTATTTCTGCTTGTCTGCCTTTGACTACTCATTTGGCTTCTAGGTTTAAAGTCAAACAATTTCTTAAAGGCATCCATCATATCAGGCCACCAAGGAGGCCTGTTCCTCCTTCCTGGGGTACTAATTTTGTTCTTGAAAAATTGACAAAGGCTCCTTTTGAGCTTGCAGCTTCAGCTTCCCTGAAGCATTGTACATGGAAGACTGTTCTTCTTTAGGCCCTCACTACAACTAGAAGGGTGTCTAAACTTCAGGCCCTTATGGCTGCACCTCATTTTTTAGGTTTTCATAGGGACAGGGTGTCTCTTTGTACTAATCCTTCTTTTATGCCTAACGTGGTTAATGAGTTGTCTCTTAATCAGTGTATTCCTTTGCCTACTTTTTTCATTCTCTTCTGTCTGCTAGTGAGAAGGTTCTTCACACCTTGGATTCGCATAGACAACTCAGATATTATTTGGAAAACACTAAAGCCATTCCTAAATCTGAGCACTATTTTGTTTTCATCCTAGGTCTTTAGGTAGATGTGGATCTCTAAGGCCATTTTTTTTTTTGTTACTCATTTCAGGAGAAAAGCATCTCTTCATCTGTTAAGGGTCATTCTACCCGGGCTGTAGATTTTCTGGTGATTTGTCCAACGATTGGATATTAGTTCCATCCTTGAGGATACTACTTGGTCCTCTGTCCGTACTTTCACTAAGCATTATAAATTGGACGTTGTTTCCAGGACAAAGGCTGGCAGCTATCCTGGATGGTTTTCTGGAGGGTTCTTCTGGGTCTTCCTCCTAATTTTCCTCTTGAGCTTTGGCATTCTCCTTTTAGTAAAGAATACTGGAACAATGATATGGAAGGACATATTACAGTTGTGTAAAATCTTACCATAACAGTAGATATCCTTCTCTTTACTTTTGTAGTAGCCACTCCCTCCTCCGCCTTTTCTTTTCTCCCTTTCTGGATTCATATGCTTCTCTTTTTCCTTTGACTGATGTTCCTCCTTGGGCTCTTCCGTTCTGAGGCTTTGATGTACCTATGTCACCTTTACACCCTACGCTGAGAATGGGGAGTGTATGTGTGATGTACCATGTCCCTACAACAACCTAAGGCTTTGGTATACTGGCCTGGCTATTGAGCTGTCCTTGGCATGGGATCCCTTCAGTGAGGAATACTGCAACAGTAATAAGAAGGAACCTACTGTTATGATAAGATTTTACATGAATGTACTTTTTGAGACAACTGTAATAACATTTTGCTAGCCATTAAGCTCTGGATGTGTTTGAAATCAATTCAGTGAAACATTCTTGAGTGTTGACAATGCGCAGGTAGTCTAAGAAGGATTATATTCTGTGTACAATGTACCATTTAAATCAAGAAGTCCGTAAGAAAAAAATGTTGCTCAAGACTTAAAATAGCAGGTTTATAATATGGAAAATATAATTAAAAAGAGAATGAGTCCCAGTGCTGAACTTTGTTTCTGTACAAAATAAATGAATCCATCTCATCAAATAATCCATAAACGTAATTTCTAAACCAGTCAAATGACCCATTTCCTTATTTTCCTGAAGTGTTTAATAGGACATGATGCAGGATAGCCTGAAATGCACCTTCTGCATCAATGAAGAGGCCACGACTGGTTCCAGGTCAAGATATATTATTATTTTTTTAATGACAATGTTTATACTGAAAGTGATATATATTGCATGAATAATGGTAATTGATAGAGTGGATATTTTTTTCCTATTTTCTGTTAACTATTTGTATGGTACTTTTTTAAGGATTTTACATAATGTGGGTTGAGAGGTACATGAACTCAGATAGGGGTGTGATAAGAATGCTATGGTGAAAGATACCTGTGGTGTGTGTAGGGTAATGTGAGATGATAATTTACTAATAGTACAGGAAACATTTGTTAACATGTGGAAAAGGGAGTTTTACTTTTTGACAGTTAAGTATTTGCAGCATTATCCCACCTCTTTGCAACTAGTGGACCTTATTTGCTTGAAATGCTAGAGCCTTACTCTGAGGGAAGATGGAGCTGTTGGGAGGGGGGCTGTTACTAATTAAAGATAGCAGTTGGAATGGTCGGCATTATAAAGATTCTTTTAAGAAATCCTGGATAGAGAGAGTCTATTATTTAGTCAGAGATGCCAAGCTGTATTGTGAGAAATTTTAATGATTTGCAGAACTATATGGAAGTTCAGAATTGTACTGCCTGCTGATTCCTAATAAATGTAGATGCAACAGAATAGCAGAAAAAAACGCTGCAAATTGTACTGTTTTTATCCCTACACTGTTTTTTTTCCTGTGTACATGTTGACTTTTAGTGCAAGGCAAGGAGGAGTTCGATTTGGAGACATCACTGGAGATGAGTCAGCAGGGTTAGCCACCTAGCAGTGTGAATGTTGGCTGTAGATGATGTCATAGTTTATAGGATACCTGACCCCCATTTGCAAAAATTTTAAAAGGGGTTGTGGATGGATGGCCGTAGATACTTTACTTACTTTGCATGTTTGTTTTAAAAGTAATTCACTCTAAGCTCAGGGGTAGAGAGTATTCAATTTTTTCTTTGTCCAGAAACTATATTGAAAAATAGTGGAAAGGGTTCTGATGGGATTGTCATCTATAAAAATTTTGCTCCAGACAGTGTGGTCTAAATCTTTTAGGTTCATAGGTGTTTATTACGCTAATGACCACAAGGGACTTTTTAAGCCTAGCCATGGATCCCAAATATCTGACAAGTTTTGGTACCCTTGATATGTGTTAGCAGGGGCTTGAGAGGGGAAGCAGGGGCCTGGATGATGAACCAAATACAGGCAGCCTGTCTCCATTACAGACATAGGTGCCAAACCAGAGATGACTTTCCTGTTCCCCATCCAGTTGTCTAAGTTACATTTGCATTGGGTTGAGGATGACCTCTGCTTCACATGAATAGAGAGCCTGCTGCAGAAAAGGGGTAATCTT
The DNA here is from genome assembly GCF_019279795.1 of Protopterus annectens. Taxonomy (NCBI): domain Eukaryota; kingdom Metazoa; phylum Chordata; order Ceratodontiformes; family Protopteridae; genus Protopterus; species Protopterus annectens. Next base: position 738,742,300 of record NC_056750.1, on the reverse strand, counting down.
TGGGATACATACCTGTCTCTCCAGCATGTCCTATGTATATCGAAAGTAAGTTACAAGTCTTTAGAATGGGTACATCTTGTGCTATTTGTTTTATGGATATGGAGGAGGTTCATCAGAGAGTGGGTCTGAAAATGCTTTGCATGCTAGACATATATCTCCCTTTAACAGTCTGTAGGGGACAGAATACAGGGATGGGGCCTTGAGGTGGTTTGCATACAACATCTTACTTATGCCCTGCATTCTTTTAGTGAGAAACCTCTCTGGATATTCCAGTTATCGGCTTTGCCTGGTAAAGTACATACCAAAGGGATCATTGTACTCAGTGATAGGTCTTATGAATGCCAAATGCAGTGAAACAATGACTTCCTTGATCCTAGATGCCATACGTTTGTTTATAAGTTGTACAACATAGAATGATTTCCTCACTACTGTAGAGACATGATGGTCAAAGGCTAGATTACTGACTGAGTGTGTACTCAAGTCCCTGACTACTAGGTCAGCTCTTAGAGGTGTGTTGTCAATATGATAGTTACCAGGGGTGGATGATTTCCAGAAGGATGCTGTTATGCATTTTTTGACATTTAGTTTTAGCCCATGGCTCTGGCACCTATTTTGTCTGTGTCAGCCCTTCCTCGAGAGCATTTGAGTCAGTGGGTGATTCATTGACAGCTTCTAATTTGCAATCATCTGCAGATTGTCAGCCATAGACCATTGACATTAGCCTTAACTTCAGAGCAGTAAACAACAAAAAAAGTGATCCCAGGAGCGATCCAAGAAGGACTCCACTTGTGACTGGACTCTTTGCAGAGGTGGACTCCACAGTTCTAACTTCCTGGGTCCTGTCTGAGCCAGTTGGCTATCCACTAAGTTACAATAACGGTTTGTACCTAACCTCTTAAATTTGTCAACGATGCCTGAGTGGAGGATTGTGTCAGATGCCTTGGCCAGGTCAAGGTATACATTGTGAACCATTTTTCCCTTATTCATTGCTTTGTCGACCTTCTCAAAGAAGTCCACCAGACTGAGTTGGCATGGCCTGCCCTTGATGAAAAAATAGGTTAGATTGAGTATCTGGAGGATTCTTACATCATTATTGATAATTTCCATGATATTTTTTTCAGTGGTTTTGCATATGAGACTAGTGAGACTTAAGGGTTTGTAGTTTCCAGGGTCTGTAGATGGCCCACCTTTGTGCAGAGGGATGACTGTTGCTGTTCTCCAGTCATGAGGCACAAAGCTCGTTTGGAGGCTACAGTTAAATAGCAATTCCAGAAGGCCTGATAGATTATATTTCAGGCTATTTAGAAGGCATCCTGGCATAATGTCTTGGTCTATTTATGCAGTGTTCTTGACCTTAGAGGGAGCATTAAGGACCCCGTACCATGGTAATATCAGGGGGAGTGATATTTGAGGGAAGGTTGATGGGGAGAGAGGGGTACAGTTGAAGCTGAATTTGTTTGCCAGTAGGTTTGTTATATTTTCTGGATCAGTATAGGTGGCGCCATTTACAATGAGCTCTACACACAATTGTGTATTGCCTTTGAGGTTGTGGACATACGTAAAGAAAGCCTAGTAGTTGTCCTTGGCCTGGGAGGCCAAATTTACCTCAGATTTGGCTTTGGCAGACTTTTTTTTTCCCTCCGAGTTATTTGTTTAGTTTGCCAAGAGCGCTTTTATCTTTCTGAGTGCTGCTCCTAATTTTAGCTATGATTTTCTTCCTTCTGTCATATAGCCTAAGGCTAATCTGATTCCACCAGGGTGGATTTTTTTGTTAGTTCTGCACTTCTTCCTGGTGGGTACAGGTGCCTCTATGCAGCTAATAACTTGCTTGAATAGGGTTTCTGTGAACAGTTCTGTGTAGGCAGCAGTGTTCTCAGGGTTTATGGGTGCTTGAAATTTTGCCAGGTTGTCACTCAATAGTAAGCTGGCCTCAGAGTAGTTCCTGAATATTCCATGGTTAGCTGTAGTTCCAGGTTTTATTTTTACTTCAAAGGATCCAGAGCAGTAATTACATTAGTAAAGTACAGCACTCTCAATTATTTGAGTATGGTTGCCCCCCTTGTTGGTGTATTGACAGTCTGGTCCAGGAAGTTAGTGTTTACAAAATCCAGGAATCTCTGTCCCTGTACATTTGGTGTTGTATATGATTCTCAGTTAATATTGAGGTAATCAAAGTCACCCATGAATATGTTATTGGGTTGGATGATGGGTTTTCCCAATAACTTTAAATACATGGTATGGGTTTCCTGGGTCATAGAGGGGGACGTGTAGCTTACAAGGAAGTGGTATTGGATTTTGCCTTTGGTAATGTGAACATGAGGAAGCTCATGTGCGGTGTCCTGTTTGAGCAGCCTTGAGGTACATTTATTTTTGATGTAGATAGACACCCCTTCACCTTTGGTCCCTGTCTGTGTAGTAACTGGTATAACTGTGTGGATGGCATTATAACCTTGTATTGTTGGTGTGCTCTCCACAGCTTTAAACCATGTCTCCGTGACCGCACAAACACCAGCATTCTATAGGGTGAAGAGAGCTTCTAGGGAGTGGAGGTTTTTGTTTGACTCCTTTTCTGAGATGCTATTTCTCAGAATATTCCCTCTTCTCCAAGGTATGACAATCTCAGAATTAGTATAGCTTCCAGGGGGAAGCTTTAAGAAGAGCTATTTTCAAGATTCACCCTTCTCTGCATTTTCGGTCTTTTTTGGAATTTCAAGTGCTGACATTATAATATGGATCCTACAGAAAATGAATTGGGCTGTTAGATGTAAGTGGGAACACTTCACAATGTAATTTTGCAACCCCAAGAGTGAGCCATGTATTTTATTTTTTTAATCTGGCACAAATTTTCACTCACAAATAAAACTTGAGAGCCTCATCCATGGAACATTTGATGGACATAACTGTTTGAAGTTATTTTCAGACATTTTAGAACACCCAGATAAATGACTGGTTAGAGCTCTGTTTCCCTGGATTCTGGCATGGATTTTATCAAAGAAAGAATATGGAAATATTTTGCCACTTCAAATGAGTATTGCAATATAATTAAACCATATTGGTATATCTAAATATATAGATATTTATATAGGAAGTTGGTAATTACTCCACTAAGGAAAAAGCATTGTTCTGGAGAGTGTTTGGTCTTGGGTGGTGCAGTCGTTAACATTGTCACCTCTAGCAAGAGATTCTCTGGTTCGATTCTTGGCTGTGGTGCCTTCTGTGTGGCGTATGCATGTCTACCCTGCATGCATGTGGGTTTCCACTTGGTGTTCCATTTACCTCCTACATTCCAAAGACGAGCAGTAGGTGGATTGGACACTAAACTGGCTCTAGGTGTGTGTGATTGCTTGCAAGGATGTGTGGTGCACCCCCCAAGGAGGGTTGAGCCTTGGGCTACCAATCTGAGCCCATAAAACACAACTGCTACAGAAATGATCACTGAAAGGCGGTCATTGCCTGATATAACACATGGTGTGAGTGTGTGTTTGGTCTAATTCACTCTCATCCCATTCATGTTAAGATGGAATGTGCAATTGACCAACTCAGAAGATTTTTGTCAGCACAAAGCCACTTCATATTGAGTCACGTAAGTATGGTAGAAGATCAATGTTAGATTTTTGTGTCTATGCATTGATTCATAGTAACATGACTATAGAGTGGAAGGATGTAAGCAACATATATGTGTACATCATGCAGAATGGTTAAACCTGGCTGGTAGAACCAGCAAGTTTGAAAGAAACAAGCATACTAATTATAGCTATTTCTGTTAAAAATAATAATAATAATAATAAAGCCTGAAGATGGATTCAAGAAACAGTGAGGGTTATAACACCTGATATTATGTATGTATGTATCAGAGAACTGTGCCTGCAGTTGTATTGTGTGTGTGAGAGACTGCCAGTACATAGAGCTCTACACAGATAAACACACACACGCGTGTGTGTGCGCGCACACAAACACACACACACACACACACACACACACACACACACACACACACACACACACACACACACACACAGCAGTTCTATAATGTGTTATTTGAAAAGGTAAACAATTAAAATGTCTGGATATGCTAGAGCAAGTCCTGGACATTGGAATCTGAATGGCTGAAAGATTGGACTTCAGTATACCAAGTCCAAGATGCCATTTATTGGAATACTCACTTTTCTCCAAGGTATGGCAATTTCATAGTTGGTATATGCACATGCGGAGAGTCTTATCTGTGGAACATTTAATGGACATATTTATTTATCGATTAACATTTGGTGACTGGGAAAGTCCGACTGGGTCAGGAACCCATTTTCAGCGGAGGCCTCAGGAGAAAATCTCCCACATGAGAACAAAATTGTATAAAGTATTTACAGTTTTTGTGTCTTTTGGCTTTTCCCGGTTAGTGGTCGCCACAGCGGAACTCCGGTCCGCTAATGATTGGCAGTTGATTTTTACGTACCGGCTTGCCAGGCCTGACGCACAACCTTCAACGAAGGTACACCCATTCACACATGTCTCCACGCAGAAGACGCTCTAGCTGAGAATCAAACCGGACAGCGTCTTACTGTGAGGCGACAATGCTACCGCAGCACCACCACCGCAGGTACATATAAAGTATTTACAGTAGAATTTGTGAATAGAATATAATAACATTTGTGAATTTTATACAGTAGATGTTTGGGTAATTAATGAAGTTGTAAAATACTAAAAGGAACATAGTAAGACATCTGTATAATGATTATTTAACATGTAAAAGTATGGGGTGACAATAATATCAGATATTAGTTGCAGGACAAATGTCTGGTATTTACAAGATTTAGGGTTAAGGTGTGTGTGTGTGTGTGTACGTACGTACACACACACACACACACACACACACACACACACACACACACACACAAGGAGATATTCTGAATTAGAGGTTATAGGCTTGTGAAAGGTTTAGAATGTTAGTTTGTTAGTAATAGACTAAGGAAGAGAGAGGAGACCGGGTGAGATATGCCAGAGTATGGAGAGATGTGGTAGTGTAGAATTAAGTTGGATTAGGGTGTAGTAGTAAGAACTGAGAGATGGAAAAGAGAGAGACAGGTTGTTGTAGTTAGTGTGGTGTTTGGGAAATTTGGGGGAGAGTGGGAAAAAGGTGAATGATGTGTGGAAGGTATGGTAGGGTAGAAATGAAAGAGAATTGATACAGGGTAGGAGAAGGATAATCTGTTGGTTTTGGAGCAAGGCCATATATGAGAGTTAAGAAGGTAGTTTTTAAGTATAAACTTGAATATCTTGGGATTGTCTAGTACTGATAATTGTAGGTAAGGCATTCCATACTTTTGCAATGGTATACAAGTACAGACACTGTCCAATTCTTTTATTTGGTCTGTGTACAGCGATGAGTTGTTTATCTATCTAATGGAGAGTTCTGGCAGGAATGTAGGTTTGCAGAAGAGATTTTAAGGTAGGGCAGCTTTCTGGTTTGTATAGTAATTTATGTGCGGTTGATAGTAATATATAGTCTAGATGATGGAATTCGAGCTAGTTAAGTTTAGAAAGAGCTATGCAGTGTTGAGTGCAGTAGGGTGTAGCAAATTGGAGATCTTGTTGTAGCAGGGCTGCAGTTTTCTTTTTAGTGTTTTATTGAGTTTTTAAAGATGTGTGCAGGTTGCTGAAAACAGGGGTACCATATAATAGAGAGGGGACCAAGCCGGTATTGGCTAGTGTTGCTTTATTAAGAGTGTCCGTGAATTTTTTGTGCTGCTAGAGCATGCTCAGTTTGCTATGTGTTTAATAAAATAGCATTATGTGTGTGTTGTTGAAATGAGACATTGTCTATTGTGATCCCTAATAGCTTAGCATTTGTTACAATTTCAATCTCTGTATTATAGTGTGAGTATATTTTAAATTCATATAAGAATTATTTTGGTGTGAAAAGGAGGAGTTTTGTTTTATTGGGGTTGAGTAGTAGTTGCGCTTTGTTGAGCCATGATTCAACTGAGGCAAAAGCATTTTGAGTTATTTGTTGAAGGTGTGGTGTATGAGCAGGAGATGATGGTAGAACCATTGGCCTACTGGATTAAGGAGCTTTGAAGTGAGGCTGTGTATAGATTGGTGAAGATATTAAAGAGGAGGGGTCCAAAAATGGACCCTTGTGGCACTCCTGTTATGATAGTTTGGTACAGTGATAGACAACTTTGCCATTTTACACATTGTTGTCTGCCAGACAGGCAGCTGGTAAACCATTGTTGAGAGGGTGTGACAAACCTAGGGAAGAAAGTTGCTGAAGCAGTTTGGGGTGTCAGACCATCTCAAAGGCCGATGACAAATCTAGTAGTACGATAGGTTATCTGGCCAGAGTCTCTAGCTTTGTTAACTTTATCTGTAAAGGAAATAAGAGCAGTATTTGTGCTATTTGCTGGCCTAAATCCGTGTTGGGTGGGTCTAATTAGATTGTTATGAATAAGGTGGTTAACTAGTTGTTTATGTATGCATTTATCTAGCAGCTTGGATAGAGGAGATAGAATAGTGATGAGTTGGTAATTACTTGGTTCCTTTGATTTTTTCCCCCTTTGTGAAGAGGGGTTATGATAGATCTCTTCCAAAGGAAGGGGACACGGGACTCTCTGATAGATCAATTTATGAGAATACTGACAGGATAGGCAATTGCTGTAGCAGCAAGTTTCAAGAATTCTGAAGGAAGATTGTGAGAGGAAGGAGAGCAAGGTTTTAGTTTGAGAAGCAGTTTATGTGTTAATGTGGCAGATACAGGTTGTAGAGAGAAAAGTGGAGACTGACTGTTTGTTGTGGAAGTATTTTGGGGGGTGGATGTGGTTTTGTTGGATGCGTGAGAGAGAGGTAGGTTGCCTGTGGAGTTATAATTTGTGGTACTATTAGAGTCTGACTAGTTTGGCTTTGCTTTCAATAAAGTGAGTATTAAACATATTGGCTACTTGGAATGGTTTGTCTGTGGTTGGTGATGGGTTTTGATTGGACCTTGGGGTGAGAAGTGACATGATGGTTTTCCAGAACTTTTTTGGCTCGTTTCTGTGGTCTGTTAATTGCTGTGAGAAGTAATGTGTTTTGTCACTTTACTAATTTTTTTTGGTTTTTATATAGCTGCCTATAGTCCTGTAGGTTATTATCATTTTTGTTCTTTTTCCAGTGCTTCCAAGCTCTATCTCTGATTTGTAGTGTTTATTTTGTGGGCTTGGCTAGCCAGGGTGCATGGTTTGTTTTTGTTTATTTATTTTTTTTTAAGTGGGCTGGGTTTTCGAGGGTGGCCAGAAATAATTTGTTAAAGTGACTGACAACATTATCCAACTGTAAAAATTTTTAGTATGGACCAGTGTAAGGATTTTAGAATGCTATTAAAAATGTTTGTGTTAAAGTTTTAAGTTCCTACAGGTTTTGTAAATGTGGGACTTGAATGATTGGGGGTTATCTGGTAAGTGTATGCAGGAAAGTGGTCACTTAAAATATTTGGAAGAGTACTGGGATTTGAGTATCTTTGGGGGGGGTGCGTCCAGAATTGCTATTTTGTATTCTAGTAGGTGTGGTGATAAGTTGTGTATATCCATACAGGTTGACACTATTTGATAGGGAGTCCATGTTTATGTTTTGCCAACTGATATTTACATCTCCATTGATGATTGTTTCATTGAAAATATTTTTGGACATCTAGGAAAGTATGTCTTCAAGTATGGAAGCATTTTGGCCAGGGGGTGGCTATACTACTGCAATGCATAGTAGCTTAGTATTGTTTATTTATAGAGATATCAATGGCTGGACAAAGTCAAAAACTACCACAGTGTATAAACCCCAACAACATTTATTGAGACACAGAAAGTCAATAAATGATCAGCGCTTTCATCTCAAAACAATATGAGACTTCTTAAGATAAAATAAATTAAGAACAACGTAGCAACCAAAAAACTCAAAAAGCACACTCAGAAGTAATCCAGGCAGCAAAACAGTATTCAACTCAGGTTTTAGCGCTTTCATCCACTCAATTTATTTGTGAACTTCCTCAGAAAACAAACACACATTCCCAAGTTCAATTAAATACTTAAATGATAGGAAGTGACATCACAATGTCAATTCACTTATTTTTCTAAAAATGCTTCAAATTTTGTATTTTTATACAAACTAATTAAAATACTTTCTTTACATTAAACAAATATTTTAAAAAATCTTTATCTTTTTATAGTGTATACTTTTTCTAAAAAATGCTTTTTTTAAAAAAGTTCATTTATTAAAACTATATTCTTCTTTGTTATATATGTATCACTCACATTAATACCCATTTATTAAAAAATGTTTACTTATGTGTTCACACACTCACATACCATGTTTGTGTGTGTGTATATGTGATCCATGTAACATGCCCTCACAATTTCCTATCTATTTAATAAAAAACATTTCAAATTGATGGTTTCGTTTAAACCTGGTAATTGATCTGCAGCCAAACAAAGTTGCCATAATGTTTCCTTACATTCCAGAATATTGTTTAAGTCCCCTCCCAAGGTTACTTCTGTAATCTTTTCAACTACTGAAAATTCAAATTTTTTAAAATTTGAACAATTTACTGCATGTTTTGCTATGAAGAAAGGGGTGGTCAAGGGACAGATCATTCGTCTAAGTAGGTTGACCACTGATGAAAAAGTTTTCTCAAATGAAGTTATATTCCTCAGGTCCTTATTTTTACAGAGGGGATATGAGGTAGATTGGTTAAAGAACATAGAACAGGAGGTTATAAATTTAAGAGGAGGATTAGCCAAACCCATTCTTATGTCCAAAGATGTTTGTATAAGTTCAGGTTCAGGGATAGTGGAGAAAAATATTAACTATAACATCTCATTTCCATTACCAATAGTAAATGAAATGGATCTAATAAGGGAAATAATTCAAAACAATTGGAAAGTTTTACTTGGTAACAAAGATCTAGTTACAAAAATAGGATTAAGACCCATGTTTACTCACAAGAGGGTGGTTAACATAAAATATTTGTTGGAAATGAACAGCAAAGAGCATTTAAGTAACACTAGAAGTGCAAGTATTAAGAAAGGAACATTTGCCTGTTCAAACTGCAAACAATGTAGGTACATAAGTAATAGTTCTTCTGTTTTTGTACAAAGTTTGAATTACACAATATGGCCTAGAGGTTATTATAATTGTAATTCAGAATATGTAGTGTATATTGCATGCTGTGCATCATGTGAACATTTCTATATAGGAAAAACTAAGAGATGTTTGAAGCGCAGAATATATGAACACACTTTAGCTATTAAGAAGAAAGACATGTTAAATTCACTAGCAAAACATGCAGTAAATTGTTCAAATTTTAAAAAAGATTTTTTTAAAATATTTGTTTAATGCAAAGAAAGTATTTTAATTAGTTTGTAAAAATACAAAATTTGAAGCATTTTTAGAAAAATAAGTGAATTGACATTGTGATGTCACTTCCTATCATTTAAGTATTTAAGGGAACTTGGGAATGTGTGTTTGTTTTCTGAGGAAGTTCACAAATAAATTGAGTGGATGAAAGCGCTAAAACCTGAGTTGAATACTGTTTTGCTGCCTGGATTACTTCTGAGTGTGCTTTTTGAGTTTTTTGGTTGCTACGTTGTTCTTAAGATAAAATAGTGTCTTAAAATCTGCTGGCTGGATTCATTGTACTTAAGAAGGATACTTACTGGTTTTGCCATATTCAATTACCACATGAGCAGTTCTGGTGATTGATTTAAGCTTTCCTGCTGGCCAGGTGGCTACTGGAAGACACTTTCAGTAAGTTTGTTTACCTGTCAGTTTAAACAATCCACTTCAGGAAGCTTGCTTAAAATAGAGGAATGGGAAAGCTTCAACAAACCTGCTGTCCAAAAATTTTCTAAGCCTGGATTAAGAAGAAAGTATAGATCAAAGATGGGCATATGAAAGAGAACATAGGAAAAATATTAGGAAAGTGATCATGGGAACTACAGGACACAGCCATATGCATCTTTAAGTAAACATACAATGTTCACAGTTTTAAGCAATTAAAAGAATTTCCCTCCCAAACTGAGTAGGAATGTACAGGGTAACCCTGACAAATTTGTCTATCCATACTGTCATAATTGCTAGTCTTAGTGTCAATGTTGTAGTTTAATTCTGCTGCAGTGGTAAATTATTCCATAGGTTATGAATATACTGAGTTAATAACCTCTCTCTCCAGCAAGACTGATTTACATAGTGTTGTAGATATAGGTTATTAGGGTAGGTATTTGTAGAACTACTGATTTTCTAAAGAAATAGGTTGGCAAAAAGGTTTGGCTCTTTTGAAAAGAAGGCATAAGCCACCTCAAAGGAAGTAATATTCTGCTGAGTCTGACAGTCATGCTAATCTATTGGAATAGATAAAGGACTAAAGGTCTAAAATTTTCTTGGTTATAAATCTGCTGGGCCTTTCCACTTGAGTCATATGCCTGAATTTGTCCATAGTAAAGAGGACAGTGTATGAGTGGGTCTATATTATATCATCGAACGCTTAAAAAAGCAAACTCTGATTGATCGACCTAATTTAAGCGAAAGCTTACAATCTCGAACTGTCAGATCAGTGATTTTTTTCCCAGGGAAAAAAATTGCTGATCCAAAACACATACACACAACACAAGCACACCAAACAAACAGAAATCCACACACATACACCTAAAATCTGATACATAACCCTACACTAAACTATGCACACACCACTAACTACCCACTTACCTTAACCCAAACCCTAACCCTAAGGTCCGTCACTATCGCACACTCACCTCACCCGCTCCCTAACCCTAACTCACTTAAATCCGCCCTAACCCTCATGTCCACTCAATCGCACACCCACCTAACCCGAGCCCTAACCCTAACTCACCTAAATCACCCTAACACTCACATCCACACAATCGCACACTTACCTGAATCCGACCGGTAACTTTCCACCATAACACTGAAAATACCGAAGCAACAGAAACGGACAACCGAATTCTTTCCCTAGGAAAAAATTTGAGTTTCTGCTGCTTCGATATTTTGCAGTTTCGCGAAAATAAGTTCGATCAATCAGCGTTCGCTTTTTTAAGCGTTCGAGGATATAATATAGACCTTTATGAAATAGGTCAGATTAAGGAAGAGTGCAGCAGTAGGGTGATTTATTCAGATCTTTAAGGTAGTCCTTTGGAAATTAAGTCGGTCGAAGACTAAGATTTCCTAACTGTGTTTGAAACTTGATCAAATGAGAGTGTTGCCAACATATGTACCCATGTCTCTTAAAACCATACATCTATCTAAAGAGGAGTACCATTTGTATTGTGGTGAGAGCAGCATTTATTTGTGGAATGTTAAATACACTGCACATTTTTGCATTTATTTTAAGGCTATTTTTGGTACACCAGGTATGTACATATTCCATCACTCTGTGTTTAATATCCATGGATGAGCAGATAGTAATGACCACCTTGCACTTTTTAGCAAATGTGGACAAAACACTTATGGGATATAGACAGTTATCTGCAAAATAAATGCAGAACAGGAGAGAAACCAGTAATTATCTTGTGGTACCCCCACTAATTACAATGTAATATCCAGACTTCACCAGCTTTCCCAACTTGGGATCTTTTGCATAGCCAGTTTTCAATTCAGCCAACCAAATAAGCGCTGACATTTAGTTTATCTATTTTTCAGTAATGCCAACATGAGGGATAGTGCCTAATGCTGTGGGTAAGTAGAGATAAACAGTAAGTATATAGTGACCACTATCCATAGTCTCAATAACCTTTTCTTAAGAGCCTCATAGATTCAGAAGACAGGGCCTCCCTTCACAAAACCAAGTTGACTGGGATTACGATCATTTACGTTGTGTATGCCCAAATGTTATTTCTGTTATATGTTCCTTGAAAGGGCATTTACGTTGCGTACACCCAAATGTTATTTCTGTTATATGTTCCTTGAAAGGGTGCAGCCAGGCATACAGTTAGAACTCTACTGAGTGCACTTTACTGAGCATCACTTGAAAATAATAGGGTTTTCTGCGGCCTTATTATGGTGATAACTGTTTAAATTCATGCCTTCAATAAAAGGTATATAGCTTGCTTTTATAGAAGACTGCTAATCTAATAATAATATATTTAATAGAGAGAATAGCTGAAAATAATGCAGACATGTCAGTGCTTGGGGGCAACATTTTGAGAAATATGGAAATCTTTTGGGGGTGCTTCTATAATAGCATAGGGTGGCGCAGTGGTGTAGTGGTTAGCATTGTCGCCTCACAGGAAGAGGCTCTTCCAGTCCGATTCTCGGCTGAGGTGCCTTCTGTGCGGAGTCTGCATGTCCTCCCTGCATTTGTGTGGGTTTCCTCCAGGTGTTCCAGTTTCCTGACACATTCCAAAGGCACTCAGTAGGTGGGCTGGACACTCTAAATTGGTCCTAGATGTGTGAGAGTACATGTAAGTGAGTGTAGTGTAACCTCTGAGGAGGGTTCAGCCTTGGGCTAGCACCCTGAGCCCGTAAAACTCATAACTGCTGCAGAAATGAGTGCTGAAACATGCTTGTTGTCCAATGTACCATGTGGTGCATAAACAGGAAAGAGAGAGAGAGAGCTGTAATAGCTTCTGAGTACAAAAACAGAATTATATGTCTGGATCCTTGGATTTGCATTTAAGACTGATAAGCCTGTAATCAGTGAAAGCATCAAAATTATAGTTAACAGTGTTGTTTTCTATGCCCTTGACATTAGCATGTTCAACCAGGTCTGTGGTAAATTAATTTATTTGGCTGGAAAAATTAAAAATTCAGCAAAATGTATTTTATATCACAGTGTATATATTTTGTAAGTGGCTTTATTTCTTAAATGCCTAGTGTGATCAATTGACTTTTGTGTGTGTGTGTGTGTGTGAGTGAGCCTGTTTTTTTCCAGTAAATAAATAATATATTGACCACAAATACTCTGTGGGTTTAATGGATGTTACATTGTAGAAGTCGGTGTATAATTCGAAAACTACTAGCTATGCCTCGTGCTCCTCAGCAAAGACCTTATGAAAAACATTCTACAGATACTGTTTTCCAAAAACATTCTAGTATCAACCTACAATTTGTCACTTGTTTGAGATGATGATGACCACAAAAGGCCAGCAATGAATGTTTGATTTTTTTTTATAAACAAGTCTTCATTACAAGAAAACAAGGTAAACCCAACAACTGCAGTAAGAAAGCAGAACAGCAATGCATAAAAGAAATATGGTAAAAAAAGGCAAAATTGTGCACAAATCAATGACAGTATAATAACTGTAACGCTGCTGTATCACGATTATAAACTAGCAATGAGATGCTACTAGCAATACCTTTCAACGAAATAACGTTAACTTTGTTGAACTTTAACAGTCCTAGGTTCATAGGTTCATGTGTGTTTACTACAATAACAACAGCAAGGGCCTTTCTAAGCCTAGCTATGCATCCCAGCTCTCTGACAAGTTCCGATACCCTTGATAAGTGTAAGCAGCGGCTTGGGAGATGAACCATTTAGAGGTTGCCTGTGTCCACTAGGGGATGAATATCCTATACTCCTTCCAATTGTCCAGGTTGCACTTGAATTGGGTTAGGGAGGAACTCTGCTTCACACAGATGGGGAGCCTGTTCCAGAGATGGGGTAATCTCTGGGACACATACCTCTCTCTCTCCAGCAGGTCCTATTTATATCACAACAAGGTTTAAGTCTTTAGAATGGGTAATTCTGGTGTTTATTTTGTGAATATGCAGGAGGTCCATCAGAATGGGGTCTGACAATGCTTGGTATGCCAGGCATAGATCTCCCCTCAAGAGCCTGTAGGAAATAGAATACAGGGATAGGGCCTTGAGGTGTCCTGCATCAGATGTGTTACTTACGCTCAGAATTCTTTTAGTGAGGAATCTCTCTTGTGGATGTTCTCGTTGTTGGATATGCCTGGTTTGGTACATACCAAAGGGTGAATTGTACTCAATGATAGGTCTGATGAATGTCGAATACAGTGGAACAATGACTTCCCTGGACTTAGATGCCATACCCTTGTTTATAAGCTGTGCAATATACAATGATTCCTAACCACTATGCACACATGATGGTCAAAGAAAGGCTAGATTACTATCTGTGTGTATCCCTAAGTCCCTGACTACTGGGTCAGCACTAAGGGGTGTGTTGTCAATATGATAGTCACTCAGGGTGGATGACTTCCCGAAGGATACTATTGCATTTCTTGGCATTTAGATTTAGTCTATGACTATGACACCAGTAGTTTGTCTGTGCCAGCCCCTCCTACAGAATATTTGTGTCAGTGTAGGATTCAATGACAGCTCCTAATATTCAATCATTTGCAAATTTAGTCAGCCAGAGACCACTGACATTGGCCTTGACTGCACATAAGTAAATGCCAAAAAGAAGCGGTCCAAGGACTGATCCCTGAGGGAGACTCTACTTGTGACTGGCCTCTTTGTAAAGGTGGACTCCCCTATTCTAACTTCCTGTGTCCTATCTGTGAGCCAGTTGGCTATCCATCAGATAACATACGGGTTTGTATCTAACCTGTTGAGTTTGTCAACAATGTAATAGTAGTTTATTGTGTCAAACGCCTTGGCCAGGTCAAGGTAGGCAGTGTAAAATGTTGCCCTCATCAATTGCTTTGGTGACCTTCTCAAAGATGTCCACCAGGATGAGTAGGCATGATCTGCCTTTGACAAAACCAAACTGGGTTGGGCCCAATGTCTGGAGGTTTACTATATCACTATTGATCATTTCCTTTAGAATTCTTTCCATGGCTTTACATATATGACTAGTGAGACTTATGGGTCTATAGTTTCCAGGGTCTGTAGATGGCCCACCTTTGTGCATAGAGATGACTGTTGCTGTTCTCCATTCATGAGGCATGAAGCCTCTTTGGAGGCTATAGTGAAATAGAGCTTTCATGTCTTGTTTTAAATAAGAGTTCAGACAAAAAAAGTCTGATATTCATTACAAAGACTCATTTCAACATTAGCATTTTTCTACAACTTAAGATTATTCCCCAAAGTATGTATATGCTACACCCAATCCATAGTTATTTATTTACTTCCACACCTTCAAAAATTATCACTAGTCAATTCCAGCAATTAAATGTTTTACGTAAGTCACTGAGTTAGGCAAATATCTAAAAGCCAAAATTTGACATCATCGTTGCTTGAAAGTGAATATTCAGAAGCATATGCCAATGAACAAATTCTGCATGTCCATGCCTAATGTACCCCTGGACAAGAGAAGAACAAATGATAATACTAGTCACTGGTCTGAGCAACTAGCCATCATGAATTATCTTTATCCCCCCTCCCCCACCACCACCAGTGACCTCTTCCAACAGTAAAACTTGAGTTTACATCTGGAAATGTCAAGCATGTGAAAGGTAGAAAAAGTTTGAACACCTTCCCACTGTTCATCCTCTGAAATAGTAATTTATCATTTTCCCCCATGCAAGTCAAAGTTCATCAGTCTCAACTGTATAATCCTCTGCCCTAAATTCATAAGGAAACCTAGTTAGCATTTTTCATCTATACCCAAATCCTAATCAGAACTACATTTTTTTTGCTTCTGTTTTTGTGTTATGCTTGACCAGTCCCAAGATTCCTCCTTCCTCTTACAAACTAACCCGTTTTAAATTCCATCAACATGACAGCTATCCATGCGATTCCTCCTTCAGTGGAGGTTAAGAGTCAGATGTTAATGAGTAGGTCAGTCTACCTATCCACTCACTGGCATGTGCTCTCTAAAGCTGATGCTTTTCGGAGGTGCATCCCACTATGACATATGTACAATCCCTGGTCTCTGCAGCTAACAGCTATGCAGAGTGGGAATGCCAGATTCCTTCCTACATGTGATGCACCTGTACCCCTTCAACTGTTACCAGCACTGCAAGCCGAGGTGCCTCCATCCCCCAACAATGGGTAAGGTGACATTGACCACTCATTCACATAATTTCTTGCCCATTTGTCCAGTAGATGTGCCCATTTTTGAACTGTGATAATTTCTGGTGCAGCCACGGCTCATACCTCTATGCAAGATGTCTGGGATGGTGCATATATATTTTATTTAGATCCAAACATTGGGTAATGCTTCTGATGTGCAGCTGTGACCATACCCCAAAGCATATGCTCTCTCTTTCTCTGTCTCTTTTTTCATAGAAAGGTTTATAGAAAATACAAGTATGTTAATCTTTTTTTTAATTAACATTGTTGTACAAATTATTCATAAAACTCATGTAACTCTAAGTTAACAGTGATGGTATTTTTACTCCTGAACACTGGTATTTTTATGCAATTAAAAATATCCTTTTTCTAATGGATTCCTTTAACATTTCTGTTGTTCAGTGTGACATGGTATTTGTTCACAGTTCCCATGAATGTATCCTGCAGACCACCTACAGAAGTAAGAAGTGAATATATCAAATCACAGATAAATAAAATCAAACTGTCCTCTGGCAAAAATGAACATAACATTTGGTCGAGGGTTCAGCACAGCTATGGTTAAACATTGGCCTTGCTATTATTTCATCCGTAACAGATTTTTAAAATCCTTCTCAAACACCATTTATCGATACCCTCATAAAAAGCTAGGACATTCACAGAATAATGGTTTAATTCCTGTTTTCTGCAAACCACGGTGGTAAAAACAAACAAAATTCATCTTGGAGATGGAACCTATGCTGCAAAATAAATTCCTGCTTTGCACAAGTACTTGAACGTAATTATTCTGTCTGCAGACATTCTAACCTGGGCATTAAGAATAATAGTGTGAAAACACTGTGTTTGATTGCTTTTTGCCAGACTAATGACCGTAAGCTTTAGAAATGAAAAGTTCTTTAAAGTGCTGAATTCAACAAAATGCAGAGCCATCAATCACAACTCAAATGTCCATAGCTATGGTACTTTAAAGAAGTAATTAAAAAAAATGTCCAGTGATAGCATTTGTATCCAAGCAACATCAGTTCTAAGTACCTTTTCCAAACCACTGTAAATTTATATTTTAATGAAATAGTACTCTCAGTTCCTATAGCAGTACTTTCGTTGTTTCTACAGTTAAATGGATATACAAAACATTGTTTTATGTATATTAACTCTGATTTATCCCATAATTAATTGATTTTTTTTTTTAAAAACTCCCTATTTATAATGAAGTTAAGGAAAAAAAAAAAACTTTTAACACTGCATAGAAACATTTCAAAAACAATCCAGTGCTATAAAAGTGATTTGATTGTTTCTCAGTTTAACACTAGTAATCGGTCAAGGTACCATGGAAAGAGGAGGTTTGCACAGCTCGAAGGTGAAAAACAAGCTGGTTTTAATGTAACTTAAAATGCATAAACACAATTCAAAATACAGCATTTTCATTGTATTTAGTCAGACTTCATCAGATACATAAGATATTAAAACAAACCAACCAATATATATATATTCATATATATATATATATATATATATATATATATATATATATATATATATATGTATCTATGTGTAGTTCCCTAATTAAAACGACCACCAATTAACATTCTTTATTTAACATAACTAATTACACATAAACGAAAAACAACTGCTTAAAATATTGAAAAAGCTAAAAGCAGCTGACTTAATAAAACCATAAATAATATTGCACACCTTAAAATGTTTGTCTTGTAAAAACATTTAAAATTGTTAAAAACTGATAAAAGTAGGTTGAACAATTCATTTATGTGTTATGTTAAAACATATTGCTGTATACTTCTTGCACCCCCTAGTGGTTCCTCTAGTAACAACTCTGCAAGCACAAAACAAATAGCGGCATCATTTTCCTTTATAATTTAGCAACTCTCATTTTTTAATATAGGGGCTATGGAAATATAATCATTGAGGCCTGGTGGAAAGGTGGCCTACAATCTTAATTGCCACCATAATTCTTTATATTCACCCTTCTCTTCCCATAGCCCCCCCCTCACTTATTTTTTTTAACTTGCTCAAGTACAAAAAAAGTGTAACATGCATGTTTTTGTGTGTTTATACAGAGCATTAGAATCTTTTTTACACAGAATATCATAATAATGCTCTTAAATCCTTCTTCTTAACTTTCATTCCATCTTTCCTACGTAGAAGGTTTCACATTCCACACACAAAGTCAAGTATATAAGCCCCCATGATTCGCAGTTATAAAATTGTGTACTATCTATCCATTTATTTCTGCTTGCTATAAAAAACTTTTTCCTTATTAGAAATGTGTACACATTGGGTGCATCATCCACACTTGTATGTTCCTCTTCTTTTCATCCCTACACTTCCCTTCGTATAAACATTTTCTAAAAGACATTTTATAATCTGAGAATTTCTATAAACCACATTGAGGGCTGTTTTGGGATATCTCCCAAATCAGTAAAGCTAATAAATTTCTCCCATTCATTTTCAATTACCTCTTGTGCATGTCCTGAGCTGTCATTAAATACCAACAGTAATGTTTTACTAAAATTTTCCTCCACACTAGTTTGCACTGGCGTTGTATCGTGGTGCACCCATGATTGGTTTAAACTCTTATTTTCTACCTACTGTAACTTCCTTTCTAACTGCAGTAATCAAGTTGCCAGGGTAACCCCTGGCCTTAAATAAAAGTCCAAGTAAGTTACTCTCTTCATTGAAATCAGCATCCTCAGATACTATCCTGCTAGCCCGGACGTATTGTCCTTTGATAATATTTCTCTTGTAATGGGCTGGATGCATGCTGTTAAAGCACAGGAAGGCGTTGGAAAATGTTTTCTTTCTGAAAAAATTTGAACTAAATCTATTATTCTTCTTATGAATCTCACTGTCAAGAAACTGTAGCTTTTCCTTACAAACTTTGTATGTAAATTTTAAAAATTACATTTTACTGTTTAAATCTAAAAATTCTTCTAAAACCTCCAACCCACCTTTCCATAAAATACCTATATCATCAAGAAACCTCCTATAGAGGGTCTATTGGTCTACATATTTGGACCTTAAAACAAAATTCTCTTCCCATTTAGCTGAAATTAAATTTGCATATGTTGGGGCACAGGCTGCCCCCATTGCCACTCC